>NC_141695.1:851662094-852054594 GCF_964263255.1 Lissotriton vulgaris
ACCAAAGCGGCCGGGGTGAGCCCGGATTGGTCTTGGTCTGATAAATGCACGCATCCCGGGAGGTCAGCGCACATCAGCATGTATTAGCTCTAGAATTACCACAGTTATCCAAGTAACAGATGGAGCGATCAAAGGAGCCATAACTGATTTAATGAGCCATTCGCAGTTTCACTGTACCGGCCTGTGTACTTACACGTGCATGGCTTAATCTTTGAGACAAGCATATGCTACTGGCAGGATCAATCAGGTAGCCGCACCTGACGACAGGGTGGGAGCCGCGTGCCCATCTCCCTGACCGGCAACCTTCATGCAACCCTCCGTCTCTCGGAAGCCTGTCAGGGTAAGGAGCCCACCCACCTGGGCGAGAGGGCTCACTGGAGGGGTGTGGAGAGGTGCGCCGGTCACATGGGCACCGGCAGGCCAAGGCGCAGCCTGAGTGAGACGCAGGGGTGCCGGAGCCTGGGGGCAGCGGCACCCCTCGGAACAGGCGTTCCGAGCTGCTGTGGAAACGTGCTGGGCAGAGTGGGGAAACAGCGTGGCACACAGGGCCCACAGACCTGCCGGCCAGGCAGCATCCGAGGGCCTGGCACCACCTGGCCCCTTCCGCTCGAAGTAGACCACTGGGGGCCACAAGCTGCCAGGGCCGCTCAGCCTTCGCTCTGCTGGGTAGGGTGAACAACCTAACCGCCATGCGGCAGGCTTTCCCTAGAGTCAGACAGTCCATGCAGGGTGGAAGCTCTTTGCTTGAAACAGCCGAGGCTGGCCAAGCAGTCCATCCCTAAACAGACCGAGAGTGCCCAATCGATCAGAGTACAGCCGGGGCATCCCCTGGCAGGCCACCCTGCACAGGGGGGGTACACTGGCTTAGCATCCCCTGCATGCCTGCTGCCGGTGCACGCAGACTCCGAGAACAAAAGACCATCGGCAAGAGGCCCGAGAGGCAGGTGCGTCCCCGGGCCCCTGGGGGCCCCAGCAGGCGGGCCCCAGGTCTGCCTTCCCCCTCTCAGCATGGCCGGACCTCACGGAGGTCTGTCTGAGCAAACTCGGAGAAAAAGGACCATCGGCAAGGGGCTTAGAGGCAGGAGCGTCCCGGGCCCCGGGGCTGCCTTCCCCCTCTCAGCATGGCCAGACCTCACGGAGGTCTGTCTGAGCAAACTGAGAGAAAAACAACCATCTGCAAGGGGCTGAGAGGCAGGAGCGTCCCCGGGCCCCTGGGGGCCCTGTGGGCGGGCCCCGGGGCTGGCTTCCCCCACTCAGCATGGCCGGACCTCACGGAGGTCTGCCTGAGCATACTCGGAGAAAAACGACCATCGGCAAGGAGCTGAGAGGCAGGAGCGGCCCCGGGCCCCTGGCTGCCTTCCCCCTCTCAGCATGGCCGGACCTCACGGAGGACTGCCTGAGAAAACTCTGAGAAAAAGGACCATCGGCAAGGGACTGAGAGGCAAGAGCATCCCCGGGCCCCTGGGGGCGGGCCCCAGGGCTGCCTTCTCCCTCTCAGCATGGGCAGACCTCACAGAGGTCTGCCTGAGCAAACTCGGAGAAAAACGACCATCTGCAAGGAGCTGAGAGGCAGGAGCGTCCCTGGGCCCTGGCAGGCGGGCCCCGGGGCTGCCTTCCCCCTCTCAGCATGGCCGAACCTCACGGGGGAGTGCCTGAGAAGACTCGGAGAAAAAGGACCATCGGCAAGGGGCTGAGAGGCAGGAGCGTACCCAGGCCCCTGGAGGCCCCGGCGGGCAGGCCCCAGGACTGCCTTCCCCTTATTCAGAATCGCCGGAGGTCTGACTGACCCTCTCCCTAGTAATCCGGTGGAGAATTACCCCCCTTTCTTGTAGTCCATTCCCTCGAGTTGACAGAGGGGACCCAAGGCGCGAAAGTATCCGACCTCCTGGACCCCTCGCTGGGATCCGGGAAGCAAATGGCACCTCTCGGGACTTCCAGGGAAGCCCGGCCATCTGGTTGCCCCATAGGAATGCATTGAGGGCGACCAGATGGCCGAGGGGATCTGGGCGTCCAGATGGCCGGGCATGAAAGGGAAGCCATCTGGACACCCTGTGTCCCAACGAAGGAGTGAGCGGGCGCCGGGGCACGGCGGACCGGAGGCCTGGGGCCCCAGCTGGGCCCCAGCCATGGAGGCTTCAAGGGGGTCCCGACAGGCCCTCCGGCCCGGGGCCCGCGCATACCTTGACAAGCAGGGGAGGCTTGCCCGGGCACAACGGAACCCCGTCCAGGGCCTTTGGCAGTGCGGCAGGCCCGGGGACAGGGTCCGGGGTCTGCCGGGGCCCCTGGACCCAGCCGGGGCTCCCAGGCCTGGAAGCGAAGGGGAAGCCTCCCCGGGCCTGCCAGACACCATCCCGGGCACCCTGCCACGCGGCAGGATCCAGGACGGAGCCCCGAGTGGGGAGGCCGCCCTCCCCAGGGCCCCTGAGGGGCCTTCAGGGGCCCCGGATGGAGCTCCTGCACCAAGACAATCAAGGGGAGACTCCCCGGGTACAACGGAACGCCGGCCCGGGCCTTTGGCAGTGTGGTAGGCCGGGGGACAGGGCCCAGGGATGGAGCACCCACCCGGGTCCCGGCCGGGCCCCTGGAGCTAGTAAGGGGGCCCTCTAGGCACGGAGGTGCAGGGTACACCTCCCCGGGCCCTCCCGGACCCCGTCCAGGGCATCCTGCCATGTGGCAGGACAGAGGACGGACTCAGGGCTGGGGCGGCATCCTGGCCCAGCCAGCTGCCGGCTGAGGACTGCTAGGCCGTGAGGGGTCCCAGAGTACCTTGTCCCTAGTAATCCGGAGGAAGGCCACCCCTCTTTCTGGGAACAAGTGCGCACCGCGAGGCTCAGGGGACCCAAGGCGCGAAAGTACCCGACCTCCTGGAGCCCTCGCTGGGATCCGGGAGGCGAATGGCACCTAATCGGGACTTCCAGGGAAGTCCGGCCATCTGGTTGCCCCATAAGAAAGTATTGCGGGCGACCAGATGGCCGAGGGGAGAGGGCTGACCAGATGGCCGGGACCAAAAGGACTCCCCATCTGCCCATCCCGAGGCCTTCGTGGTAGGGCTCCCGCCTGCCCACGCTCCAGGGCTCCGGGGCTCCAGGGACTGCAGGGCTCCGGGGCTGCAGGGCTCCGGGGCTGCAGGGCTCCGGGGCTGCAGGGCTCTGGGGCTGCTGGGTTGCAGGGCCCGGGACCCATGGAGCCCGTCCCGGGTACTTTGCCACGCTGCGGGCCGGAGGAGGGAGCCCCAGACGCTGGGAGGTGTTGCCCGGGAACACAGCCGATCTGGTCCCCGGCAGGGAACCACCAGGCCCAAGAGGGTGTCCGGGCATACCCTTGCCCCTAGTAATCCGGAGGAAAATTACCCCCATTTCTTGTAATCCGTGCACTCGAGGGGACCCAGGGCGCAAATGTGCCCGACCTCCTGGAGCCCTGCCTGGGATCCGGGATGCGAATGGCACCTCATTGGGACTTCCAGGAAAGCCCGGCCATCTGGTTGCCCCATAGGAAAGTATTGGGCACGACCAGATGGCCGAGGCGAGAGGGGCGACCAGATGGCCGGGACCGAAATTACGCCAATCTGCTTGCCCTGAGCCTCCGCGGAGGGCTCCCGCCTGCCCTTGCAGGGCTCCCGCCTGCCCTTGCAGGGCTCCGGGGCTGCAGGGCTCCGGGGCTGCGGGGCTCCGGGGCTGCGGGGCTGCAGGGCTGCGGGGCTGCAGGGCTCCGGGGCTGCAGGGCTCCGGGGCTGCAGGGCTCCGGGGCTGCAGGGCTCCGGGGCTGCAGGGCTCCGGGCTGCAGGGCTCCGGGGCTGCAGGGCTCCGGGGCTGCAGGGCTCCGGGGCTGCAGGGCTCCGGGGCTGCAGGGCTCTGGGGCTGCAGGGCTCTGGGGCTGCAGGGCTCCGGGGCTGCAGGGCTCCGGGGCTCGGGGACTGCGGGGCTCGGGGGCTCCGGAACTGCAGGGCTCCGGGACTGCAGGGCTCCGGGACTGCAGGGCTCCGGGACTGCAGGGCTCTGGGGGCTGCAGGGCTCGGGGACTGCAGGGCTCCGGGGCTGCAGGGCTCCGGGCTGCAGGGCTCCGGGGCTGCAGGGCTCCGGGGCTGCAGGGCTCCGGGGCTGCAGGGCTCCGGGGCTGCAGGGCTCTGGGGCTGCAGGGCTCTGGGGCTGCAGGGCTCTGGGGCTGCGGGGCTCTGGGGCTGCAGGGCTCTGGGGCTGCAGGGCTCTGGGGCTGCAGGGCTCCGGGGCTGCAGGGCTCCGGGGCTCGGGGACTGCGGGGCTCGGGGGCTCCGGAACTGCAGGGCTCTGGGACTGCAGGGCTCCGGGACTGCAGGGCTCCGGGACTGCAGGGCTCTGGGGGCTGCAGGGCTCGGGGACTGCAGGGCTCCGGGGCTGCAGGGCTCCCGGGCTCCAACCGGCCCTGGGAGATCAGGGAGTCTGCCCAGGCACAAGGGACCCCTGTCCCGGACACACGGACCCTCTGGACGTGCCCTCGTTTTCCGCTTTTTTTCTCCTCAAAATTCTGCGTAGTGTGCGTAGTGGCACTACGCCCAGCCCTAGAAAATAGCCTTTGGGAGTTCTAATGCATTGTACAATTTTTACTTGTGCAGTTTTTCACTTTTTTTCAGAAAATTAATGTTTCCCTCATCTGCCTATGGTTCCTGTACATACAAGTCATGTTGAAAAGGTCTGCATTCTCCACATCAGCATATTCAATTAACTTATGAGCGTGTTATCTTGGTTGTGACTGGTAAGTGAGTGTATGTCTGTTTGTGTGTGCACTTTGGGTTTGACTAGTTACTACATTAATGTGGTGGTACCAAGGAAAAGTCCTGGTTTGCCCTTCACATGCTCTCCCTGTGAAACAATAAATATATCAAATATACAGTCTTGTATATTCTGTGTATAGAAGTGCATACTGTGTGTTGATTACCTTAGAAGACCCCACTTTCCTTTGCTAATATCAGACCTAAAGCAAAACCAAAGGGGATGATGGACGGAGGGTTGAACATTACCTCATGGGAACAGTCCAGCCTGAACTGCCAAGCCATGTCTTCCCTGGACCGGAAACAAGCATCCTGGGACTGGTTTCTGGTTGATCAGCCGACATCAGCCAGGCTAGCTTGAATCCAGTGGCAAAGTGAGCAAGGGACCCACGTCTGGCCATACCCTGCCAACTTAGGGCGAACAAAGCAAAACCAAAGGGGATGATGGACGAAGTTGAACATTGCAAGCACTCACCCCAGTCAAATGGCCATGGAAGACATGGCTTGGCAGTTCGGGCTGGACTGTTCCCATGAGGCACAGGGTCAGACTGGCTTGGCAGTTCGGGCTGGACTGTTCCCATGAGGCACAGGGTCAGACTGATATGCTTATGGCCATGTCTGAACTGGGGTGGCAGAGTGAGCTAAAGAATGATGATGGATTAAATCCAGATCAGTTGACTCTGGGTCAGTGCTTGCATTGTTCAACACTCCGTCCACGCAGAGGCTTCAGTTACTCTTTCAGTGGTGGACACAGTATATGCAGACCTTTAATTTCTTGCATTATCTCTTAAGCAAGACCATCTACAAAAAATACATTAGCACAATTTTCCAGCGATGCAACCTTGATGTCTGGGCAAAGCTTTGTGCAGAATTCTGTCGCATGTATACAATCCTGGTCATCTTGCTGGAAGACAAAGACAATAATGTGGCAACATTCAAAGATCTTCACCTTTTTATGCATATGCTGGTAGTAGCAATCGAGTTCATTGCACAGTATGTAAGTGTGGCATTTGCCAAATGTGTTTTACATCTCGTTAAACAAATTCAGTTGAATGGGGTACAAATAAGGCCACAGGATGCCCCAACCAAATATTAGATTGTTCCATAGCCACTTCTGCAACAGCTGAATCAAAGAAAGCTGAGAAATAAGTAAATGGGTGCTGTTGATCACCATGACGTTGTCAGCAACGACAAAGAACACCCCTCTCTCTTAGCACAATAGAGGCAAAATTTCACATCAATTCAATAGTTTATTGTATATGATTACTTAAAATCGTTACAATTTAAAATATTTAGAAATACATGATTGGTAAAAAAAGCTCCAACTAAATACCACTTAATAGCAACGAGCTATGCAATTTTAAAAATCGGAGCAACATTAATGATGCACATAAGATGTTAACTAAAATTTCTTATTTTTTTATTTGCACATATACTTTTAATGCTTTCGATGTAATTTTGATCATTGAACACCTGTTGGGGGAAGACTTCAACAATTGTTCTTCATTTGGCTGTCGATAACCTCAGACAAATGGGTACTAGACATTATCCGACATCGTTATTGCCTGGAGCTCACCGGCAATCCTGCCAATATTTCACCTTGTGCTCTCAAACTCTCATCAGAGCGCCTACTGCTCCTCAAAAAAGAGGTACAAGCTCTTTTAACAAAGGAAGCCATAGAACCAGTTCCATTATGGCACCAAGGTTCAGGAGTTTACTCTCTATACTTTCTAATCCCCAAAAAGGACGGCTCCTTAAGACCAATTTTGGACCTAAGAATGTTAAACCTGTACATACTGTCAGAATATTTCCATATGGTTACGCTTCAACAAGTGCTTCCACTTATACAGCAAGGCGATTTTATGTCCACACTGGACTTAAGACACGTACTTTCGCATCCTGGTTCACCTAGCACATCGCAAATATCTCAGATTTGTAATAGCAGGAAACACTATCAGTTCAAAGTACTCCCATTTGGGTGACTACTGCCCCCAGAGTTTTCATAAAATGTTCATCTCAGAAGACAAAAAATTCATGTCTTTCCATACCTACACAATTGACTCGCCAAACCTAGCACACACCAAAAGTGTTTACAACATACTCCGGCTACGTTAGACCTACTCCACTAATTGGGTTATACGGTCAATGCGCAAAAGTCCCATCTTCAGCCTCTTCAAATACAGTCCTATCTAGGAGCAACTCTAAACACTCCCACAGCTCTAGCCTCTCCCAATGCTGTCAGAGTTCAAAATATTCAAACTGTTACTACAGTTTCAGACCAACCAATACATAGCAGTCAGGACTTTCATGCAACTACTAGGAATGACAGATATTTGGCAACCCCAGAACACGGCCTATCCCTGCTGACGAGGGGTTATACCCCGAAACACGTGTCCAGGGATGGCGAAGATAGCAGAAGATCGAAAGATGATGCATCGCGAACACGTTACTACATTACCCAGAGTCCTTAGGGGCGACACCGCCGGTGTGTGAGTAGTGTGCGACCCCACCCCCATTTGTAACATTAAAGCTCCCTTGAGCAGTTGGCTGACGAGCCTCGGATCCCGCACCTATGCGCCTGAGCGGTACTAAACCTGGCAGATATTTGGCAGCCATCGGCAATCCCAGAACACGGCCTATCCCTGCTGACGAGGGGTGATACCCTGAAACACGTGTCCAGGGATGGCGAAGATAGCAGAAGATCGAAAGATGATGCATCGGGAACACGTTACTACATTAACCAGAGTCCTTAGGGGCGACACCGCCGGTGTGTGAGTAGTGTGCGACCCCACCCCCATTTGTAACATTAAAGCTCCCTTGAGCAGTTGGCTGACGAGCCTGGGATCCCACGCCTGAGTGGTACTAAACCTGGCAGATATTTGGCAGCCATCGGCAACCCCAGAACACGGCCTATCCCTGCTGACGAGGGGTGATAACCCCAAAACACGTGTCCAGGGATGGCAAAGATAGCAGAAGATCGAAAGATGATGCATCGCGAACACGTTACTACATTAACCAGAGTCCTTAGGGGCGACACCGCCGGTGTGTGAGTAGTGACCCCACCCCCATTTGTATCAGTCTAAACTATATATTGACCCAAATACTGGGAAAGTGACTGTTTACAAGAGAAAGAAAAGACCAGTGCCTGCTGAAGACTTTTCTACTATTCCAGTCAAAAAGAAAAGACTGTGCAACCTTTCCTATTCTTTTCGAGCCTATCTCTCCAGCTTTGTCTAATACTCCATATGCACCATACTCACCTACACGCTCGGACTACAACCCAGATGCAGAGCATGACACAGATGTTGGTTTTGGTTATCCACAAAACCCAAATGTAGACTCCAATTCACAACCATGGGGGGGTGACCCAGACCTTGATGAGGCTCAGCCCATTATAGACGCACCTGCATACCCAGCTAAGCCATCACCTACAGAAGACACTGTAGCATTCAACTCATTAATAGATAGAGCAGCACTCTGACCATAATGTAGATATGCATTCAGATCCTATAGAGGAAGGTTTTCTGTTTGATACTCTGGCAACATCAGAAAAGACTGTCAAAACACTTCCCATGTTGAAAGGGGTCCTAAAGCACGCAAATGACATATTCAAAGACACTGCTAGGGCACGTGTCATCAACCCTAGAATTGAAAAAAAGTATAGGGCTGCACCATTAGAACCTGCTTACATTAGGTGACACCTGCCTCTGGACTCACTGGTGGCCCCCAACGCACGAAAGCGTGCAAATTCTCAAACTACTGGAGATTCGCCTCCTCCCAACAAGGAGTCAAAGGTTTTAGAGGCATCAGGCAAGAGAGTAGCTGCTCAAGCAGCAAACTCCTGGAGAATTGCCAATACTCAAGCCTTGTTGGCTAGATATGATAGGGCGCACTATGACAGTTTAGAACGACTTCTCCAACACTTACCTGAGCCTTTTAAAGAGCAAGCCAATGAACTTGTACAGGAGGGAAAGTTCATTACCAATGCCTCTAAGTGTGCTCTAGACGCGGCAGGCACAGCTGCCAGATCTATCAACACAAGTGTACTGCTTAGGAGGCACGCATGGCTTCGCATATCTGGATTTAAGACTGAGGTCCAGAACACAATTCTTAACCAGCAAATCAATCCAGATTTTTTGTTTGGTCCAGCAGTCGACTCAATTCTGGACAAAATGAAAAAGGACACAGAGACCGCAAAGTCATTGGGGGCCTTCAGTCCCAACAACGCAGAGGCTCCTTTCGTCGCTCCAACTACAGAGGAGGAGCGCGAGGTAACACATCGCAGCTATCCTCCACATACAAGTGTAATACGCAAACCACAAACAATAAAAACACAAATCGTGGTGGATACCGAGGAAATAATAACAAGGGCAGAGGTCGTGGAGGCAATGCCAATAGATCCTCCACTAATACCAAACAGTGACTTCCTAGCACTACCCCCAGACCATACAACACCGGTTGGGGGAAGGCTACAACAGTTCCTACCAGTCTGGCTAAACATCACTACAGACAAGTGGGTCAGGCAAATTATCCAACATGGCTATTGCCTAGAACTCACGTCCACGCCACCCAACATATCACCCGTACACCGCCCAATGTCAAAGGAACATATAACATTATTGCAGCAAGAGGTCATCAATATGCTGCAAAAGGGGACCATAGAACCAGTCCCATTAGAACATCAAGGAACAGGAGTATACTTACTATAATTCCTCATTCCCAAAAAAGACGGGTCTCTCAGATCAATATTGGACCTCAGGCCCCTCAACCAGTACATTTTATCAGAACATTTTCACATGCTCACTCTGCAACAAGTCTTACCACTGCTGCGGCAGGGAGACTTCCTAGCAACTCTAGACCTCAAAGACGCATACTTTCATATACCAATACACCCTGCTCACAGAAAGTATCTCAGGTTTACAATTCAAGGACAACACTACAAGTTCAAAGTCCTGCCATTCGGTGTAACAAAATGCCTAGCAATAGTGGCGGCGCATCTCAGCTGACAACACATTCACATGTACCCATACCTGGACGATTGGCTAATACAAGCGCCATCGGCCCAGCAATGTGCCAGCCACATGTCAAAGACCATTCATCTCCTGCACAGTCTAGGTTTCTCGCTGAACTACCCAAAGTCACACCTACAACCCTCCAACGTACAACAGTACCTGGGAGCTACAATAGATACACTAGCAGCAAAGGCATATCCGAACACAGCACAGATCAACGGAATGCAAACGTTAATACAAAGGTTCTAACCACAACACACATTGCCAGCTCGAGTGTTTATGCAGCTAATAGGCATGATGGCCTCATGCATTTTCATATTTCCCTCATGCCAGACTACACATGCATCCGCTACAGGAGTGTCTAGCAGGACAGTGGAACCATGCTCAGGGACAATTAAAAGACCTAGTGTTGGTGACCAGTCGGGCATACAACTCTCTGCATTGGTGGAATCCACAAAACCTTTGCAAAGGACGACTGGTCCAGGAGCCTGTCCCACAAATATTGATAACAGCGGACGCATCCCTGCTAGGCTGGGGAGCCCATGTCCTGCACTACACAGTCCAGGGTCTATGGACTGTACAACAGAAAAAGATGCACATCAACCTACTAGAGTTGACGGCGGTCTTTCTAGCACTAAAAGCGTTCAAGAAAGACTTATGCAACAAGACTGTGTTGATCCGGACGGACAACATGACAGCTATGTATTATATTCAAAAACAGGGAGGAACACATTCCCCACAACTATCGCATCTAGCTCAGAGTGTGTGGAAATGGGCCATTCAAAGGAACAGGTTTCTCATGGCAGAACACCTCCCAGGCAAGGACAATCAGATAGCCGACCTGCTCAGCAGGCACAGTCAGCAGATGCACGAATGGGAAATTCACCCCAATGTGCTCCAACCGTTCTTCCGGCAGTGGGGACAAACGGAGATAGATCTGTTCGACACAAGCGAAAACGCAAAATGCCAGTACTTTGCCGCCAGGTTCCTACATCCGCAGTCGCAGGGCAATGCGATGTGGATGAACTGGTCAGGCAAATTTGCGTACGCTTTTCCCCCTGCTCCATTAATACCGCTAGTGGCACGCAAAATGCGTCAACATTCACTGACGCTAATCCTAGTTGCTCCCACATGGGCAAGGCAACCATGGTACACAACGTTCCTAGAACTGTCAGTGGTGCCTCATCAAAGACTGAGACTCACTCCCACTCTTCTAACTCAGAGCCATGGAGAAATCCAACACCCAGATCCACAACAGCTGAACCTGGCGATCTGGCTCCTGAAATCCTAGAATTTGGATACCTCCACTTGCCTCCAGACTGTATGAATATTATCAAAGAGGCAAGGAAATTCACTACTAGGGCATGTTATGCATTAAAGTAATGGGGTGACCCAAAAGGTTCTGGACCTGGGTTTCTTGCGATATAGAAAAATGGTCCAAGACCTCTATATTTTATGATCACTCAATTAATCAGTAGCTTTTTTTGAATCAACAAAGTTAGGAGCATGTCACTCAAGATTCTGGATCAGGAGCTCGCCCTCAAACAACACGCCAATCAAGTGGTCAGCTCCTGCTTCCATGTTATCGGGCTTCTTCGGAAGGTATTCCCCCTGTTACCTGATACCAGAAGAACACTGGTACAGTCGCTCGTGCTGAGTAGACTGGATTATTGTAATGGTTTACTGCTAGCCGCCAACGAGGGGATTATCGCAAGACTACAGGTTTTGCAAAACACTGCTGCACGCCTTGTTCTTAACGTCCCGGCTCGTAGTCCTTCGAAACCCCTGTTAACCAAACTTCACTGGCTCTCAGTGAAACAGAGGGTGATGTTTAAAACATGCTGCATCATCCACAAGTGCCTTACAGGTAAAGGTCCAGATTACTTGACTAAAAAATTCAATTTATACGTTCCCTCCAGATCTCTGAGATCAGGAGATCAAGAATGGTTATGTGTCCCCAGGTTCAAGAAGACAAGGCAAGGGGGAAGGGCCTTATCTGTAGCCGGCCCGCAGTTGTGGAATGATCTCCCTATGGAAATCAGACTATGCAGAGAACATCTTCCTTTTAGGAAAAAATTCAAAACTTTCCTCTTTCGCTACTAGGCTTCCGTCTAGGGAGAAAGGATAAATGACTGGGCCCCTTTTTGCTCTCAGATGATGCCAAAGGCGCGGAGATACTCCTCTGGGAGTCGATTCCTAGCGCGGTACAAGTTTGCAAATAAAATAAATAAATAAATCCGCTCTGCTTAATAAAGTGGATCTTGAGTGACATGCTCCTAACTTTGTTGATTCAAAAAAAGCTACTGATTAATTGAGTGATCATAAAATATAGAGGTCTTGGACCATTTTTCTATAGGGCATGTTATGCAGCAAAGTGGAAACGTTTAGTCATTTACTGCAGTAACAACAATATAAACCCATTAGATGCTTCTACACAAAACATAATTTGCTATCTCTTGCACCTACAACGTTGCAATTTAGCCTACTCATCCATCAGGATACATTTAGCTGTGTTAGCAGCATATCTCCAAAACAGGCAACACCTTTCACTATTTACAGTGCCAGCAATTAAAGCATTTATGGAGGGACTTAAACGAGTAATTCCCCCAAGGCATCCACCTTCACCAGTCTGGAATCTAAACATCGTTTTAACCAGACTTATGGGACCACCTTTTGAACCACTACACTCATGCGAACTACAATTTCTTACTTGGAAGGTGGCTTTCCTTATTGCCATTACTTCACTTAGAAGCGTTAGTGAACTGCAAGCCCTAACTATTCAAGAACCATTCATTCAAATACATGCGAATAGAGTATTTCTCAGAACAAACCCTAAATACATGCCAAAAGTGGTATCCCATTTTCATATAAATCAAACAATAGACCTGCTAGAGTTCTTTCAAAATCCACAAACAGTTGCTGAAAGGGCCTTGCATACTCTAGATGTCAAAAGAGCTCTGCTATACTATATAGATAGAACTACGGCATTTCGAAAGACAAAACAGTTGTTTGTTGCTTTCTCACCACAACACAAAGGCAACCCTATTTCTAAATCAGGTATAGCCAGATGGATCGTTAAGTGTATTCAGATATGTTACTTAAAGGCAAAACACACCTTAACAGTTCCCCCTAGGGCGCATTCTACACGCAAACTAGGTGCATCCATGGCTTTCCTAGGAAATCTATCTTTACACGAAATTTGTAGAGCAGCCACATGGTCAACCATACATACATTTACCAAACACTATTGTGTGGATGTACATTCCAAACAGCAAGCTGCTGTAGGACAGGCTGTTCTCAAAACTCTTTTTCAGACTGCTGCAGCTGGTACGGGCAACCACCGCTAAGGGAGATACTGCTATACATTCTATGCACAGATATGAATTCAGCAGCCCACATGCCTCGAAAGGAATATGCTACTTACCAGTATGCATCTGTTCTTGGAATGTAGGGCTGCTGACATTCATATCGCCCACCCGCCTCCCCGGTGCCTGTCGCAGCTGTAGCATTCACTCTTTGCATGGCCATCTCTTACTATACTATTCTCCATCTTTGCCACAATGGCAAAAAACAATCTGGGGATGGAGAGGATGCCCATGCGCACTGTAGTCCAAGGGAGGAGCCACCTATCTTGTGATACTTCGAAGACTCTTCCAGGACAACAATGTGCAATCATCCGGACCCAACACTAGGCGGCGATCTATGCACAGATATGAATGTCAGCAGCCCTACATGCTAAGAACAGATGCATACTGGTAAGTAGCATGTTCCTTATCTGTTTCATCTACAGTAAGCTGGTCTAGCCTACACATCTATTCGATTGCACCTTGCCACAGTAGCCACATATTTTCAAAACAGACCACAGTTATCTTTGTTCAAGGTTCCAGTAATTGAAGCCTTTATGGAGGGCCTTAAAAGAGTAATACCACCCAGAGTACCTCCTGTACCAGTTTGGAATCTGAACATTGTGCTTACAAGACTCATGAGCTCACCTTTTGAGGCATTACGCAATTGCCTATTACGGTTTCTTTCATGGAAGGTTTCCTTCCTCATTGCTATTACTTCATTAAGGAGAGTTGGTGAGCTACAAACATCAACCTTAGAAGAACCCTTCATTCAGCTTCATAAAGATAGAGTAGTTCTTCGCACCAACCCAAAATTCCTTCCAAAAGTGGTTTCTGCTTTTCATATTAATCAATTAGTTGAGCTATCTGTGTTCTTCCCTCAACCTGATTCATTAGCAGAAAGAGCTCTTCACACACTTGATGTCAGAAGAACGTTACTGTACTATATTGAGAGGACAAAAGATTTTCGTAAGACAAAGCAACTGTTTGTTGCATTTGATACACTTCATAAAGGCAATCCTATCTCTAATTCTGGTATTTCGAGCTAGATTGTTAAATACATTCAAAGTTGCTATGCTAAAGCAAAAAGAATTAGATCTGTACCTCCTAGAGCACATTCCACTTCTAAAATAGGAGCAACTTTGGCCTTTTTAGCAGTGGCGGCTGGTGACATTTAAAAGTAGTGGGGCGTAAAAGTTCATGGTGAGTAGGTGGTGCTGAGCAGTGCGAGTGAAGCGGACCGTCTTTTTAAAAGAGATGGCATATGATGCATTTAAATTTTTTGAGCATATTTGAGAAAGCAAGAAGATTAAAAAAGCAATTGTACAGTGTATTTATGACATCAATAAAGAGATTTCATAAGATAATGATGTAGGTAGATGTGTATTGCACTTGTAGAACTAAGGATTTCAGGGGTTTAGAACCAAGCAGTAAAATTGCTTGAATATCCTGACAAATTGAAGATGGAATTTTGTAGTTTAAAACGTTTCACATTGCGGGGTATATTTTTCTCCTTCAGCTTCAAGGTTATCATGTGGTGGGTACAAGTCTTTAACTGCAGTAAGTCTATGTCCCATTTCGAGGTGTTTATATTCTTTTAAAATAGCAAATTAATCCAAATGGTTAATTCTTAAAGCAAGGCTGTGAAATGTTCTGAAAGATCCACAGATCAAATGACTGCATTTTCCACTCATCATGAGTCCTGTAATCATCCTCTATAATGTGTTCTTGTTTTAAAGTATTTAAGTAGGGGTGCTGTTCGTGTATTAACGCCTACATTTAGGCTTTCCTATTTGCCATATCTGCACATCCTGCCACTCAAGAACATGCACCCGGCGACTAATAAACAAACAAGAACACCACCTTCAGCCTTTATTTAAACTGCACAGATTCCACACACCAGGGCATGTATGTTTTTAAGGCCCTACAAATGGCTTGAAGCATGTTTGCATTCCAAAGCACGCCGGCTTGTAGGCCTCTAGCCACTTGTAAGGCCAGAAAGACACAGCAAGCACACAAATGCCCTCGTAATGATTAAATAGCTCGTAAATTGGCAGGTATTATTTGATAAATCTACCTTGTAAATGTTTTTTGGGAGGGGGAAGCACAGACACGCCGGCCAGTTGATTAGTCATTTCACCTTATACTGCATTTCCTTACAGGCCATAGTAAGTGCTCAATCAAAAACAATTATCACACAGTGCAGAAATTCATATTCACAACGAAATGAAAATGTGTATCTTACAAGCGGCACCTGAGAGTGCACAGAGTGTCTGGGGAAAAAGAGTCCCAACAGCCAAACCTATACTAGTGGATTTCTTTCCTAGTGCCAGTAGCTGGAACGGACACTGCATTTCGACCCCTAGCTCATCATCACAACAACATGTACAGATTGGGCACAAGCACATAGACCTAGTCAAACCAGATGAAGTATAAGACGCCTCCTCCCTCCCCTCGTCCTAATAAAATTCTAAACATCAGTTTGGAAAGAATAAAAAACGTTTTTTCCATTATTTACATGTTTCCGGTATTTTTCTGCCATGCTTTCCTTTACCACAGCTTCAACTCCTTTTGTTTTTCAAAAACGGCAGAAGCTGAGTGAAACAGAAACCCCGATGTATTCTGGTAATTGTAGTCTCTGACTATGACACTATGAAAATGACAGATATCACCAGATTAGTATCAAATTTAGTACGTGGTTGCTAACCTCACGTGGCCCTCAAGTCAGCACTGCAAATTACCGGGTTGCCACTCTAGCTGACAAGTATGTCACCAGCAGGAGCGAAAAGCTTCCTATGGTAAGTCACGTGCGGGGCACATTACTGAAGCCAGTGGCATCTCATACAAAGCCGGCACTTTTAAAACATAAAAAACGGTTAGACTATTGTGCCTATCTCGCCTAGTGCCCTGGCAATGGCCTCATTCTTCAGTCAGTCGGTGGTATTGCTCGCAAATGCTGAAGCTGTTTCAGCGTGCCCTTTTACCAGTAGCCAGAAATGGAGTCATTCTGTGTCATTGTGCTTTGTGTTGCACCATTGCTCACTATTTGTAGACATTTCCAGAGGGGTAGATCCCCATCTACCTTGTAAAGTGAACTACGAGACAACACTTGTGAGAAATTGACGGAGATAGCAGGGCACAGGTGCACGTAGTTGTAGAATACAATAGAAGTGTTCTCTCACCCAGGCCTCCCTTCCGCTAAGACTACTGCAGTACATTCTTTGGGCTCCAGTTCCCTCCTGAACGATAACAGCCTGCTACGTGCTGATTATCACGAAAATGAAATCGGAGATACTTGGACGAACTCTTCCGCAGCTCACTCCCCCCCCCCCCCCCCCCCCCCAACCCTGCCCCTTATTTACTTCAATGGCGCTCTGCTGATGCCTATGCTATGGCAGAAGCGCCCTATTTAAAAGTAAATCATTGCCGTTTCCTCAGGCTACTCACATCATGCTGAAATCACACTCTTAATGTGTGCCTCGAGGGCGAGCAACAACCCTCGCCCCGCGACCAGCACATGCACTGGATGTCTCGCTCACCCCCCTTTGTTTAAAAAGTAAAAACTAGAATTTGTTTTGGAGTTAGAACGAACTAAGTAGTGAGCAGTGCTTTAAATGGGAAAAAATAAGTGCAGGTACTCATTAATATGAGCTAGAGGTGTGGCAAGTGGGCGGGGTTAGGGGCGGGGCTAAGAGCAACATATGATGATACATAATGAATTCTGTACCAGTTGCAGCCCCTATAAAAACACATGAAAAATATGTGTATGTAAACGAAACAGGTTAACTCGTTACACAAAATGAAATCCAAACAGGATGATATGTGAACAGTTCCTCGTTTTGTAATATTTGCTGCTTTTTAATGCCATACTTTTATTTGTTGTTGTTTGGCACAATACTATCTACTCTCAGGCATACACACACACTCTCACACACTCTCACACACTCTCACACACACACACACACACACACTCACACACACACTCACACACACACACACACGCACACGCACACACACACACACACACACGCACACACACTCACACACACTCACACACACCCACACACTCACACACACTCCCTCTAAAATCTCCTGAGTGTCCTGATTCTCTCCCTCTTTCCCTCACTTTTCTCTCACAGGAAAACAGGCACACACAAGTCGGCAAGCACATAGACATAAGCAAACACTCACAAAAAGTCTCAGGTGGGATTAAAGCCATTTTAAGCTACTTACCTCCCATGACTTTCTAAATTGCTGCTGTCCATGTTCTGCCTCCATACCTGTGTTTGCCCAAATGCACACAACAGTGGGAATGTGATTAACAGCACAGGGCCTAAATGGGCCCTCCACTGTCAATACTGTGTGATGGTGAACACAGCAACATCATGCAAATGATCCCAATCTGAATAGTACAAGAGCGGCTCTGCTCAAGACTATAGAAGCGCTGTGGCTGTCAAATAGGTTCCAACCACGGCAGCCTCGTGCTCACCAGCACTAGCAGCCAGTGAGCCTACCTTTCATGAGTATTGGTACTCTCCTCAGCAGTAGACACGTGCTAGTACACACATTTAAAACAATGCCACTGCCCGTTTCCCTACGACCAGGCTCTTCCTGGTTCCATGCCTTTACATAGGCATGTCCTCTCCATTCGCATCTCATCTTTACCCAGCCTCTAAGCTTATCTCCCTAGTTCTGCTTCTCTTCTTCCCACCTTTTGCTTACTCTCTCCACAAGTCTTCAATTTCCTCACTGTTTATTTCCCTACTTGTCTCCTTTTCTCCCCTCCATTCTGTACTCATCCCCTAAGTTTGCCATCTGGCCAGTATTTTGTTCTGCAGTGTGTGTGTGTCTGTGTGCGTCTGGGTGTGTGTGTCTGGGTGTGCGTGTGTCTGGGTGTGCGTGTGTCTGGGTGTGCGTGTGTCTGGGTGTGTGTGTGCGTGTGTGTGTCTGCGTCTGTGTGTCTGTGTGTGTGTGGTGTGTCTGTGTGTGTGTGTCCCTCCTTCTGTATCTATCTGTGTGTATGGGTGGATGACAGCACGACATGATGACGTCACTGAATTATGCCAATTACTTTATAACCGGGATCACATTTTAAAATATTAGCCATGGGAGATGGGATGCGCAAACATGGAAGATGACAGCACGACATGATGACGTCACGGAATTATTCAAATTACTTTATTAACAAGACTTATCCACGGGACGGGCCAAACGGGATAAACATTTCAACTGTAGATAATTATCATGGGAGGGCACGCACACGGAAGAAGGCACTTGAATTATGCAAGTAGAATGCAAATTTGAAAATATTAGCCATGGGAGATGGGATGCTCGAACACGGAAGATGACAGTACGACATGATGACGTCACGGAATCATGCCAATTACTTTATAACCGGGATCACATTTAAAACTATTAGCCATGGGAGATGGGATGCACAAACGCGGAAGATGACAGCACGACCTGATGACGTCACTGAATTATTCAAATTACTTTATTAACAAGATGTATCCACTGGACGGGGCCAAACGGGATAAAAATTTCAACTGTAGATAATTATCATGGGGGGCACTAACACGGAAGAAGGCACTTCTATGCTAATTACTTTATTAACAAGACGTATCCACGGGACGTTCCAGACATCATATGTATATGCAAACGGGATAAAAAATGTAAACTATAGATGATTATCATGGGGGGGGCACGAACACGGAAGAAGGCACTTGGATTATGCAAATTACTTTATTAACACAGTGATTAATGTTGGAGGGGCTCACAAAGAGAAGCAGCGCCTGTCCTGAACAAAAAGATGCAAAGAAAACCGGCTTTGGCTGTCTTTCTGAACCCATTTACACACCTGATTGAGAGGGGCGGGGGTGAGGCTAAAGCACTTTCAGCTGAACTGTCGTTGCGCATGTGATCAACAGGGAAGGGTCTGTCTAGAGACCCTGCACTGTTAATAACAGCGTGACGCACGGCAAGCCCGATCAGACCCCTGCTGTCTCAGGTCATTCACATGGGCGCTGCTGAAATCACCAGCAGGGACTCTGTAAGAGGCTTGGCGCCCTTACAAGCTCCTGAGAAGCATGGCGTCATCTATCCTGTGCAAACGGGGAGACATAACCGGAGCCTGCAGTCCCGTTTAATAGGGTACCGGTACTCTCTCTGGCTATTGAAAAAGTGCCGGTACTGAGGGCCTGAAAATTCAGAAGTGCCGGTACTCAGTACCGGTGAGTACCGGCCCATTTAAAGCACTGGTAGTGAGCGTTTAATTTAAAGCTGCTCCACATGGTTTGCATTCTCTCTGTCTTCTCCCGGATGCTGGTAGGGCAACGCCTCGTTCGTCCATTAAAACCAGCCGCGGCTGCTTTTTAGGTAACATTCCTATAGCTGACATTTGTAAAGCCGTAACATGGTCCACACCACACATGTTTACCAAACACTGTTGTGTGGACGTGTCAGCCCGTCAACAAGCCAATTTAGGGCAAGCAGTGCCAGACACTTTTTCAAACAACTGCAACACCTGGTTAGCCACTGCTTTGGGGGAATACTACTATATAGTCTATGCAAAGCATGTGTATCTACAGCACACATGCCTCGAACGGATTATGTTACTTACCCAGTAAGCATCTGTTCTTGGCATGTACAGCTGTAGATTCACGTGCACCTTCCCACTCCCCGGGTATCTATAGTTGTTGCAGTTCTCATTATTTATATTACGTATGCATGGACATCTCTGTACTACACATACTCACTCCATTCTCACCATCTTGAGGGAAAACAGTCTAACAATGGAGTCAATTCCCATGCGCGCTCTCACCGAAAGGAGGAATCACGCCACCTCTTGACTGGAAAAGACTTCTTCGAAGAAAAATAACTTGCAAACTGTGAGAAGTTGGCCTGATATGCAGTGCTCACTATTCTAGTGATCACTATGTATCATTCCAAACGACCCTTATTGATGATTGGTTGTAAGTCAACCTTATAGACCAGCTATCCTAGTAGCATGGACAAGAGCAGTCTTTAGGCTAAACTCTAGAGGGCGTGTTAATCCAGCTGTTATACCATCACATATACCCCTTGAACACCAAGTGAAAGGACACCACACAAGTTGTTATGAAAATATAAGGATATTTATTTTTAACACAACAACCCTGGACTCTTTATGAGGACAGGGCGCTAAGCACAATACAAAAGTCCTAAAGAAATACTGAAAGTCGCAAAATTTACACAAATGCCCGAGGGGCACGAAAAACCATATACTATGGAAGTGGAATGCGAAATTACTAGCAGGTAAGTACTACTCTCAGAGGCTTTAGAACCACTGGGCCTACAATGCTGAACCCTTAGATTAGAAGCAGGAGGCCTAGGGACGTCGTGTGCAGAGTGGAAACCCTCACGCGTAATGCGGGACAAACTCTATGGATACTAGTAAATGCAAAGTTAGTGTTCTCGGGCGAACCCGACTAGGTAAGTCAAAAACGAAAGTGGATCTAGACACTTAGAGAGTGGATATACGCTGGAGCACCGTGGTACTCGGTTTACCTAGCCCAGGGGCTGCGGCTGCATAGGGTTCAAGTGTCGTCGGGAATCCTCGTTGACGAACCAGGAGCCTGAAGTGGAAGTTGCTGGCAGGCGACCAGTGAAGATGTTCCGGGCTGATCCAAGGACCGGATCAGTGAAGAAGAGTACCTGTAAGCAGAGGGGACCGAGTTCTGAACCACTAGCCAGTGGTTAGGTGGGCACCAGGATGGCACCGGACGAGGTCACTCAGCCAGGCGAAGAGGTGACACTGGATTCTGCTGCTTCACGGACCAGGGCGCTGATGTCGACCAGGCTGGAGGTCTGCGAGCTGTCCCACGTCGGATGTCTGCTGCTGACGATGCTGGATCCGGTGAAGGAGGCAACAAGCCTTGGCTACGGCAAGCCCACGTGGCGACACAAAATGGCGTCTGGAGTAGACCAGGAGGGTCCGAGGAAGTTCCCTTTCAAGAGGAAACAAGGGCCAGTCTAGAGGAGCTAGACCAGTGGTGAAACAAACGTAGGACGTCGTCTGGAGGGTCACTAGCCAACGGGCAAGTGACTGGACAACGTGGCAAGCGACACATAAGCAAAAGGGCCCCACGCAGATCTGGTGGATGCTGGGGGGCTGGACTTCGGTGCTCGTGCTGCTTGGGGTTGGGGCTTCTCTTACCCCAGTGCACCTACTTGAGATTCCCTCGCTGGTCGTGCTGGTTCTGGTGATAGCCGGGTCCTCTGGTCTCGTCGCACCTACGGTTCTCAGCTGTGCTGTAGAGGCAGGTTGAGGTCAGAGAGGGCAGGGAGTCCGGGTCTCGTCGTGCTGGTCAGTCTGGTTCCGGAGGAAGGACGTTTCAGCAAACCGCAAGATACTTAGTTGGTGCCTGCTGCTGCAGGGTGACTACTCCTTAGTCACAAGGGAGAAATCTTGAGAAGAAGTCTTGAGTTCCTTTCGTAGAAAGCAGTTTCAGGATTCAAAGATGATCTAATTTGGAAGGGTCCTCGCTCCTACCTTTATTCTAAAGAAAGGGGCTGGTACGCGACTAGGTCCTGCCCATGGGTGGGACCAGGAAGGGGGGTGGTTACACCCCTCTCCCCTGTCCGGACTTTCCCCAGCTCAGGGGCTGGTGTGCCCCTGGAACTGGTTCAAGCCGGCATATGCACAGTGAGCACCGGGGTGCCACTTGCAGTCACCTTCCTATTCAGCCCTGCCTACCTAGGATACACAAAACCCTGTCTGGGATGGTGCTAGCACCGCCCCTGACAGGAAACCCTTTGTCCAAGCTCTCCTCGCTGGAAGGACTCCCAGCAGCAGGAGGTCAGACTTGTGTCTGTGGTGGCAGCATCCATTGTGTGATGCTGAGGCTTGAATTAACTTTAACCGGGGTTCATAGTTACACACATGTCGTGTCCCTCTAGAAGAGTGGAATGCTAACCCCGTCGCCAGAATTGGCGAGGGGTTAGTATTCCAATTCGTATGACACCTTACTCAACATGTTTTGATAAAGCGATACCAGAGTTGGCAAATAACCGCGAGGATTATAATGCACTTAAGAGTATATGGTATGCGTTATCATGGAACAGCTATTAGGACTCTGCCTTTAGGATTGTTAAGGCCTGCCATAGGAGTGACTGATAGGAATACATGTGTCCATTTTAGGGTTAGATATAGGTATACTATATCTAAAGCAAAGGGTGATTACACCACCTTGCCCCAGCTGTCGTGCAGCCAGTTGTGTCAGATTTAGATGGCCAGCCAGGGGTGGCATAATACATGCTGCAGCCCCTGGTAGGCCCTGGGTACACCTATGCCCTGAGTGACAGGGTCTGATAAGGTGGCCCAGTACCAATTGGTATATGCACCTACGGTACATGTGTCACTTTAGTGAGAGAACAGCTAGGCTGTGGGTCTGATTAGCAGACCCACAGCCAGGGAAGTCGTAAACCAGTGAAGCAAAAAGCAAAAATCTGGGGTGATCATAGGATTGCAGACCCTACTCTCCTACATGACACCCCCCCCCCCCCCAAACTTTGGGACAATAAACTAACCTTGACCAGGTGAGTCTTCTTGCTCTAAGTGGAAATACCTGGAGAGCCCATCTGCATTTCTTTGATCAGTGCCAGGTCTATGCTCCACTGTAAAATCCATCCCCTGTAGGGAAATGGACCACCTAAGCAGTTTGGGGGTTTCACCCTTCATCTGATTTAGCTACAAGAGGGGCTTATGGTCGGTCTGAATCTTGAAATGAGTGCCAAACAAGTATGGCCTCAGTTTCTTCAGGGCCCAAACCACAGCAAAGGCCTCCCTCTCAATAGCTGACCAATTTTTCTCTCTGGGGGTCAGCCTTCTGCTAATGAAAGCAATGGGCTGGTCATGACCATCAAAATTCAGCTGAGATAGAACAGCTCCCACACCCAACTCAGAAGCATCTGTTTGGACAATGAATGGTTTGGAGTAGTCTGGACTCTTTAGGATAGGTGCTGTGCACATGGCCTGCTTTAGGTCATCGAATGCTTTTTGACAGCCTGCTGTCCACTGAACTTTCTTTGGCATCTTTTTACTTGTCGGGTCATTAAGTGGAGTCACAATTGATCCATAATTTCTGACAAATTTCCTGTAATAACCAGTCAGGCCCAAGAAAGCTCGAACCGGAGTATGGGTGGTTGGAGGATCCCAGTCCTTGATGGACTGTATCTTGCTCTCCAGTGGCTGAACCTGGCCTCCACCTACAAGGTGGCCCAGGTATACAACCTGTGTCTGCCCTATCTGGCACTTTGTGGCCTTGATAGTGAGACCTGCTGCTTGCAGTGCCTCTAACACTTTCCTCAGGTGGACCAGGTGATCCTCCCAGTTGGAACTAAAGACAGCTATATCATCAAGATATGCTGCACAGAAGTCATCCAGCCCAGTGAGAACTTGATTCACCAGCCTTTGGAAGGTGGCAGGTGCATTTTTCAAACCAAATGGCATTACCACAAACTGATAATGCCCACCAGGGGTAGAAAATGCTGTCTTGGGTTTGGCTTCCTCAGCTAACCTGATTTGCCAATACCCAGCTGTCAGGTCAAATGTGCTTAAGTAGTTGGCAGAAGCCAATCTATCTATAAGTTCATCTGCCCTTGGTATTGGGTGGGCATTAGTCTTAGTGACTGCATTGAGGCCTCTGTAGTCTACGCAAAACCTCATCTCTTTCTTACCACCCTGGGTGTGAGGCTTTGGCACTAGAACTATTGGACTAGCCCAAGGGCTGTCTGAGGGCTCAATGACTCCCAGCTCCAACATTTTCTGCACCTCTGTCTTGATGCAGTCTCTGACATGATCAGGCTGTCTGTAGATTTTACCCTTAACTGGCAGACTGTCACCAGTGTCAACCCCATGGGTACACCAATTGGTTTGGCTGGGTGTCAGAGAGAACATATGTCTAAAGGATTGAAGAACTTGTGTGCAATCCTTTTGCTGATGCTCAGAGAGGCTGCCACAAAAGACAACACCTTCTACTGACCCATCATCAGGGTTCTGAGTGAGCAGGTCTGGGAGAGGGTCACTCTCCTCCTCCTGTCACTCATCTGTGGCCATGAGCAAGCTCATGTCCTTCCTGTCGACATATGCCTTGAGCCTATTCACATGGAGCACCCTGAGGGGGCTCCTGGGAGTTCCAAGGTCCACCAGGTAGGTGACCTCTCCCTTTTGCTCAATGATTGTGTGGGGCCCAGACCATTTGTCTTTGAGTGCTGCTGGGGCCACTGGCTCCAACACCCACACCTTCTGTCCAGGCTTGTACACAGTCAGGACAGCCTTTTGGTCATGCCAAGCTTTTTGGAGTTCTTGGCTTGCCTCAAGGTTTTTAGAAGCCTTTTCCTTATACTCAGCCATCCTGGAGCAGAGGCCAAGTACATAGTCCACTATGTTGGTTGCAGGCTTTTTGAGAGGTCTCTCCCATCCTTCCTTCACCAAACACAGGGGTCCTCTTACAGGATGTCCATACAGAAGTTCAAAAGGGCTGTAGCCAACTCCCTTCTGTGGGACTTCTCTATAAGCAAACAAAAGGCAGGGTATCAGGACATCCCATCTACGCCTGAGCTTTTCAGGTAGTCCATGAATCATCCCTTTTAGGGTCCTGTTGAACCTTTCAACAAGCCCATTGCACTGTGGATGATAGGGTGTGGTGAACTTGTAGTTGACACCACATTCCTTCCACATAGCAGTCAGATATCCTGACATGAAGTTTGCACCTCTGTCAGAGACAACCTCCTTAGGGAAGGCCACTCTGGAGAACACTCCAACTAGGGCTCTTGCCACAACAGGTGCTGTAGTGGTCCTAAGGGAAATAGCTTCAGGATACCTGGTGGCATGGTCCACCACCACCAGTATAAACTTGTGCCCTGATGCTGTCTGGGGTTCCATTGGACCAACTATGTCAATCCCCACTCTCTCAAAGGGTACCCCCACCACAGGTAGTGGTATAAGAGGGGCCCTTTGTTGTGTCACCTGACTTACCACTGGCTTGGCAAGTGACACAGGAGCGACAAAACTCCTTGGTATCTTCATTCATATGAGGCCAGTGAAAGTGTGAGACAAGTCTGTCCCAAGTCTTATTCTGGCCTAAGTGTCCTGCAAGGGGAATCTCATGGGCCAAGGTAAGAAGGAAACCTCTCTGAGACAAGGGGATAACCAGCCTCCTGGTTGCACCAGGCTTGGGGTCTCTTGCCTCTGAGTACAGGAGTCCATCATCCAGGTATACCCTGTGGGCACCTGTGGCGTTCCCTGCAGCCTCAGCAGCAGCCTGTTGTCTGAGGGGTTCAAGAGAAGGGCAGTCTAACTGTGCCTTCCCCAGGTCTTCTCTGGAGGGTCCCCCTGAACCCAGAAACTCAACCTGATCAGGTTCAAGTTCTTTAGGCTCAGTTTCCCTCAGCTCTTTGAGGTCAGCCTCCTCTGAGACTTGATCCACAACCTGGGGCAAGGGGGAAGGCAATGCCTTAACCCTACTGCTCTTTTTCTTGGACGGTGTCTGGTCCATTGTTCCAGGATCCAGCACCTGTTCAGTGGGGCATCTTCTGGCCTGTGACCTAGTCACAGCAAGCACATGTGCTGGCAAGCCTAACATTTCCATGTGAGTCCTATGCTCCACTTCTGACCATAGGGATGTCTCCAAATCATTGCCCAACAAACATTCAACTGGGAGGTCTGAACTAACCACAACTTTATTTTGGCCACTTACCCCTCCCCAGGAGAAATCAACAATTGCCATACTATGGTGGGTAGTGACATTGCTGGCATTGGTCACTAGGTAGTCTGTACCTAGTATGATCTGTCCAGGGTCCACAAAGTTAGGTGTCACCATTGTGACACTGGCACAAGTGTCCCTGTAGGCCTGAGCCATTTTTCCATTTATAAAAGGTGTCTGCCTGTATTTGCCAAAAGTATTGGGACTTGCATCAGGGGATATATCCACATCCCCTGTACAGACAAGGACAGCCTGAGTGAGTGTGCCAACTAGGTTGTCATACCCCTCAGATCCCAAGGTTAATCCTACTAATCCCTTGGGAGGTGCACTACCACTACTGACTGTACTAGGGGGTGCAGGTGCCTTAGGGGCTGTAGTGGTAGGAGTTTGCCCTCCTTTCTTGGTGCACTCACTAAACCAGTGAGTTTTACTTTTACAGTATTGGCACCACCTTTTAGACTGGCCTTCTTGAGTCTTCTTTTTCTGCTGTGAAGCCTGACCACCACCCTCTTTGGTTTGTTGGGGGCCTGTCGAAGACTTCTGGTCATTTAGCTCATTCTTATTACTACCCTTTTGGTCTGCTTTCTTCTGACCACCCTGGTTCTGAGCCTGGTTCTGCTTGACCCTTGTTCTGACCCATCTGTCTGCCTTCTTTCCCAATTCTTGGGGAGAGGTCAGATCTGAGTCAACAAGGTGCTGCTGCAACAACTGGTTCTGACAGTTATTTAAAATCTGTTCTCTCATGATCAGATTGTACAACCCTGTATAATCAGTAACCTTACTGCCCAGCAACCAGCCTTCCAAAGCCTTAGTGGCACAATCCACAAAGTCAGACCAATCCTGAGACTGAATTTTCTGGGTATCCCTGAACAGCAGCCTGTACTGCTCAGTGGTTAAGCCAAACCCATCAATCAGTGTATTTTTCAGGACTTGGTAATTGTTAGCATCCTCAGCTCTAGGAGTGAGGAGCTTATCTCTACCTTTGCCTTCAAAGGAGAGCCACAAGATAGCTGCCCACTGACTCTGGGGGATGCACTCGACAGTGCAGGCCCTCTCCAAAGCAGTCATCCATTTGTGGATGTCATCCCCTTTTTTAAAGGGGGGCACTATCTTACTCAGGTGTCTAGTGTCTAAACTCCTGTCCTTTTCACTAGGTAAAATGCTGCCACCAGTGGGTTCTGCCCCACTCAATTTCTGCTCTTTAGCAAAGGCAAGTCTCTCTTTGGCCAGGGCAAGTTCTTCCCTTTCAATCCTCAGATTGACTTCCCTCATCTTTGCTTCATGCTCTCTCCTCTGAGGGGATGTCATCCCTCTGTGAGAAGAGGTCTGAGAGCCATTGGTTCGAATGGATCTGTTAGAGCCTCTGGATAGAGACCTAACTCGTCCACTCCCAATGTTAAGCCTGCCTGAGAGTGGCCCTGGGGGTCCCCCAAGTCCATTCTCATGCCTGCTTAAGTTGGTCCTTATGAGTCTACTGACTTCTACCTGACCCTTTTCTGCCTCATCCCCTGACAACTCTGTATCCTCTTCCTCTCCTTCACTAACTGTTCCATTGAGGTGGAGGTCAGGTTCCCCAAGGGTTCCCTCTAAGGGGGGCATGCTCCCATCTGGATTAGGAGGGCCTGTGTTAGAAGCCCTCCTGGCATCATACGTCTCTAAGAGACCAATCAGGAATGGGATTGCAGGGTTAGAACCCTGTTTTAGCTTCCTGGAGGTACACACTTGTCTCATCTCCTGGAAGCTAAGAGCTGCATATCTTGATATGACCTGTGGAGGGTCAACTGACACAAGGGGACCTCTGAGTTCCCTCCTTTGTCTGACATGCTTTTCTAGTGAGGTGTAAGTGGTGCACTTACCTACACTATTTGTTTGCCTACTGATCCCTTGCTAAGAGTTGTAGTCAGGGTGTGCTAAGCCCTGTTGAACTACAACAGCTGGTTCAGTAGAACTCAGAGTATTCTAAGCTAAGTTATATGTACCTTGGTACTTATGTGATCTTTCAAATGATATTCTTAGGATACGTGTGGTAAAACAACAGCAAGCTCAAATCCCAACCGCTGCTCACCAATGTGAGAAGTTGGCCTGATATGCAGTGCTCACTATTCTAGTGATCACTATGTATCATTCCAAACGACCCTTATTGATGATTGGTTGTAAGTCAACCTTATAGACCAGCTATCCTAGTAGCATGGACAAGAGCAGTCTTTAGGCTAAACTCTAGAGCAGCGTTCTTCAAACTGTGGGGCGCGCCCCCCTTGGTGGGGGGCGCAGCACCATCCCAGGGGGGGCGCGCTCCACTCCCATCTTCCCCTTGAGCCCGTTCCTTTGTCTGGGTGATTCTCCCAGGAGGGGGCCAATTCATGGAGTTGATGGCTTTGGCTGCAGTGCAGACAAGGAGTCTCCTCTGCTAAAAAGGAAAGCAAACAAACAGACACGCTTTCAGCTTTAGCAGAGGAGACCTCTTGCCTCCCACTGCAGCTGAAGCTGTCCCGTGAATTGGCCCCCTCCTGGGAGAGTTAGCTCTTCCCAGAAGGGAGAGAAGGTTTCCCTAGAGAGGGTTTGAGGCACGGGCGGGGTGGGCTCTGGCCCAGGGCCCCTGCTTTTCAAGGGGGGTGGGAGTGAGGGGGTCGGGAGTCTTAACATTCTTTAATTCGATGTCATATTTACTCCAAAGATGGTACAAAAATCATTTGTTTCGATGTGCTAGTACAGCCAGTTAAAAAGCCTTTTCAAACCATTTTAAATATTTCACTTCCCGATGGTATATCCCACACAACTCACATAGCAATACGTTTAATACAAATGTACATGTTCATACGACCACTGCAACGTTCTCTAGTGCAGTGTGCATCCTCGTACATTCAGTAACTCAAAAGTGCGTTTCCAGTTTATAACAACAATCGCTTTGAAACAACTGTATGCAGCAAATATAGGACAAAGTCACTGAAGATATAGCCCAATATGGTGAAAGCTTCAAGTTCCATACTAGTCGGCCTTGTGTGATCTTGGTCTATTCAGCTCCTTTTAATTCTCGCTTTTGAATTGGCAGTGCTTCCTTGAGCCTTGGTACAAATAGACGTGTGATGTTTTCAATTGATTTCTTACGAAGACACATAGAAAGAAAGAACAATGTAAAAGGCACATTCTGGTTGAGGGATGGAGACTAATACCATTTCCCAAACCTAACGCTGCCTCTGCTACTGATCGAAAAACTTAAGGTGAAATGCAAGTTTTTTCAAAGTGTGACCATTTGCATTAATTTCATTAAAAGGTCTGTTTCACAACAGGATTATTTTTGTTATGGGTTGATTTGCTGTGCTTTATCTTCTAATGGAAAGCCTGTACTTTTTCATTTTCCGAAATATACTGCACAAAGTTTTTGGTATTTTATTGAAATAAAATGTGGCTTTCATCACAACAATTGGAACATGGTTCCAGGTGTATTCAATGCGTACTGTTTTCTTCAAGTAGAAGTATGTGGTTATTTGTGTCTCCATGGTGCAGTGGAACAGTCGGTTGCTTGTAAGCTCCTAGCTTGAAACGACAGCAGACGATGTCTACAATAAATTCTGCCATTCCATGCAGCATGCCCGTTGTTGAGAAAATTCCACCAATAATACCACACAGTCTCACTAAGAACTGCCAAAATGGCATATGAGACTCTGTCACAGTCACCATTAGTGAACTAATGTCATATTTCATGACAATGCCTGATACGCCATGGCTGCCTGATGCATGATCAATCACAGGTTCTCTTTCTGTCACTGCTAACTGATGAGTGTCAGATGAGATTCTGAATGTTCTGAGTTTTGTTGGCACAATTGTGATAAAATACTGGAACATTTGGTTATGATCTGAGGCGATTTTTTCCGTTCCATCAAGGGTGTTAATAATGCCAGGAATCGGCTCTCCAAATGACATATGGTCAATTCGATGAGAAAAGTTGTATGTCTCGTGACCGACGAGTGCTGCCAGGTGTGCATGGCCTCGTGGATGTGGAATTGCCTTGCCAACTGTGATGTGAACGTTCCCTGCTACTTTGTTGACATACAGATGCCCGTGTATTCTGCATGCGTCTGGAGGTTGCAACAAAGAGTCTTCCCTTGGCGGCAGAGCTGTTGAAGAACCTTTGACAGCACTTTTGAAAACTACATCTTGAAGAGAGTGCTCCTCCTGCAGGCGATTCTGAATTACTTGCAGGGGGGGATGGATGGATGAGTGAGGGGATGGATGGATGGGTGAAGGGGTGGATGGATGGTGGGAGAGAGGATGGATGCATGAGTGGAGGGATGGATGGGAGTGGATGGATGTGTGTATGGTTGGAAGGGTAGATGGATGGATGGATGAGTGAAAGGGTGGATGTGGGGATGGATGGGTGATTGAGGAGGGTGGATGGACGGGGGATGGATGGAGGAGTGAAGGGGTGGGTGAGAGGTCAATGGATGGATTCATGAGTGCATGAGTGGATGGATGAGTGGGTGAAGGGTGGATGGAGGGATGGGTGGCTGGGTGAGGGGGGAATGGAGAGAGAGGGGGAGGATGGATGGATGAGTGAGGACAAGGATGAATGATTGGCAGAGTGGATGGGCAGGTGTGTGCATAGATGCGTGAGGAGAGGAGCATGGAGATGGATGGGTCAGAGAGTGCATGCATGAGTGGGGGGAGGGTGGAGAGTGGGAGGGATGGATGGGTGGATGGATGAGTGGGGGGTTGAGTGGATGGACGGATGAGTGACTGGCTGGATGGATGAGTGGGTGGGGGATGGCTGGATGGTTGAGAGGGTGGGTGGTTGGATGGATGGATGAGTGAGTGGATGGATGGGTGGAGGAGTGAATGGATGGGTGGAAGAGTGGATGGATGAATGGAGGAGTGGATGGATCAATGAAGGAGTGGATGGATGAGTGGGAGGATAGCTTGGGTGAAGGGGTGAGTGGTTGGGTGAATGAGTGGGTGGATAGATGGGTGAAAGAGTGGATGGATTGGTGAGGGGATGGATTGGGTGAAGGGATGGATGGATGATGGATGGATGGGTGAGGGGGTGGATGTAGGGATGGATGGGGAGATGATGGATGGAGGGATGGATGGTGGATGGGTTTGCAAGTGGTTGAAGGGGTTTGGATGTGGATGGGGCACAGATGGAGGGAAGGAATGAATGGTGGGGGAGTTGGTGGATGACAAGGTGTACATGATGGATGGGGAGGGTTGTGATGACTTCCTTTGCCTTGGAGGATTGTGTTTTGAGCTGTGTGGTACGCCTCTGTCGTTTCGCCACACCCACTCACAGGCCTGCAATTTGCTAGGCACTCTTGTTGTGTTGAGCATTGTTTGTCGGATATGGCCGGTGGTGTGCGCGTTGCAGGCGATCATGTGGTGTGCCGGATGCCCGAGGTTTCGGTCGGGTGGTGGGGGGGCCCAACATCTGGGGGAATTCAGCTGGGGGGGCTCAACCTGGAAAAGTTTGAATACCTCTGCTCTAGAGGGCGTGTTAAGCCAGCTGTTATACCATCACATATACCCCTTGAACACCAAGTGAAAGGACACCACACAAGTTGTTATGAAAATAAAAGGATATTTATTTATAACACAACAACCCTGGACTCTTTATGAGGACAGGGCGCTAAGCACAATACAAAACTCTTAAAGAAATACTGAAAGTCGCACAATTTACACAAATGCCCGAGGGGCACGAAAAACCATATACTATGGAAGTGGAATGCGAAATTACTAGCAGGTAAGTACTACTCTCAGAGGCTTTAGAACCGCTGGGCCTACAATGCTGAACCCTTAGATTAGAAGCAGGAGGCCTAGGGACGTCGTGTGCAGAGTGGAAACCCTCACGCGTAATGCGGGACAAAGTCTATGGATACTAGTAAATGCAAAGTTAGTGTTCTCGGGCGAACCCGACTAGGTAGGTCAAAAACGAAAGTGGATCTAGACACTTAGAGACTGGATCTACGCTGGAGCACCGTGGTACTCGGTTTACCTAGCCCAGGGGCTGCGGCTGCATAGGGTTCAAGTGTCGTCGGGAATCCTCGTTGACGAACCAGGAGCCTGAAGTGGAAGTTGCTGGCAGGCGACCAGTGAAGATGTTCTGGGCTGATCCAAGGACTGGATCAGTGAAGAAGAGTACCTGTAAGCAGAGGGGACCGAGTTCTGAACCACTAGCCAGTGGTTAGGTGGGCACAAGGATGGCACCGGACGAGGTCACTCAGCCAGGCGAAGAGGTGACACTGGATTCTGCTGCTGCACAGACCAGGGCGCTGATGTCGACCAGGCTGGAGGTCTGCGAGCTGTCCCACGTCGGATGTCTGCTGCTGGCGATGCTGGATCCGGTGAAGGAGGCAACAAGCCTTGGCCACGGCAAGCCCACGTGGCGACACAAAATGGCGTCTGGAGTGGACCAGGAGGGTCCGAGGAAGTTCCCTTTCAAGAGGAAACAAGGGCCAGTCTAGAGGAGCTAGACCAGCGGTGAAACAAACGTAGGACGTCGTCTGGAGGGTCACTAGCCAACGGGCAAGTGACCGGACAACGTGGCAAGCGACACAGAAGCAAAAGGGCCCCACGCAGATCTGGTGGATGCTGGGGGGCTGGACTTTGGTGCTCGTGCTGCTTGGGGTTGGGGCTTCTCTTACCCCAGTGCACCCACTCGAGGGTCCCTCGGTGGTCGTGCTGGATCAGTGTTGTGCTGGTTCTGGTGATAGCCGGGTCCTCTGGTCTCGTCGCACCTACGGTTCTCAGCTCTGCTGTAGAGGCAGGTTGAGGTCAAAGAGGGCAGGGAGTCCGGGTCTCGTCGTGCTGGTCAGTCTGGTTCCGGAGGAAGGACGTTTCAGCAAACCGCAAGATACTTAGTTGGTGCCTGCTGCTGCAGGGTGACTACTCCTTAGTCACAAGGGAGAAATCTTGAGAAGAAGTCTTGAGTTCCTTTCGTAGAAAGTAGTTTCAGGATTCAAAGATGATCTAATTTGGAAGGGTCCCCGCTCCTACCTTTATTCTAAAGAAAGGGGCTGGTACGCGACTAGGTCCTGCCCATGGGTGGGACCAGGAAGGGGGGTGGTTACACCCCTATCCCCTGTCCGGACTTTCCCCAGCTCAGGGGCTGGTGTGCCCCTGGAACTTGTTCAAGCCGGCATATGCACAGTGAGCACCGGGGTGCCACTTGCAGTCACCTTCCTATTCAGCCCTGCCTACCTAGGATACACAAAACCCTGTCTGGGATGGTGCTAGCACCGCCCCTGACAGGAAACCCTTTGTCCAAGCTCTCCTCGCTGGAAGGACTCCCAGCAGCAGGAGGTCAGACTTGTCTGTGGTGGCAGCATCCATTTTGTGATGCTGAGGCTTGAGTTAACTTTAATCGGGGTTCATAGTTACACACATGTCATGTCCCTCTAGAAGGGTGGAATGCTAACCCCGTCGCCAGAATTGGCGAGGGGTTAGTATTCCAATTCGTATGACACCTTACTCGACATGTTTTGATAAAGCGATACCAGAGTTGGCAAATAACCGCGAGGATTATAATGCACTTAAGAGTATATGGTATGCGTTATCATGGAACAGCTATTAGGACTTGGTTCCGCAAGCTGCAAACGGGCTCAGCTCATGCCAGAGCACCATCTCACATGATTCCAAGCACTCTGCCTTCAGGATTGTTAAGGCCTGCCATAGGAGTGACTGATAGGAATACATGTGTCCATTTTAGGGTTAGATATAGGTATACTATATCTAAAGCAAAGGGTGATTACACCACCTTGCCCCAGCTGTCGTGCAGCCAGTTGTGTCAGATTTAGATGGCCAGCCAGGGGTGGCATAATACATGCTGCAGCCCCTGGTAGGCCCTGGGTACACCTATGCCCTGAGTGACAGGGTCTGATAAGGTGGCCCAGTACCAATTGGTATATGCACCTAAGGTACACGTGTCAATTTAGTGAGAGAACAGCTAAGCTGTGGGTCTGATTAGCAGGCCCACAGCCAGGGAAGTCATAAACCAGTGAAGCAAAAAGCTAAAATCTGGGGTGATCATAGGATTGCAGACCCTACTCTCCCACACAAACATCCAGACCCAACACTAGATGGCAGGAGTATGCAAACATGTGAATCTACAGCTCTACACGTCAAGAATAGATGTTTACTGGGTAACTAACATAATCCATAGTTTAATGTGAAAGCTATTAACTACTGAATGTCTTCATGCAGTGGACAAAGATCTATCACCCTAAACTATTGTGCGGTGGCAGTGATCTGGGACATAATCATTGCAGGGTTGGGCACTATGGGGAGACTGGGGATCACTATATCATTAATTGCTCTCAAATCTTGGACCATTCCTCAAGATACTCCATCAGCGTTGCACAGAAGGAGAAGCAGCATGCTCCGTGGGCTTAATTCTATTCTTTTAATAATATCCTACCTCATCAACTCTTGTGTTTCAGGCTAATTCCAACCTGCTAAATCCCAGGCTCTGCTTTCTGTGACAAATTACATTGAGGAGTTTGTGGTAATTTCACACCCACCTTCAACCACACATGTACCGACTGGGCCCTGTGCATCATGCCTATTTCTCCACCCTTCATCCCCCAGAGTGCTGTCTACACTTTATTAGGTAAAACTTCAGTTCTCTCTTTTAATTTTGGAGAGGTCACACTGCACCACCATTAAAGTCATCACTTGATGAGTGATAACCGAATTGGAAATACCAAAAGCTTGCTCTAATTTACGCAAGAGTGGTAATTGGGTCACATCTGTAGCCGAATGTACAACCCCAGTATCATCAAAGAATTCTACAAGATGTCCACTGACTCTTTTTACTTAGGGGCCTTTTTGATCTATTGGGGCCTTAGGAACCTTCAAGCAGTCCCTCCTCTCGGCAGCAGCCCTATTGGACATAATTTGGTCCCGTAAGGACCCGAAAGCATTGTTCACCAAAGGAATTGGGTGGCACGCAGCCACTATGGCAGAGTGAGTTGGAGGGGCTAGAATTGAATTGGTGCTACTGTCGTGGAGTAGGAAAGACCAATTTGGTGGTGACAGTTAGCACATATCTGCTGGAATGAGCCGGTACTGTGGGACTACCACTGGGATTTTACCCCCTTCTTTTTCTAGCACTCGCTCCTCCAGTGTCATGAAACAGGTTAATTTGACTCTTCCCCTTCCTCAGCCTCTTCCCCAGCACGCATAGGCTGGTTTGTTTGCACATGCACTCCCATTGCCTACGATATAGGCGGTGTCTGTTGGAAAAACTCTGCTTGTACTTCAGTCAACTTATCTTTATCCTACTGTTTTCAATCAAGATATTCACTGCAACACTGTGTATGTGCCAACATTTCCTTTAACCTTTTAGATTGCCAATACATACCAGACCGCTGCTCCTAATTACTAATGTCCGGCCATAGCCCTATAACAAAAACTGACACCAGTGCCAGCGTACCCCACTGAGCTGCATCCTCTATTCAGCTATGCTGTTTATACACTTAAAGTCATCTTTCATAATAAGCATGTACACATCTTTTCTAGGTAGTTTTCATATTTTAACAACTTTGTTATCCTTTTAACTTTTTTGTACAACTTCTTCCCACAAACGTTTAAAGTCCTTAGTAAATGACCACAAATCGTACCTGGTCCAAGGTACATGAATGTATACCTGTTGTCCGTCCAGCCCTGGCACCCCTCTCAGTAGGTACTCCTCCGTTCATTCAAGAAAATACATTTCTGGAATATAATCCTCAGTCTCTGCCGCCTGCTTTCTTACTCCTCTCCAAGCCTTCCACATCCTCCCACTTTCATATCTTTTCCCAAAAATCCTCAAACCAATACTGCAAGCTTGCCAGTTTCTTCATCCTCACCGCAGCCTCATTCAAATTTAGCATGTGTGACGTACATATTCTCTTTTTCTGTAAATCCACTCCTAGCTGTACACGCGGATATGCCACCCTGTACTATCAAATGAAAAAAAATCATCTCCACTTAATCCTTCCCATGCCAGCCCCCTCTTTGACCACTTAACATAACACTTTCTTTTGCTCTTCCTGGATTTTACCTTTTTCGGTACATATGGTGGTGGTGGATGAACAGGGAACAGGTTTTCCACAAGGCGATCCTCCTCTTCCTTTCGTCCCTCAGGAGTCGAAAGGGCCACCAAAGAGAGCTTATAACCTTCCTTGACACACACATATGCAAACACTTTTTCCGCTGTAGCAACGCTTATTTTTTCATACCAGCTAGCTAAAACCTTGTACACCTGACCCTTAAACTTGCTCTTATTGACTTTGTCACTTGCTGTTACTATTCTTTTGTGCATCTTTATAAATGCTGCAGAACTTTCATTTCAAACAAACCATTCTTTATAAATTGCGCGCTGACGTCACTTCTTTTCTTTCTGTGCCAGCCAGTGCAGATCCGTTGTAGAGAGCTACCCCCTGTCAATTTTGGACAGACTATTTTCGACTTTTTCTCGAATCCCTTAGGTGTGTAGGATGACATCCAAGAAGACCTCTGGCCGGCGTGCCTTCGGGCTCTTCAGGCTCAGATAATGGAGGAGAGTCTGCATTCTGGCGCTGGTCACACCTCAACAACGACCTTCCCCGGTGCCGCGTCCAGCCACGAGGTCCTTGGCGGTGCCTCCCCAATCCTCATACTTGACGACACAGAGCCAGTCTGGTGTCCCCCGATGCAGAGACTGGCACCGACGGAGCCATGTTGTTCAACCTGCCGTTTTCTGAAGGGTTGGGGATGGATGGAGGATTTGGAGCTTGGGGAGGCAGGTAGGTCCAGCAATTAGGCTGGCAACCCCAACATGGCACCCAGCTGGTGTTTGGACCGAGGAGAGGAGAAATGGACTTTCCCTCGAGATAGACACCGATAGAGCAGAAAGCCCCAGCACTTCCCAACAAATGTGGCAGGAAAAATGCAATGCAGGATCCTCCATGACCCAATTAAAGATCAAGACACCGATTTAAGAGGCCGAACCCTGCACCCTGTAAAATGCAGCAATGCAGAGAGGCCGATATTTAAAAAATATATTAGTTATAGGAGCCGATATTTAGCGGAGCAACAACACACAATCAAACAAAAAGATGAAAAAAAATTCTTCCGGCAGTCTTTCATTGTGGTTGGTGAGCACGGGATGCCTTTTGGGCCGTTATTCCAATTCTATGTGGGAAATGGTTGCGCAAGTGCTGCCCAGTGTCTCGGAGGAGGACCAAGCTCAACTCTCGCAAGCTATCTCTGACTGGAGAGATGCAGCAAAGATCGGCATCAGATGTGGCTTGGACACAACAGACTCGCTGTGCAGAGCGATGTCCATGACTATGGCCATCCGTCGCCACGTTTGGCTGAGAAAGTGTGGCTTCTCGGGGGATGTCCAAGCAAACCTCATTGACATGCACTCACGTCTCTTCGGAGACTAGGCTGTTTCCGCCCTTTAGCGCTCAAGGACTCATGAGCAAGTCCTAGGGCCTCACCACAGCCTCCCAGACGGCAACTGCTTTTCGCTCCTTTCGTGGCTACAGAAGCTGCTATCAAGCGCACCAACCCTTTTCCAGTCACGAGGGCCCGCCAGCTTAGCAGCCTCTGTGGGGCTGTGGACGTAGTTCACCCCGACCTCGTGGGTCAGGAGGTCCGAGGTAGAGCCAGGCCACAACCCCCTCCTCAACCGCAAAACCTTCCTAGTATGATCCTCCAGGATCATTTACAGTCAGTTGGTGCCACAGTACTCCATTATCTCCACCACTGGCAGGATATCATGTTGGACAGGTGGGTGTTGCAATTAGTCCGAAGGGGTTACTGGGGGAAAGTGAACTGCCGGAATTGTCTTCACACCCTCCTTACCTGATGGTCTTTCCTGGCAAAGTGATGCTCCACACAAGGGCATCTTTTCTGCCTAGGGTTGGTAACCCCCATTTTATACGGGGCAGTCAGTTACTCTACCCACCCTCTATGCACCTCCCCAACATTCCAAGGAAGGGGAGCGTCTCCATCATCTGAAAGAGACAATTAGTAATGGATTCCTCACCTTAGAATTACCCCCAGGCGTCAGACTGGATCCAGAGAATTTTTTCTTCAGCAATACCTCTGCACGTCGATAGGCGGTGTCGGTAGACTCTGCGTTCGTCATTGGCATCGTGGTCGCCGGAATGACGTCTCGGCTTCTACTTAAACGCCGCCCTCGTACACTGATGTCAGTTCTTTCATTTTTGCGCGCCAGCCAGTGCAGATCCAGAGAGAGCGGTACCTCAAGTCACTTTTTGACTCTCTTTTTTGTGACTTTTGTCGACATCTTTTCGAGCCGTTCGACTAATGTTGCACGCAGGGATGTCCAGTCCTCGAACCGGCTTCAAGGCTTGTGACTCGTGTCATAAAGTGATGTCGGTTACGGACCCGCACCTTGTGTGCCTTTTGATGTTTGGAGCGTGACCATGACCCGAACTCGAGCTCCGACTGCTGGGCCATGAACCCTAAGTCTGCTCCATGCGGTTCAAGGTCCCCGTCGAAAGGGAGGGCGCAGGACCAGCTCAGAGTTGTCACTACCACTCTTCGTCCAAGTCTTCGTTTTCAGGTAAGTCGAAGCACAAGAGGAAGAAGCACAGTCAATCTTAATATTCTCCCCATCCGTCGGCCGACGCGGGAAGCGGAAGGTAGTCAACCGGCTACGCCCACAGAGCCAATTGGGTTGACTCCGGCCTTCCCTCCCTTTCTGGGAGCCGGAGCGACCCATGCCCAGCTTCAAAGCTTTTATGAAGCCTTGCATTCCATCTTCGGACAGCCAGACTCCACTGACGCGCCCTCAGGCCCCGCGAACTCGGCTGGGGGCTGTAGGCCTTCCATGCCGGCGGCTTTGGCGCTGCATTACCACCAAGGATCCAAGCCTGGATCAGGATCAGTGCCGGTTGACCTTGTGACACCTCCGGCGCCGAATCCAGAGACGACACCTCCACCCCCGGCGACGCCGGGTGTGTCCCCATCCAACGTTGATCCCAGCCTCCCCCTCAATGTAAACGCGGAGCCAGACCAACATCTGCCTACGTCAGTACCGGCACTGACTAGGTACTTTTGTACCATTGCTCTCCCCTGGTGTTCCCTATCGCCCTGAGTGGCTACCAGAGGAGGGTGAGGAGGACTGGGAGGGGTCTGTGGACCCTCTAGCAGACCAATTGGAAGAACTGACTGGAGAGAGGAGTTGGGTGAGCCAGTGCTTTGGAAACGTCCCCAGACCTTGGCATGCTTTCTCCCCCTACCGTGGGTACCGAAGAGGGTGCATCTTACGCAGTGGTGTTGCGTAGGGCAGCCGAGGCCTTCAACCTCGAGCTTCCTTCGTTAGCAGTCAGGACTAACCTCATGACTGAGGTGCTTCAGCCGGCAGCGGCCTCTTCGGATCCCCTGCTGCCATTCAATGAGGCCCTCACGGACATCCTTTTGGACACTTGGTCCTAGCCCAACACAGGGGGCTCCTGTGGATAGGATGTTTGCCCGGCGCCACCGCCCTGCCCGGAAGACCCCATTTTCCTCTCCCAACACCCCACGCCTGAGAGCTAGGTGGTTCAAGCCTTGACTTCCAAGGGCGCATTCCCTAACACACCACCTGATAGGGAATCCAGGAAGCTGGACCACCTTGGGAAGAAGATGTTTTTTTCCTCCAGCTTAGGACTGTGGTCAGTGAACATTGCATGTCTCTAGGGCCGTTACTCCCACTCGGTATGGGACACGGTTGCGCAGGTGCTGCCACAGTGCCCGGAGGAGGCCCGGGCCGTGCTCTCCCATGCTGTTGCCGAAGGGAGAGACGCAGTGAAGACCGCCATCCGGTGGGGGCTGAATACCGCCGATTCACTTAGACGCTATGCCTGGTTGAGGTCTACTGGCTTCTCTGGTGATGTCCAAGCTACGCTTTTGGACATGCCTTTTTATGGTCGTCACTTGTTTGGCGACAAGGCGGACAATACACTTGAGCGCTTTAAGGACTTCAGGGCTACGGCCCGGTCCTTGAGTTTCTCATCCACGTCCCGCCCAGCGCAGTCTGCCTTTCGACACTTTTGTGACTATGGAAGAGGTGCCCCACGACGTCCCGCCCAGAGCCACAGACCTGCGCAAGTTGTCCAGCCTCTGCGTGGCTGGGAACCCACCTTCATGGGTCTGGGGGGCAGCGGGCGGGCCAGTCCACCAGCGACCCCTCTGCAGCAGTCTCCAAGTCCTCCTAGTCTGACCTTTCAAGGCCACCTTTTGCCAGTGGGCGGCAGGATTCTCCACCCCCCCCCCCCCCCCCCCCCACTGGCTCAACATCACGTTGGACAGGTGGGTTTTGCAGATAGTCCAAAGGGGCTACTCCCTCCCCTTCGAGACTACCCCTCCCCTTCGAGACTACCCCTCCATCCATGCCACCTCAGACCCATCGTATGTCGGAGGATCACTTGGCCCTTCTCCAACAGGAAGTTACGGCTCTATCTTGGCCAAGGGAGCCATCGAGGGACTTCCTGCCCCAGAAGTAAGTCGTGGTTGTTATTCCCACTACTTTCTGGTGCCCAAGAAGGACAAGGGCATGCATTCTATCTTGGATCTCAGAAACATCAACCGCTTCCTCCGGAAGGTGAAGTTCGAAATGTTTACACTGGCTCAGGTCCTGTCTGCTGTCGACCCTGGAGACTGGATGGTAGCGTTAGACTTGCAGGATGCTTATTTTCACATCTCCGCCCTGCCGGCCCACCGGCGTTACCTGCGGTTCACGGTAGACCACGAGCACTTTCAGTGTACTGTGCTCCCCTTTGGCCTTACCAGCGCCCCTCTGGTGTTCACAAAAGTGAAGGTGGTGGTCGGAGATCATCTGCTCAGATTAGGGGTTCTAGTCTTCCCTTATCTCGACTGGATGTTGAAGGCGGGCCCACCCCAGGCTGTCGTCTCCCCCCGCCAGACTACGGTCGACCTCCTGCATGTGCTGGGATTCACCATCAATGCACCGAAGTCGCTCCTGATTCCCTCTCTGAGCTCCTTTTCATCTGAGCAGTTCTGGACACAGCGCAGTTTTGGGCTTATCCTCCTCAGCAGCGCGTCTGGGATATTCAGGCTATGATTCCGATCTTTCAGCCTCTATCCCGGGTTTTGGTCAAAATGACCCTGAGGCTAGTGGGCCTCATGGCCTCCTGCATCCTGCTGGTGGACTATGCCAGATGGCATATGCGGACTCTGCAGTGGGACCTGAAGTTCCAGTGGGCACAGCATCAGGGCATTCATTCCAATTGTGTCCAGATCTCAAGTCCACTGCACGCCAATTGCAGTGGAGGCTAACGAACCAGGATTGGGTCAACAGCAGATTCCTCTTCCTTCCCCCAACTAGAGTTCAACGTGGTGACAGATGCATCACTGCTAGGGTGGGGTGGCCACAGGGGAGAGGCGGAGATCAGAGGCCTCTGGTCTCCGGCAGAGTCTGGGCTCCACATCAACATTCTGGAGCTTCGGGTGATTCTTCTTGCACTAAAGGCATTCCTTCCCTCTGTCTGAGGAAGAGTAGTGCCGTTGTTCACAGACAACCCCATCACCATGTGGCACTGCAACAAACAGGGCAGGGTGGGGTCGTGGACCCTATGTCAAGAGGCTCTCCGCCTTTGGACATGGCTGGAACATCAGGGCATATCTCTTGTAGTTCAACACCTGGCAGGGTCTCTGAACGCCAGGGCGGACAACCCCAGGTACTGGCTTTGTTGCAGGTCGCGCTGCTGCTGCGCTGTCTATTTTAATTGCCCGTTTTCCATCTGTGTTATTTAGATTTTTGTTTTCCCCTGTTTTTAGGCGCTTTGCTTGGGAATATCCTCCCGCCCTCTCACCTGCACATAAAAGTGAAAAACGCACCGCCGTTTGGCGGGTCCGGATCCCGGGGTTGGTTCGGTGGGCGCCATCTTGCCTTGGGCTGTCCAGATCTTCCACGGGCGCCATCTTGGAGCGTCTCTACGCTCGGTATGCTAATCGCCTCGCCTACTTAAGGCGGACTCGACACCAGTAGCCTGGTCAAGGTACTGGCTTTGTTGCAGGTCGCGCTGCTGCTGCGCTGTCTATTTTAATTGCCCGTTTTCCATCTGTGTTATTTTGATTTTTGTTTTCCCCTGTTTTTAGGCGCTTTGCTTGGGAATATCCTCCCGCCCTCTCACCTGCACATAAAAGTGAAAAGCGCACCGCCGTTTGGCGGGTCCGGGTCCCGGGGTTGGTTCGGTGGGCGCCATCTTGCCTTGGGCTGTCCAGATCTTTTACGGGCGCCATCTTGGAGCGTCTCTACGCTCGGTATGCTAATCGCCTCGCCTACTTAAAGTCGTCCTCTCCCGCGCAGCGGGATCGCGCAGTGGGACGCCGTCGCTAAGCCGGAGCCGTGCCTGAGTCCTGCCCGTCTGCGCCCGTCCGCGCCAAGGACGCGCCGGGCGCGGCGGCCTTTAGGTATTCCTATATCCTCAGGTTCGGCTACACGGGATTGCGCTATGATTGTATGTTCTGCCGCCAAGATGCGGGTCTTAGGACGCTCTGTCCCGAGATGTATACATGCACCTATACACCCGCTCAGTGGCCCTTATCAGTGCGCCTGTGGCCAGTGGGCGGTGGACTCTCCGGTTAAGATCTGTCAGGAGGCTCCACCGGTCGCTTCGTGCAGCAGCCGTCAGGCTCATGCTCTGCGCATTCTCAGCTTTAACGCGAGGTCTCTAGTTCAACACCACCAAGCCGTTAGGGACCTGATGCGAGATGAGGCCCCTGACATTGTGGCTATTACGGAAACTTGGCTGAAGGATGACGATACGGCCATTATTAATCTGGCATTCCCCTCTGATTTTTCGGTCTTCACCCTGAATCGATCGACTAGGGGAGGGGGCATCGCTCTCGCAGTGAGATCTAGTCTCTCTTGCTGTTGGTCTGCCCTTAACATCGCAGGCTGCGAGAGTGCTGTTTTTAAAATCTTGGTTAACCCTCAGTTTTCCCTTTCAGGGATGGTAGTCTATCGCCCTCCGGGAAGCGATGTGGCATTTAGGGCTGCCTTTCCTGACGCTGTAAGTTCTCTGGCGTTGGGGTGTGCTAACTTTTCTATCTTGGGGGACCTCAATTTGCACTTTGAGAATCAGAATATCCCTACGGTGTGCTGTATTCTAGCCGATCTGGAGGCTCTTCAACTCCAACAAATAGTGCTGCACCCCACACATGTAGGCGGCCATACGTTAGATCCGTTTTTTACGAACTTGACAGAGGCCACAGTCACGGCCGTTACTCCGCTCGGCTGGACGGACCATTCTTCGGTGGCCATCTATGTCCCCTTGCCGGGAATTTCTTCTTCTGCTCCCGTAAGGATGGTCTCCACACGGCACTGGAGTAAACTGAGACTTGAGGACCTTCATCGAGTCCTCGCAGCAGTGCCGTTGGGACCTCTGGAGGACGTAGATGCAGGTTACGACCGGTTCTGCTCGTGGGTTACTAAGGCACTTGATTCCCTGATTCCCATCTCGACTAGGAAAATCAGTTCCAGGGAGTAAAGACCTTGGTATGACAGTGCTTTACGCGCACTCAAGGGCAGTTGTAGGCGAGCAGAGAGGGAGTGGCGGAAGGTGTACGACAGCGGGAAGAAGGTTGTTTACCTCGCTGCCGTTAAAATTTACCATCGCGCTATATGCCGGGCCCGGGCAGCTTTTTACGCTGCGGAGTTCGGCAATAGCCCTAACCCATCAAAAACCATCTTCAAAGTGGTGAAGGACCTTGTGGCAAAGCGGGCCTCGGCTATAACAACGAGCTCCACGGCGCATTGTGAGGCTCTTGCCCTGTTCTTCTTAGAAAAAGTTCAGAACATCTACTTAACATTCCCTGACACTAGGCCACCGGCAGGTACTCTAGGTAACATCTATGGAGATTTTCTGCTTCATGTGTTGCCCCCGTTGACATCTGAGGGATTTGACATCTTGGCTCAGCAGGTGAAATCCGGGTTGCCCGCTGATCCGCTTAAGCCAGCCCTTTTTAGAGACCAGCTGTTTGTGGGTCGTACCTCGGTACTCTCCCTGATTAACATCTCGCTGGCTTCGGGTACGGTTCCAGCCAGTTGGAAGCGGGCTGTGGTTTCTCCTATTTTAAAGAAACCTTCCCTGGACCCGGAAAAGCCGGAAAATTATTGGCCTATTTCCCTGCTCCCTTGGCTGACTAAAGTCGTGGAGGCCCATGTGAACAAGGTTCTTTCCGACCACCTCACTCGAGCTAACATCTTAGACCCCACCCAGAACGGGTTCCGTGCTGGTCACAGCACGGAGACCGCCCTTCTCACCATGGCTGAACACCTTCTCACAGTGATGGATGCAGGACAGACGGCGGCGCTTGTATTATTAGATCTAAGCGCTGCCTTTGATACTGTCTCTCATCCCATCCTGTTGCATCGCCTGGAGGAGATTGGGGTGGGTGGGTCCGCCCTCCAGTGGTTCCGGTCCTTCCTCGATGGTCGCTTCTTCAGCGTTGCAGTGCCACCGTTCCAGTCCAAGTTCCATCCTCTGAAACAGGGAGTGCCGCAGGGATCCTCACTGAGTCCCACGTTGTTCAATCTATACGTGAGACCGCTGGCTGAGGTTGTCAGGCAGTGGGGCATGACCATGGTGTCATATGCCGATGACACCCAGCTAGCGGTTACGATCAGCGGGGATGCGGACCAGGATGCCCCCAGGTTTCAGAGTGGACTTAGGGCGGTGGCAAGCTGGATGAAGGCCAACTGTCTCCAGCTCAACGCGAAGAAGACCGAGAACATGATCGTCGGTAGAAGGGCGGATCTCTGGGGGGACAGGTGGTGGCCTTCGGAGCTTGGGTCGGCCCCTCTTCCGGTGACGGAATTAAAAAACCTGGGAGTGTGGATGGATCCCACTCTCAGTTTTGTGGGGCACACAAAGAAAACGGCTGCCTGTTGTTTTGGAATCCTCCGGGCTCTGCGACCAGTCCTGAAGTTCTTTGACCCCCGCACCCGGCAGTTGGTAATACAGGCGACTGTTATATCGCGCCTGGATTATGCCAGCTCTCTCCTGGTGGGGGCTAACCTGGCTGAAGTCACCCGCCTCCAACGCATGCAGAACGCTGCCGCTAGAGCAATCGTTGGTCTTCCTAGATCCTGCCCTGTTTCCAGTACTTTAAAAGCGTTGCACTGGCTGCCAGTCAGGGCCAGAATTCAATTCAAGGTACTGTGCCTGGCCTTTAAGATTCTAAAGGGTACGGCTCCTCAAATTCTTACGGACCTCCTGTCCTGTACGTCCCCACTCGGCCTCTGAGATCTTTGGGCCAAGCTCTTACTATCACCCCTCGATATAAGTTGTGCCGTGTTGGTGGTCGTTCCTTCCGGGTCAAAGCAGCCGAACTGTGGAACTCCCTCCCGGTGGAGATTCGGTTGTTGGAGGATCTTTTCTCCTTCCGTAAGGCTATTAAAACCTTCTTATTTTAACCTGGTTCCTTCTCTTTAGCTGTTGTGTTTCCTGTGGCTGTTGCGTGTTACCTTGCCATGCGCCAGGACGCCCCTTAGCTGGGGCAGCTGTGCGCAGTACAAATTCACATAACATAACATAACAGATGCATGATGGATCACGAATGGCGTCTTCACTCAGAGTTGGTGCATGTTCTCTTTCAGCAGTGAGGAGAGCCTTAGTTAGATTTATTCACCACAGAAAAGAACGCGCAATGTCAGCAATTCTGCGTGTTGGAATTTCCAAGGCAGCACTCGCTAGGCAATGCTTTTTGTCGCGAGTGGTGTTGCAGTCTTCTATTCGCCTTTCCACCTATACCACTTCTGCCCAGAGTGCTAAAGAAGATCAAGTGCAACCGGGCCCAAGTCATTCTTGTGGCCCTGGGTTGGGCATGAAGAGTCTGGTATCCTTAGGTATTACACATGGCCAACGATCCTCCGATTAGACTGCCTCTTCGGGAGGATCTTCTGTCGCAGCAGCAGGGGAGGGTCCTCCACCCAAACCTGTCCAGCCTCCACCTCCTTGCGTGGCGATTGAGCAGCGACAGTTGACAGCTTTCGCCCTTCCTCCCTAAGTCTGTAATGTAATCTTGGCAGCCTGGCGTCCATCCACCAAAACGGTATAAGCCTGTTGATGGAACAAGTTTGTGGCATGGTGCGCAGCAAAGGCTGTGGATCCCCTTTCTGCTCCCCTTTCAGAAGTTCTCCTCTTCATTCTTTCTTTGGCCTGGCAGGGCTCTGCTCTAGGCACTCTCAAAGGCTGTCTTTTGGCAATTTCTGCCTTCCTTCCATGCCTGACCAGCCTTCTCTTTTCAAGTCCCCTATTGTAAATCGCTTCCTTAAGGGCATTACCCACTTGTTTCCTCCAACCCCTTTCGTAATGCCCTAGTGGGACTTGAACCTGGTTCTCACGATCTTATGTGCGCTCCCTTCGAGCTGCTGCATAACTGTCCTTTAAGACTTCTGACACTTAAGACTGCCTTTCTAGTTGCCATTACCTCTGCTTGCAGGGTGAGTTAGCTAGGGTGAGATAGCTCTTCAAGCCCTTTCTTCTAAACCTCCTTTCCAGTCTGTTCATCCGGACAAATTATCGATGATCGGCTGGCCGCGACTGGTGCGACCAGTGCGACCAATCCTGCTTCCCTCCCCGCTCCCGCCTCCTAGCTGCCAGGCCCTCGCTGACCCCTACTTGAAGGTGCGCCCTGGCTCTCCGCACTGCCAATGCTACGACCCGGCAGCACTCCACGCCCCCAACCCAGGCAGCAACAACAACTGCAAGCTAGCACCCACGGACCCTTCAGCTGTCACTGCTGCTGGCACACCTGCAGCACGCCAAGACCACGGACCCAGAGCAACCCACCGCAAGAACACACCCAAACTGAAGACCCTATAATGCATCCTCCTCAACATCCGATCCCTTCACAAAGACGCCACCAAAATCAGTGACCTCCTCGACAGCACCACCCCGGACGTAGCATTCCCCACCGAAGCATAGACCAACACCTCCTCGGGACCGTACATCGCCATCCCCAAGGATTCAAGATCTCCAGGAAGCACATCCCAAACCGCCCGCCCGGGAGGAGGACTCGCCATAGTCCACAGACCCACCCTCGGCCTGAGGACACTCCCAGCCGAGCCCACAGACCTGTTGGAACACCTTCACTTCAAGATACTGGCTAGCTCTACCACCACCCTCTGAGGAACCCTCATCTACTGACCCCGCGGACCTTTTGCTGAATCTGTCACTGACATCATCTCCCCGCAGGCCATTGCATCCACCAACTACACCCTGCTGAGAGACCTCAACTTCCACCTTGACAACCAACTGGACCTCAGCACCACATCCCTCCTAGACAACCTCCACAAAATTGGACTCTGCTAGATCATGACTGAACCCACGCACTCAGCACGACACACCTTCGACCCCCTCTTCACAACAGGAAACTCCCATCACCTTCAGCCACACCACCGAACTCCCATGGACTGACCATCGATGCATCCACTTCACCTTCAGAACACCCACCATCCACAGACACCAGCACCTGCTCCCACGTTTCGTAAATCCAATATTGGGCTACCAATATTTTCTGTTATGTTTGTTTTTCTTTCTTTACAATTTTCTTCTGTAGCGATCTTGGTTGGATTTGGAAAATGTCTTGAAGGTCCTGTGGAACTGGATGTGTGCCGCAGCTTCATGCTGTCCCCTGGTTATGTTCCCCTGGTGACTTTAGAAACTCAGCGGTCATTAGATTGAACTAGCATCTTCTCTGATTTTTGCAGAGGAGTGCATACTTCACGTGCAGTAATATATATACGTTTCACAAGACTTTCCCACATCACATACATAAATACATTGAATTATACTTGTGTTGCATATATGCAAGGGTGAATAAGAACCTATGTCATGTCTACATCCCATTTCATCACTGCTGCACTACCTGAGCAGCTGTTAGACTCACAGCAGTATATAGAACGTGCCTTACAGTGGCACCTTTAAGATGGGAGTGGTCATGGATAGAATTTCTGCCATCTGGTAATGCAAATTGGTCTGTTTGTATTATCGAAAGTGCCTCTTCGGTAGTAGGTGGGTTTAGGCACTTAAGGCAGCATAAATGCACCCTGTCACTCATCCATGTATGTAGTAAAATTACTTATATGTATAAATTACAGTTGTCCAAACAATATAAAATCCCTCCTTGGTGGGCGGGAAAAGGGTTATCTACTGCATATCTTCTGTCTCCATGGTTTGTTGTCTACTATCATGGTAATCTGTGAGATTCCATGTTACAAAATACCTTCCTGCAGGCTTCAGCAAGAGTACTGGCAATCCTTCCTTAAAAGCATATTACTGCAGACATTTCACAATAAGGAAGCCAGGCCCACTGGCTTTGTCATAGCTTTTCATGATAAACTTGTCAAAGTGATGGAATCTGACACATCTTTCCCCAGTGACCCAAAATGCTTTATAACCTTTACCGTTGGCTTGACACCATAACCAAGACAGGCTTACTGAGGTACACATAACTAGAAACCAATCTCACAGTCATAATATATACAAAATTACTGGAATCAAAACAACACACAACCCCTCTCAAAAGGCCCTAATAGTGTTATTCTTAGTGAAAATCTCCTGTCCCAATGGTTTTCAGGGGGGAAATTACAAAATTGGACCAGAATCACCGACAACCAGCTAACCTCAGTAAAACTACCCCAACGCCGTAGCCCGAACCCTGCACAGATGGATCACTGACGGGGCCAACACCTTAGCCCCCTCAAGAAAAATACCACCACCCACGCCAAGAAAGCTAGATGGTTTACCACCGAGCTTCGAGAGTCCAGACGCACCTGGCGCCGCCGGGAAAAGGACTGGAGGAACACCAAATCCACAAAAGCCCATAACAACTTCAGAGCCTTCACCAAAGTCCACCACCAACTCATCAGAAAAACGAGGTAAAAGGCCATCGAAGACAGAATCTCCAGCCACGCACACAACAGCAAAGAACTCTTCAACATCATCAAGGAGTTCGCCCAACCTACCAGCGAGTCCACCAACATCCCACCCTCACAAGACCTCTGGGACAAACTCAGCACCTTTTTCCACCACAAAATCAAGAGCATCTACGACAACTTTGATGAAGACAACCAACACACTGAACCCTCACCAACTACCCCAGACACCATGAAGCCAACGATCGACCACTGGACAGCCCTCACCAACAAATTCACACTGAAGACGATGAACTCATTCCACTTCGGGGCTCCCACAGACCCCTGCCCCCACCCCATTTCCACAGAGCCGCCGACACTATCGCAACCATGCTCCGCCACTCCATCTACCGCTCCCTGGCAACCGCATCGTTCCCCAAAGACTGGAAATACTCCGAGATCAACCCCCTCCTCAAGAAACACTTGGTGGACCCCACCGACCCCAAAAACTACAGACCCATCTCCCTGCTCCCCTTCCCAGCGAAAGTAATCGAGAAAGCCATCAACAGCCAACTTCCCACATTCATCGAAGAACACAACATCCTCGACTCCTCCCAATGCGGCTTCAGAAAAAAACATGGATGGTTGGATTAAACCCAGATCTGTTACTGGGGGTGAATGTTTTGCCATTGTGCAACATTCCGTCCATCCTCTTGTTTGTTTTGCTGTTCACCCTATGTGGGAAGGGTATGCCCAGACGTGGGTCCCGTGCTCACTAGGCCACTGGAGTCAAGCTATCCTGACTGAAAACGGCTGATAGGCAGAAACCGGTCCTAGGATGCTTGATTCCGGTCCAGGGAAGACATGGCTTGGCAGTTCGGGCTGGACTGTTCCCATGAGGCACAGGGTCAAGACTGATTTGCATATGGCCATGTATGAACTGGGGTGGCTTGGTGAGCAAAATAACGATGGATTAAACCCAGATCTGTGGCTGGGGGTGAATGTTTTGCCATTGTGCAACATTCCGTCCATCATCTTGTTTGTTGTTTTTGTCAGAAAAAAACAAAGCACGGAAACTGACCTCCTCGCCCCAGCAGACAAAATCCGTACCCTACTGGACAAAGAAGAAACAGCAGCCCTCCTCCTCCTCGACCTCTCAGCACCGCACCCTAATACACAGACTCCACGGCGCAGGGATTCAAGACAAGGCCCTTGACTTGATCCGCTCTTTCCTCTCCGGCAGAACGCAGCGGGTCAGACTCCCTCCTTTCCTCACTCACCCTACACCAACCACTTGCAGAGTCATACCTCAGCCCTACGCTCTTCAATGTCTACATGGCTCTGCTCGCCCCATCGTCAAAACCTACGGACTTAACATTGTGTCATACGCACTCATCGTCTCCCTGTCCAACGAACCCAACACCGCCAGGCACAATTTTCAAGAAGGCATGAAAGCCTTCGCCAAATGGATGAAAAACAGCTGCCTTCAACTAAACACCAACAAAACAGAAGTCCTCATCCTGGGCCCACACCCCGACGCCTGGAACACCACCTGGTGGCCCCCGCCCTCTGAAGTCCCTCCACCCCCACGGACCACGTGCATAACCTGGGAATCATCCTGGACTCCGAACTCAAAATGGCCCGCCATATCAACGCCGTCTCATCCTCCTGCTTCCACACCCTCCTACGCAAGACCTTCAAATGGATCCCCCTCGAACACAGAAAGACCGTCACTCACAGCCTGGTCAGCAGCAGATTCGACTACGGCAATGCACTCTACGCCGGAATAAACAAAAACCTCCCACGCAAGCTACAGAACATCCAGAACGCCGCCGCAAGACTGGTCTTCAACCTGCCAAGACACTGCCACATCTCCCAGCATCTGCGCACACTCCGCTGGCTCCCCATCGAAGCTAGAGTTACCTTCAAGATGCTTACCCACGCTCACAATGCTCTCCTCCATACCGGGCCAGCATACCTGAACTGCCAACTCAAATTCCACGCACCCCAAAGGACCCTATGATCTGCCCAGCTCTCCTAAACTGTGGTCCCCGCACCAGAAAGACCAGATCAGGCGGCCGCTCCTTCTCCTTCCTTGCGGCCAGAGCCTGGAACGCCCTCCCTCTCCACCTCAGACAGACAACATCTCTCCCCACCTTCACAACAAACCTCAAAACCTGGCTCTTCGACTGACGCCCTCCTTGATGGACTGGATCCTGCAAAGCCCCCCTCCCCCAGCGCCTTGAGAACCTCACGGGTGAGTAGTAGCTCTTAATAAACGTGTGATTGATTGCCTTCTTTGCTTCCCAAAGTGGTTAACTCTTTCCACATAGGACAGACCATCACTTTGCCCACCTTCTTCCCGCCCCGCATCCTTCTAAAGAGGAAGAGAGGCTCCACTGTCTGGATCCAAAATGTGCACTTTTGTTCTATTTGGATCGCACAAAACAATTCCGGGTGGATGACAAGCTCTTTGTTGTATGTTAGCACCAAGAAAGGTCAAGCCGTGCAAAAACAGACCATTCCCCGATGGGTCGTTCTTTGCATCAAATTCTGCTACCCCTTAGCGAAAAAGGAACCTCAAGTGGGGTTGCGCGCTCATTCCACCAGGGCAATGGCAGCCACTACTGCTTTGGGACGTGGAGTACCCCTTCTTGACATCTGCAAGGCAGCTACGTGGGCTTCTCTGCACACGTTTACCAAACACTACTGCCTGGACAGCCAAGTCCGGAGAGACTCGTTCTTAGGCCGTTCAGATCTCCAGGACTTTCTGGTGTGAACTTGGTTCGCAGACCCACCTCCGGGGTTTGTATTGCTGGGGTATCTACTCTAAGATGAGCAATCCATAACAAATTGTCTCAGAAGAACAAGTTACTTACCTTTGGTAACGATATATCTGCAAGAGACATAGATGAGTTATGGATTCCTCACCATCCCTCCCATCCTCCCCGTTCTGCGAACTGACTTCTAGGGTAAGGGACTCCCTTTCAGGGCCCTGGTTTTGTGCAACAGTGGTCAGTGTCTTGCATGGCTCTGCGCTTCTGGCGTGGAATGTCATGTAAAGAACTGACAGCATTTGATGGTGGTTCTACGTAGATACGGCTACGTCATTCCGGTGATCACAACGACAAAGAAGAACACGGAGTCGACCTAAGCCACCTATCAACGTGCAGGGGTACTACTGAAGAAAAGATTCTCCTGATCCACTCTGATGCCTGGGGTAATTCTAAGGTGAGGAATCCATAACTAATCTATGTCCCTTACCGAAGGAAAGTAACTTGTTTGTCTGGACCCTATAAGAGAGTTATCGTTCAAAAGAGAACTATATCCCGCTGGGTTATCCTCTGTATAAAATTCTGTTACGCCTTGATGATGAAAGATCCCCTGAAGGGCTTAGAGCCCATTCCACCAGAGCAAAAGCGGCAGCCACGGCTCTTCATCGTGGTGTCCCCGTTTCTGTTATCTGCCAAGCATCCACGTGGGCATCATTGCACACGTTTGCCGTACACTGCTGCATGGATTCCCAGGTTGCAGAGATGGCCTGTTCGGTCGCTCTGTTTAGCAGGACTTTCTGATCTAAACCTTTCCGCAGTCCGTCCTGATGGTATTGGTTGGGTATCTGTTCAAAAGTAAAGAATCTGCGGCTAGATGTCTCTATCAGATGGCCAAGTTACTTACCTTCGGTAACACCTTATCTGGTAGAGACATGATCTAGCCGCAGATTCCTTACAGACCCGCCCATCCTCCCCAAAGTGCAGAATTGTTTTGTAAGTGTCAGGGATATTCCCCTTTCAGGGCCCTAGCTGTTCTGTTTTTAACACACCATTGTCAGTCACTTCATTGCTTCGCGCTTCTGGCGTGCAAAGTCATGAAAAGTACTGACGTCAGCGCACAGGAGTGGCGGTTATATTGACGACTTGGACGTCATGACGTATGACTAACACGACGCCGACGACGTAACGTGGAGACGACAGACTCCACCTACCAGCTCGCAGGGCAACCACTAACAAAATCTTCTAAATCCAGCCTGACTCCTCGAAGTTCAAAGGTAAGGCATCTGCAGCTTGATCATGTCTCCAGATAAGGCATTACCGAAGGTAAGTAAATTGTCCAGGACGTTTGTTTTGTTCAGCTGAATGACCTGTATAAAACTCAAAGCACATGTATTATCCAAACTCATGCATACATTATATGAGTAGCAACTGTGTCATGGTACATTGAAAAAATTCTTTCAGCAGTGCATTTTTCCAACTGCAGATTCAACCTTGAGAAATTCTTGTGAATGCTAGAACTAGTACATCATATGTCACTCCTCAGTCTTTTTATACCATATGGAGATGAGATCTGTAAATTCTTTCAATTATCAATCGATGATGCTCAAGTGTGCGCTCATGTGGCACAAGCAGAATGGAGTCAGTTTAATATTTCTTTGTGGACCTGACACTCACAGTTGAACATGCATTGAAGTGTCTGATGGTTTTGGAATGCACGGTGTGAACTATTGTTTGTTTGACAGACCAGGAAGAGAAGTGTGCTGCCTCTTTGCACTTACAATCTATACTGTATCATTCATATCATTGTAGGTTTAAATCTTTTTTTATTGAAGTCGATACAGGAAGGAAAAACACAAAGTACAACATTCACCTTCTGGTCGTATGCTGGTAAAGTGACAAAGCAAATGGGGTTCAGTGTACGCACGTAGCGATTTCCGAAATACAGTCTGATAAAACCCCCGCCACTGAATTGTCTAGATAGGTTATAACAACAAAATGAAGAATCTCCCGCCCTCCCCTCCAGTTGTCCCTCCCCCGTCCCTCCGTCCAGTGCTCATAACCAACCCCAGTTTCTCCACTGTTCCCATCCACTGTGTTTCCCCCTCCATTCCTGCCTTAAGGATCTGCCTCTTTTGGGCCTGTGAGCCTCAATAGTCGAAGGTACCTAGGACAGGTGATTTCTCTGAATTCGGTGATCAAAAGATTCATTTCATTTTAAGTGAGATGTTGACTGGGGATTGATTGTGTTATTTGTGCCTGTCGAATAATTCATATATGCTGATCCAAACTGATTTTATCCGCCTTGTTATTTTGTGCAGTTTAATAGAGCCAGCATAGTGTTTTTAATGCAGTGGGGAATAATTGTTTACCATGTTCACACTTCTCCAGCCGGTGCTGTGATATCAGCTGCAGTTGGACACACCTTGTGTATGCTTCGACTACAGCTTGCTTGTTGTTCACTTTACTTGCCACTATTGGTGTGTGCAACCTTCCAGGTGCTGAACTGGACAAAAGAAACATTGTTGTGGCATTTATGTCTGTAGATACACATGCTGTGCATACTCCCGTCTATGATTTGATTTATCCATTTATAGAGCGCGCGAATGCGTCTTGGCGGTTATGACAGGCAGCAGGCCTCTGGGATGGATAGCCTAACAGGCAGCCTGACAGGCAGCAGGCCTCTGGGATGGATAGCCTAACAGGCAGCCCGACTGGCAGCAGGCCTCTGGGGCGGATAGCCTAACAGGCTGCAGTGAAAAGCCAAGTTTTCACTGCCTTCCTAAAAGAGCCCAGAGATGGGCTATTTTTTATGATGAGTGGCAGCAGGTTCCAGGCCCGAGCTGTGTGTACGAAGAAGCTCCTTCCGCCCCAATTGGCCCGTCTCAATTTCGGGACCATAATTAGTTTCAGTTGGCTCGATCTGAGTAGTCTGGAAGGTTCATACAATTTCAGCTTGGTTTTCAGGAACTGTGATCCTGATCCCTGAACAGCTTTACAGGCCAGGCAGAGGGATTTGAATTGTACTCTTTTTGTAATTGGAAGCCAATGTATGATTTTCAATTTAAGTGCTATTGGCTCATATTTGGGAATGCCAAGCACCAGCCTTGCAGCTGCGTTCTGCAGGCATTGTAACTTGGATAAAATCTGTACTCTCGCCCCGGCATATAAAGCATTCCCGTAGTCTAACCTAGACAGTACTAATGCAGATACCACTGTCTTTCGAGTATCATCTGGTATGTAAGGCAGGCAGTAATTTTTTTTATCATCTTCAGGATAAACCAAACTGAAGAAACCAGTTTACTAGCTTGGGCGTCAAATGTAAGTTTGGTGTCCAGGGTCATGACCAGATTTTTCACTTTATCTGCCGGATCTGGACAATTGCCCTAGCTGTCAGGCCACCACGCTGGGGACCAGATGTTAAAATCGCCTCCCAGCAATAGCACTTCACTCTTGTCCCCGTTCAGCTTCAAGCAATTATCCAGCATCCACTGGCTGACCTGTGACATACAATGTTTGAACTTTTCTGCCATCTCATTCACATCCTTGCCGATGGACACCTCTATTTGGGTGTCTTCGGCATAGGACACTGGTGTGAAACCGCATTCCTTATAATTTCTGCCAAAGGTGCAACTTACAAATTAAAAAGGGTAGGGCTCAAGGAGGACCCCTGTGGAACCCCACACGGTGAACCAAATGAGTTTGACTTTGCCTCTCCCAGCTCGACTGAGAAAGTTCTATTATCTAAGTAAGATGCAAGGAGGGCTGATGCCGAGTCAAGGACCCTTGCCTCTGTCAGACGGGTCAGGAGTGTCTCATGGTTGACCGTGTCAAAGGCCGCCGATAGGTCTAAAAGAACAAAGGCGGCCTTCCCCCCCATCATCCATCACACTCCTGAGTTCTTCCACCGCGGTCAGCTGTGCTGTTTCCGTCTCGTGTCCCTCACAGAAGCCAAATTGAGATTGATCCAACCAGTTGCCCTCAGCCAGATATCTGGACAACTGTTTGTTTAGTAGTTTCTCTAAGATTTTTGCTGCGAAAAGGATCCTAGCTGTGGGTCTGTAGCTGCCTGGCTCCTCACAGTCCAGGTTCGTTTTTTTAGAAGCGACCTTACCGATATAATAATGAACTCAACAGCTCTGGAAAGAGCTGCATTATTTTCGGTGGACATGGGTCCGTTGGACTACCTGAACTGGTGGTGTTCACTTCCTGTGAAATCTGTTCAATTGTGGGTGGAGTGAATCGAAACAATGGGATCTGCATAAGCCACTCGGCTGCTTTTATTGGGTAGGAGCGGGCCTGATCTGGGTTACCTGAAAGGTGGCTCTTAAAGGAGTTGAACACCAAGGATACTTTGTTAACAAAAAACTCGCCCAATGTATTACAAAATTCCGGAGTAATTGCCTCCGAACTGTTGTTATCAATTCTTGCTAATTTCTTAATGGTGCAAAAAAGGGCTTTGCTAGATCCTTTGAACGCATAATTTTTTGCACAAACTAATTACTTTATTCAGTAATTATCAGGTTTTTTTAGGTGACTAAAGCCGCTTCATACTCTTCTTTGAGCCTAGGGTCATAGTTTGATCTCCATTTTTTCTCGGCTCCTCTGCAGCTCTGTTTTTGAGCCTTGAGTGCTTCCGAGAACCAACGCTGAGAGGGAGTTTTTCTTTTAAAAATGACTTTCCTTGGGGGACCCGGCGTATGCCTTAGAACGGTCGCTTATGGGTGACAATACTCTCCACACCATTCTGTATTCAGCCCGCTTGCGTCGCGTACTGCCGTCGGTTACCAGAGTGGTCTTCGCTGTGTGGAGGCAGGCCCTACGCCGCATGGGCTGGTGGGGTAGTTTAACGGCCGAGACGCCGCTCTGGCACAATGGTCTGCTCCCGGAAGTGGCGGCCCTGGCCGGTTTTGAGGGCTGGGAGGCAATAGGCATCACGCTACTGGGCCAGGTCATGTCCAGCACTACCCTTAAATCGTTCGAGGAACTCCGCACAGAGTTCCAAATGCCTCAGTCCCAATTTTTCCGCTACTTGCAGCTGCGCCATGCCCTCTCCCCGAGCATTGCCAGCCTAGACTCCCTACCGGAGTTCAGCCCGGTCGAGGCTAAGGTGTTTATGGGGGATCTGGGGGACAGAAAGGTTTCCCGGATATACCAGACGCTGGTCATTCATTGCTCCTCTACCCTACACTCTCTTCGGGCGGCATGGGAAGTGGACGTCGGTCCTCTCGATGAGGACGATTGGAGGTAGGCGCTAGAATCCCCACGTGGCACCGCCATTGCTGTACGGCTCCGACTCATCCAATTTAAATACTTGCATCGGGCCTACTACACCCGTGAACGATTGTGGAGAGCTGGGTTGATTGCTTCCTCTGAATGTTTGCGCTGTGGGACGGTGCCTGGGTCCCTGATAAGTACTGTGTGGTTGTGTGGTCGGCTGTCTGGTTTCTGGAGAGGTGTGTGGAGTTGTCTGTCTGAGGTCCTGGGGTGGGACCTTCCCCGCAGCCATCGGCTGGGATTATTGCACGTCATGGAGGGCATCGGTGGGAACATATATAAGCGTCATCTGCTGCTTTTGGGGCTTGTTGTTGCCAAACGGGACCTGGCCCGGGCGTGGTAGGCGGTAAGGGCCCCCCCCTGTCTGCGTGGAAAGCTGGGCTGGACTACTTCATGGGCCTGGAAAGGCCGATCTTTGAGGCGAGGGGCTGCCCGCGCAAACACTACAAAATTTGGAAGCGATGGGCCGATTACCAGGGTCTGTCACTGGATCCCCCAGCACAACGAGAGGAGGACATTTGATGGCATGGACATTGTTGGCCCGAGTCTGCGACGCTCCAGTCGCGCTGCACCTACACCTTTTATTCTATTGCTATGTATACACGTGTGGATGGGGGGTGGGGGGGGAGTTTGGGTGTTGGGGGGGCCGGGGTTGGGGGGTAGGGTGGGTTGGGGGGTTCTTCATACTGAGCCTATTCTTAAGGCCTGCTTGGACATTTGCTACCTATGTGATTTATTGTACCGATATCGTTGTGGTGATCTCCGGCCTTGGGGGTGCCACGTTTTTATTGCTCACTTGCTCAATAAAATTGGTTGTGAAAAAAAAAAATGACTTTCCTTAGTGGGACGGCCTCCTGAACAGCAGCATTTATTCACTCGTTAAATTGTTCGCAGGCTGTATTGCTATCTGAATCAAGATCTGGGTAAGATACATTAAGATTATGTATGAGAATCTGCGAGTTAATCTTTGACCAGTCAGGATAGGTGGCATTCCTAAGCACTTCAGCCGGCCTTCCGATATTTTCCTTAATTACTAATGAGAAAGTGATCACCTTGTGGTCAGACCAAGGGACCAAAAGGGTGCAGACATTGTTTAAGCTCTGACAGGAGGTGAAAATACCATCTAAGGAGTAGCCGGCACAGTGAGTGTCTAAAAAGACCTTTTGCTCTAAGAAAAAATTAGCCAGAGCATCCTTAAAGGAGGCTACCTTGGGGTCTGCATTTTTCTCCAGATGTAGATTTAAGTACCCCAGAATAGTGTAGTCGGGGCCTGTCAAACTTGATTCTAGGAAGGGGCTTAATAACTCAATCAATGAAGTCTTGGCATTGGGGGGTCTGTAAATTAATAGGCCATTGAAAGTGAAGTTATTAGTGATCTTAATTTGGAACATTAGTGTTTCACAGTTCGAGTTACTGCCTTTATCCAAACTCTTAACCCTGAACCTATCTCTGGCTATAATTGCTAAACCCCCTCGTTTTCCTTCTCTGTCCGCTCTACATAGGGAGAGACCCTGAGGAATAGCTAAGGCCAGATCAGGGTCTGAAGCTGCATCCGCCCAGGTCTCAGTGATAAACAATAAATCCAGGTTATGGCTATCGATTAGTTCAGCCATATGGGTGTTGTGTTTTACCAGCGACCTGGCGTTTATTAGACCGGCCTTGATGATGGTAAATTTAGAATCTGGTCTATTGGAATGAGTGAGGGACGCACTCGCCTCCTTGATATGTGAGAAAGCAAAGGTCTGAGTACAGCCAGTACAGTTTTTAAGTTCCTGCTGTAGCTCAATAGCAGGGCAGCTGGCTCTAGATCTCAATAAGCGAAGTTCATGACTGGAGTAACTATATTTCCACTGATTTTGTTGGGATTGCACAGGGGTTGTGGCCTTGGGCCCAGTCCCGGCGCGGGCGGGCGCAGACGGGCTTGCCTTAGGCGCGCCTTGGGAGCGCCGCGGCACGGTCGCGAAAATGGGCACATTATATGCTAACAGGGGGTGGGATCGGCCGGCCAGCTGCACCGTCAACCAAAGACTTCCCCTAGGATGGCGGCTGAATCTGCTACCAATTCCCTTACAGCGCCTAATCGGCTGCAGAGGGAGAGGCCACGAGTGAAAAAGGAAGGGGTAAGTGGGATATGCATCAAAGCAGTTTAAAAAATCACAATATTTTTAAAATGCGCTAGATACTACTCCCGGCTTCCGCCTCAGGAGATATGCGCTCTGTCAATACTGCGCACGGCTTCAGTGGGCGTCTTAAGTACTAACAGAGGTGGGATCAGCCGGCCAGCTGCACCGTCAACCAAAGCCTTCCCCTAAGATGGCGGCTGAATCAGCTACCAATTCCCTTACAGCGCCTAATCGGCTGCAGAGGGAGAGGCCACGAGTGAAAAAGGAAGGGGTAAGTGAGATGTGCAACAAAGCAATCAAAGCAGTTTAAAAAATCACAATATTTTAAAAACGCGCTAGATACTACTCCTGGCTTCCGCCTCAGGAGAGATGCCCTCTGTCAATACTGCGCGCGGGTTCAGTGGGCGTCTTAAGTACTAACAGAGGTGGGATCGGCCGGCCAGCTGCACCGTCAACCAAAGCCTTCCCCTAAGATGGCGGCTGAATCTGCTACCAATTCCCTTACAGCGCCTAATCGGCTGCAGAGGGAGAGGCCACGAGTGAAAAAGGAAGGGGTAGGTGAGATGTGCAACAAAGCAATCAAAGCAGTTTAAAAAATCACAATATTTTAAAAACGTGCTAGATACTACTCCCGGCTTTCGCCTCAGGAGAAATGCGCTCTGTCAATGTCGAGTTTTGGGCTTGGGCTCTGACCCGCCCTACAATAGAGGCCAGCTTCGACCAGGCTCATTGGTGGTGCACATCCCCTGTAGGCAGGCAAATGCACAGGGTAATGGAGATACCCCGCTGCCCGACAAAGAAATTAAGAAGGGTTGCCGCATAATCTGCAACTCATTTGCAGATCGCCATCTCTGTGGGGTTATTGTCCTGATATGATGAAATCATATCCAACCTCTCCCTGACCAATACAAACATCAGGCACAGGAGATGGTAGTTAAAGGGAAAGCAATTTGCAACACCACCATCAGGTGTGCTCTTGATGCAGCTGACACAGCGGCCAGAGGCATAATTTCCAGCGTCTTGATCCACAGACATGCTTGGTTCTGTGCCTCTGGCTTCAAGCCAGAAGTTCAGCAGAATCGGATTAGTATGCCCTTTTCTGGGGAATACCTTTTCGGGCCACAAGTTGATCAGATGTTAGAGAGAATTCAAGAAAGACACAGACATAGCCAAAACAATGGGAGATCTCAAGTCTCCATCGCCCTGTGCAACTTTTCGTCACTCAGAATTCTGTTGCTGCTCTAAGGCCACCTCCCCAGAGGCTTCCACCTCCTACCAGAGGCAGCAGCACCAACAGCAAGCCTGTCTGGGCTATTTCAGGGGTGCCTATGGGCGAAACAATTCCAAGAGCAGGGGTAGAGGTGGGACTGCTAAGGGAGCCGCAACCCCTCAAGCAGTGACTTCCTCTCTCTCACACAACACCTGCTGGGGGACGTCTGCATGAGTCTGCATGAGTTCCTTCCACAATGATGAAACATCACCTCAGACCAATGGGTTGTGTCCAACTTCCTGGAGCACCATCAAACATACCCCTCCCCCCTGAAAACATTCCCTTTCACCAGAACCCCAGGGCTCCTCACAAGGGGGTAGACACAGTTCTGCTCAATGGAGCGATGGAGCTAGTGCCATCCCAACAACGCGACAAAGATACCTGTACTTTCGAATTCCCAAGAAAGGAAAGTCCCTCTGGCCCATACTAGACCTCCGGCCCCTCACAAGAACATCCTGTCAGCGTATTTCTACAAGGGTCACGCTCCAGGATGTCATTCCGCTATTGCAGCAAGGGACCTTCATGTCTGTCCTCAACTTGCAGGACTCCTATTTTCAATATACGATCCACCCTGAACATCGTAGCCTACTCAGGTTCATGGTAAGTGGACAGCACTTTCAATTATGCGCTTGGGCGTAACCAACGCCCCAGAGTCTTCACCAAATGCCTTGCAGTGGTAGTCGCTGATCTCCGGAGGAGTGGGGTCCACGTCTTCCTATACCTCAACAACTGGCTGATAGAGTGCAAGCAAGCAGCAGTGTTTGGCTGACACACAGGATATCTTAGATCACCTCAACAATCTAGGTGTCAACGTGGGCAAGTCCCACCTCCACTCCCCTACAAATACACCCTTCCTATAGGGTTATACTGAACTCATTTACCCGAAAAGCTTATCCCAGCCTCACAAATGTCCAATTCTTTCACATCCTGCTGTCTTTTTGTCAGCCATTTCGTCTTCTAATAGTGAAAACAGTGATATGCCTCCTTGGCATGATGGTCTCCTGCATTGCCATTGTTCCCCCACGCCCGCTTACACATGTATCTACTCTTAGAGTGAGAGAGAATACACTAAATATTTGATTAGGGTCGGAGGCCTAGAGTTTAAAGACTAAACGGGATATGCAGCCCCACGAACTGGAAACGAAAACACACTATATAGCCCGTAGTCTCAGAAAAAGGCAACACATGAAAAAACCAAACCAAGACTTCTCAAAAAAATACAACAAATTTGTATGGATTCCCATCACTCACCATTCCAGGTGACATGCTTCATCATCTGGGTCTCCTTTAACAGGGCTAACACTCCACCCTAATGATGGAGGAGCCCAAGGATGTTTTCGAAGTTCGTTAATACAGATGTGAGCAGGTATTGTTTATGAAGTGTATGGGAAGAGTGATGCAGTGCAAAAAATATATATAGAGTGAATACTAAAATTGAAGCGTTATCAGACCCCTAGTTTATTCTTGTCTGAAACGTACAATCATTAAAAACAGTGCAGGGGGATATTTTTAATGAATAGCCATCCCTAAATGTATATTGGTCAACATGTTTCAGAACTAAGTGGTGAAAAGGACACCAGTGCTTTCATCAGGACCTAAGCAATAATAGAACTGCTACTGCAAAAAGTGAAAAAATTAAATAAATACTGTAAAAGGATACTCCGTGGAATAGTCTTTATACAGTGACAATTCCTTCAACCTCTTGAATAATCTCAAGAGTATGGAGGAAAGGCCTCACCCCACCTGGCAACAAGCTCAGGGCAAAGGAGGCACCGCTCTTTCGTCTGTACCTCAGGCTATCATCTAAGCCGTTAGAAAGAGCGGTGCCTCCTTTGCCCAGACCAACAGTGCAAGACATTGTCTGTTACCAGTTGCACTCACAACGCTCAGGCCATTTTCCCTGTGGGACCTGTACAGTTTGCCCACAAACAGAAAACACTTTAGAGATCGATATCGGTACTTCCCGTCCTCGGAAGATCGAGAAACACACTAATTGTAACAGCGAGTGTTTGATCTATTTGATCTGGTGTCCATGTCAGCTTCGCTATGTGGGAATGACCACTAGAAAAATCAAAATCCGCATCCAAGAACACAAGAGTACGATAAGGTGTGGGAAACGGTCAACGATACTGACCAATCATTTTCTAGACACAGGCCATACTGAATCAGATCTTAAGTGGGTGGTCATAGAAAAACCCTGGATTCCACCACACTTAACAGATCCTTCCAAGCTTCTATTTCGTAAGGAACAACAGTGGGTATACAAATTGAAAACAGACACTGGAAGTCTAAATGATGAAATACCCTGGATCTTAATTTAATTCAAATACATTATTCCCATATGTCCGTATGTAACAAGATATCTGATCATGGACAAGCAATTAATGTAACTACTGATAAGGGGCAGAGTGAGAAGAATGTCTGCAACCTTTCGATCAGAAGGTTGAGAAAAATGTCTATGACCTTTCACTCAGGAAAATACATGACATAATCTTTAAGCATAGCACACTTTTGACCTGGAAGAACCTTTATAAACGGGTCATCATCTATATATATTTATATCAAACAACGTTTAGGACATGTAATTATACTTGTGCATTTTTCAAATTTGTAAATGTCCTCCCTTTAATGTCATAAAGCCCACTCGTAATTTTGAACATCAATACAACGGGTCTATTCTTCGTAAAGGTCTCGCAACACACGAAGTAGGATAGGCATTTCCACATAATCCTTATTGCCGTCCAGAAACAATCCGCCTATTTTGCGCATTAACAACTAAAGACGAACAGCGCATGAACGCGCAACATAACGAACAGGCGCATGCGGGGAAAAGTAACGCTATTCTCCGGCGCATGCGCTAGACACAAAAAAACTATAGGCAACCGATCGGCCCGCTAAATTTGCAAGGACCCCTGTTCAATGCACAGCGGAGAACAATCAAGCATCCACTATATAAACACAATTAGACCTACCGTTCGGTACCTCCCGGGGCGAGCTCACTTCCGGGACGAGGTACCGACGGACAGGTTAGTTGGGGAACCTCTGCTTTGCTAAAGGATGAGCTTAACTTCATTTAGCCTAAGCGGTTCTTCCTTGTTTAACTAACTTTTGGTTTTTGACTGCCTTGTTGTTTTCAGTAAAAAGAAAGGGCATACAAATCCTAACTTTTAGAATGCCAACCCAATCTGTTTAATGCCTTGAGTGTACTTGAGGTTTTTCCTGCTACACCTAGATGTGCCTTTTGATCCTCTGTTTGACAGAAAATTAAGGACATTCACAACATAAAAGGTGTAGGAAGCAGTAATTATTTCTGCACCTCTTTTGTGCTTTTTTCCCACAGAGCAGGGCCTCCCTCCTGAGCAGTCGGTCAGGTAGAGGTGAGGCTGGGCTATCCTACAACTGAGGGTAAGTCCGTTCCGCTTATGAATAGTTAATAAGCAATATTTCTAATGTGACAAAGTGACAAGGCACAACGCACAATTTTCATGTGATTTATTGTTTGATTGCTTCTCCTCTCTCTTTTCTATAACCTCCCCTACGTCCTGTTTTTGTGTTTCATCCACAGATATCCTGCGTATGACCTGACAAACCAAAGGAAAAAAGCAGGAATACTGGTGGTGTATTAATAGTTATTATCTATCACTTATTTGCAGCAGCAACGTTAACATCTGGTCCTGAAGAAAGCCGCTGATACACAGGTTGATCAACAGGCTGAAACATGTTGACCGCAAAGAGACAGTGGTTGTAAATCCATAGCACTGTGCTGTTACAATTTAATCCTGTCAGGTAGAACACATTAATAAAACTATTTAGTGATCCTATCTAGGCAGTTTTAATTCACATTTTCATTCCATACAGCGCTGCAAACCTCACTATGACACATCATCACACATATGGGATTACTATCCTACTCCCTACCAAAACATCTCTGAGCTCCTTCCTTAATTCCGAAGTAGTAGCTCCCAGTGGGGACTAGGTTTTCCACACTGATAAGGAGGCCCCATATGATGAAGCATGTCACCCTCGGGTGAGTGAGGGGTCTTATCCTTAAGGGATGTCTTTCCCTTGTGTATAACACATTTTGCTAGTTTAGAGAGAGATAGGGCAACCATACATACACTACGTACACATGTATGAGACTGTAGGTGTATAATTTTGTTTTTTGCAGAGAGAGTAGGCCCAATGCAATCCAATGGAGGGTAGGGGACCTTTGGTTGGTGGCTGCAAGCAGGCAGGCAACGCTGCTGTGGGAGCTGAGCTCCTGGTCACCTATTCAGGGCAAGTGGGGAAGTAGAGTAGGGTAGTGGTTGCACTTCCAATGGCACTCGGGCAGCTGGTTGCAGGGTGTTTTTGAGCCGTCGGGCGCTCTATGTTATCCAATGGGAAAGTTACAAAGTGAACAAAGGCTGCTGTCTCGGGGACAGAGATTCTTCAGGTGCGACCACCACTTCGAGAGGTAAGTTGGGTTCTTGGAGAAGAGGTAAGTACCCCAAAGGAGGGCACAGGGCGCCGTGGGGCACCGGGTGCAGGGGTGTCTTTGGATGTCAAGAAATCTTACCCTCAGCTGGTCGCGGTTGGAGGGGTCCCTGGTTCTGGGGCTGCAGGCGTCGTCTGGGTCGTCGAGGAGGGTCTTTGGGCACTGGACTTTGGGTCCCAGATGCTGGGGGGACATCCTCGTGGTCTTGGATCACTCGGGCACGGCGGGTGCAGAGTGGGCTGGATTCTCGGTTCCTGGCTAACACCAGGGGTATTGCTGTTGGAGCAGAGCCTCTGCTCATGGGAGTCCCAGTCGTTGAGAGGGTCAAGGCAGGCAGGCCCTCCAGGTCTTCCAAGGTTGCGGTCCGCAGGAGTCGCGGGGATTTAGCAGGGGCAGGTTCTAGAATCGACAGGCCGGTAGGGCTGGGGCCAAGTCAGTTGGTGTCATCCTGTTGTTAGCAGCTGCACGGCGGGTCTTCTTCTTCTTGATCTTCTTGTTTTCTCATCGGGATCTGAGGAAGGACGGTTCAGGGAGCCCCTAAATACTAAATTTAGAGGCGTTACAGGTAGGGCAAGGGCAGGGGCCAATGGGTCCCTGTCCTGGGGTGGGTACACCCCCTGGCCTGCTCCTCTCCTGTGGGAGGGGGCAGCCTAGCTGTGATTGGGCAGGGCTCCCCATCTTCAAGATGGCCGGGCCCGGGCTTCACTTCGCCTCTCCCACCTGAGGGGTGGAGATGGCACAGGTTGGCACACCCTCCTTCCTGACGTAGGGTTTCCCACCAGTCTTCCCGCCAGAGTGGGGGTCAGAACAGGTGGGGGCCAGTTGCTGAGTACAGCAAATGGTCTGGAGAAGCTCACAAGGGTGGAATGCCTTTGAAGCTCCCCCTGCCCATCCTGCGGGAGGAGGCTTGGCACCTCTTCCCAGGATGTACATTGTTGCAGGCCCAGGAGATTGAGGGCTCTCCACCCAAGGGTCCAGCAACATGTCTGCTGTGTGGCAGCCTAGGCAGCCCCTCAGACAAGACGTGGATTGTAGGTTTGGTTTCAGGGGGCATCTCTGAGATGCCCTCTGTAGTGCATTTTACATTAAATCCCACACTGGCATCAGTGTGGGTTTAATGTTCCTAGAAGTTTTATATCAAACTTGTCTGTCTTCAGTGTAGCCGTTATTCTGCTGTGGAGTTCGTAATGATGACCTCCCTGCACCATATACTCTTAATGGCATCACTGCACTTACAGGGCCCAGGAATGGCCCTGGGTAATGTAGGGGCACAGGGCTCATGCACCTGTGCCCACACCACTGGCATAGGGCACCCATCTAGAGGGGTGACTGAGGTATGCCCGGGCAGTGGGTTTTCTGGGCATGGCACACAGGGATGTGTGCCATGTCGACTCTTTATTTATTTCTGTACTTTAGACACTCAGCCTGCAAAGGTAGTGTGTGCTTGTCAGGGTACAGGGCCCCTAAGGGTGGCACAATAAGTGCTGCAGCCCTTAGGGGTCTTCTCTGGTCACCATGCCCTGGGTATTTAGGGTACCATTTACTAGGGCTGACAGGTGGCCAGAGATGCCAATTGGGTTTGAGTTTCAACACAGTTTTTAGGGAAGGAACACAGGCCCTGGGCACCTGGTTGGCAGGAGCCCAGGGCACACTCAGTCAAAGCACATCACCAGCTCAGCAAAAAGTGGGGGCATACCAATGCAAGAAAGATGGCACTTTCTCACATGGTGGTATTGTAGAGTGTTCCATATAAAGAAACTACTGTCAGCCTAAACTACCTAGGGTTCCTTGCTGTTTTTTGCATAATTCATACAGCACTCTAAGCTTGAAAGGGCATTGTTTTGGTTTATGCTGGTTGCTTCCTTGTTTCTGGACAAATGTATACCTCTCTGACGAGCACTACTAAGAGCAAAATATGTCAGGGGTTGCTTTTATCCATTCTAGTTTGGTTAGGATAATATTTTACCACCCAAAGCTGTAATACTGTGCCTGAAATAGTAAAACATGGCCATTATCAAAATGGGGTTTCCCAATATCCAGTCTGGACCTGGGTTCTATATAGTAATAAAGACAGTGGTCCAAGACTATTGATTCTGTATAGAAACAAATTCACACTTGCAATCGATATTTACAATTTTTTGAAAACTTCTACACAGTACACACCCAACTTTTTTAGAAGAGGACCCATGGTGGGACCAACGAGGGAGAGGACGTCCCTGGGGACGACCCAGGGGTTCGAGATCACAACCATGGAACAGAGGCAGGGGAGAGCAAGGAGGCAGACACAATACCAACAGGAGACACATGGAGAAATCCAGACCAGGAGAATGCACTACACATGGTAGTCTATACTTCGGTAAAACCTGCGATTAACTTATCTGACTATACTTTGAATGAAGATGAACAGAGAGTCCTTGACAGGGCCGGACTGGGAACCGAAACCAGCCCTGGCAAACTGCTCGGTCTGCTCCCTCTCCAGGGGGGAGGGGGTGTGGCCGAGCTGTTTTCTAGGGCCGGTTTCGGCCGATATTCCCGGCCCGCGGTAATGAAAACGGCCCCCAGGGGCCCAAAACCGGCCCCCACCCTTGCAGCCCACCGGGGAAATGCCCGGTGCCCGCTGGGGCCAGTCCGGTCCTGGTCCTTGAAAAGGGTCTCTCCTTCGTGCCAACCTCGATGCCCAGCATTTTTAATCTCAAAGTCGAACTGCATCAATTTTTTAGGAAGATAATATTAAAACATTATTTTCTAAAAATCCCACATAATGCTATTTTCTCAGGTAGTGGTTTAAGACCACCCTCCAAATTGAATCCCCTGGCACAGCTGATGCCATCCAAGATACTGGCATACGAACAGGTCGTATTACGAGACGTGGAAAAAACTATATCTGAAAGACAATACGTGAAATACAATATCACAAAAGGTGAACTTCTAGCCCTCGGGACACTGAAGAGTAACCCTGCAATAGTCATAAAACCGGCTGATAAGGGCGGGGCTATTGTAGTGCAGAACCGGGATGATTACTCAAAAGAGATAATCTCTCAGCTAGGAGTCGCAGGCAATTATGCAAAACTTAGAGCAGATCCCACAAAAGAATTGAGTAAACAAATTAACATTATCACAAACCGGGGCCTTGAAATGGGCTTTCCTAACAAACACGAATATGAGTATTTGGATAATAATTCCCCTAGACTGCCTACTATCTATACCATCCCGAAGGTGCACAAGAGGATGCATGTTCCACCTGGCAGACCAATAATATCAGGCTGCGGGTTATTACTTCAACCTTTGTGCAAGTATATTGACGTTTTCTTGAAACCCCTGGCTGAAAACACGGTAACATATCTAAGGGACACAACACAAACAATAAAATTACTTGACGAACGGGCATACAACCAGACTAACCACCTGCTTGCCACTATGGACATTACGTCCCTCTACACCAACATCCCCCAGTAGGCTGCCCTGGAAGTTATAAAAAAAGCTCTAAACGGACGGGTTGCACCTCACCGTGTACCCACTGATTTCATCATTGAACTCTTGACACTCGCCATGACAAAAAACAATTTCATGTTCCTAGTCCAACATTATATCCAAACTAAAGGGGTGGCTATGGGGGCAAGCTTTGCTCCAAACTTGGCCATCATCTTTATGGATGCTTTCAAACACAAATATGTCTTAACTAACACCAACCCCTACTTTGAGTGCATTGATATTTGGCGACGGTACATAGATGATATCCTTATAAGATGGAAAGGAATGAGGAACAACTTCAGGCTTTCCATAGCTGGTTAAATACATGCTCAAGTGACATTCAGTTCAGCCTTAAATTTGATAGATCAACCATTCATTTTCTTGACATTACCATCAATGCGGAATCTGAGACCCTTATACCGGTCTCTTTCGCAAAAGCAGTGAATGTAACACCTTACGAAGATATACCAGCCATCACCCGTGCAACCTCAGAGACAACCTCCCCTTTGGGCAATTACTGAGGTTGCGGACGAACTGCTCCAAGAAGGAGGATTATTTTAATGAATCTGCAGGACTAGTAGCATGCCTTCATGAAAGAGGGTATCCTGTCAGAATGTTAAAACAAGCAAGAAAACAGGCATGGCATAACCACAGAGAACATCTACTTGAACCTAGAGCAGAAAAAAACAAGAATGTGGAACGTCTAGTATGTGTGACAACTTTCTCCACAAAAAGCAATGCAGTGAAGAAAATTATTAACCGACACTGGCACCTCATTTCGGATGATATAGGTAACATACCACTACCCCTCCACGCGTTCACAGAAGGCCAAAAATGTATGTGACCATGTGGTGAAGGCACTACTACCTACAGTAACTACTCCCAATCAAACAGTACTCTGGGGCATCCACCGATCAGTGGACATGTGAAATGTGGGCATTGCAAAGCTTTCCCCCTAGTACAGGAAACAAAACAGTTCACGTACAACAACTACACCCATGTATCACAGGATCACTGCAACTGTAACTCTTCAGGGGTAATCTATGCAATCAGCTGTCCGTACAATTTCATATATATAGGGCAAACTATTCAAAAGGCAAAATGCCGTATTCTGCAACACTGTAGCCGGATTAGATGCCAGACACAGGGGACCTCACTGGTTGACCATTTCACCAGATGTAATCATGCACCAGATAGTTTAAAATGGTGGGTGATAGAAATGGTTAAACCCAACCCCAGGGGTGGTAATTTCAGTAACATCTTGAACACTAGGGAGTGTAAATTTATCCATCTATTCAACACCATTAACCAAGGACCAAATGAATATGAATAGATTAACAAACAGGTGGTGGGATTGACCAATGGGTGAACTGTATCTAGATTATTATCCTCGGGTAAATCCACCGCTGGTTTCATTTAGAATGGGTGCCCCATGCAACTATGTAAAATACAAATGTAAAATACAAGCTGGGACTCTCTATATGCACGTAGCCACTGTACACACCATGTGTGTCTATGTGTAACAGGAATTAAGACCTTTACCCTTGAAATGTCTTTTACGGTGTACTATGCACCAAATTGTCACAAGATGTCTAATTATGTCTGTGTGTTTTTAATGTATTTATATATTGTGATTTTTAATTTATACTGCAATTGTATTGTTACGATGGTTTATCTAATTAACTGTGCCACGAAAGTCTTCAATGCTAGTCATGATGCCACCTATCTGAAACAAGCCCTTTCACTTCTGACGGTAGTCTCTCTTCACTGCCAATAACGTGTGCTCCGCGTCGGTTGTCTCCGTTAAAAAACGCCCTCGCGGCTCGGTTCACGAGCCCTTCACTCCAGCTACAGTGATCGTCTGACGCCAGTGCCCCGACTCAATTAGGTGAGTGCCATGCAATCAGTGCGGCTCTTTCCTTTCCCTAAGTTTGGTGGATTAAAACCCCAACCGAGGGAGGAAGACATAAGTTATTTAGCACATTGAACGCTACCCGCGAAGTTTGAATAAGTGTCCATCGCGTCTGTTGAGACACAGACTTCCCTTTTAATGTCAAAAATTGTACGAATTGTTGCTACAATTATACCTCCCCTTCCCCATTAGATGTACACGTGATGCCGCCGATGCCCGGTCGCATTGTTACCACCCTTCAGGGATCATCTTGGCCCTCTACAAGACATACGGGTAAGCTGTACCCTGTATCCATCGGATACATATGATGGATTACTATAGATGTAAATCATGCAACCCTGTCCTCCAATTTATTAGTTTACCTCCAGAAATGTGATCAAGCCACATTATCAGTACCCAGGTTACCTCACTCCTTGTCCCGAAGAAGACCCACAGGCCGAGGTCTCCATTTACCCATGAGCCCAATAGGGTCGAAACGTCGACACCCATTTCCTTTTTGCGCCCTGGACCATTCCCTGTACATGCCAATTTATTTCTGCTGTAAATCAATGATGTTGAATTGATATGACTGAGTTCCATGGCCAGGTGCCCTCAGAACTGGAAGTGTATGACCAGTTTTTATAAATGATTGTAAATATTCTCCTTATGTCACTCTGCTTTGATGTATTCACACCACTTTTTCTTATCACTTAAGCACCTCTTTGCACTTTCCTGGACACACTATGCTCGTTTTTGTACTGATAATTGAAAAATTATTAAAAATGAAATAAGTATGAATTATGGATAATTTATCTTACAATAGGGAGTGATTTAATAAACTCCACCTCTGCAAAATTACCTTTGGTCAGTTGTTGCATATGTCCATAACCAAGTATCTTGATATATACGATATAAACTTACTGTGTAGAAGTTTTCAAAAAATTGTAAATATAGATTGCAAGTGTGAATTTGTTTCTATACAGAATCAATAGTCTTGGACCACTGTCTTTGATACTGAAATAGTAAAAGGCTTTTGTCGTTTTTCAGCTCGTTGACGATTTTAGTTGCTAATCCAGTGCTTAAATACTTTGCTGTAGAGACAGCTGCTCACAATTATACAGGATCGAGTCAGCACTGCGAAATATCGACAGGGCAGCTTCATTACCGGGCGGCCCGCCTACGCTCCATAAGAGATGTGTTTTAATGACTGAGTGCCGAGATCTGGCGGACAGGGGGATAATGTACATGGGGAAACATGCCACCGTTAGGCGCTATGGGGAAGGCAAGAGCCTGGGACGCACAGTAGCACACTTTCTGAATACTGATCCTCTCAGCGGCTACATCACTAAATTCCAAACTAGTGCCGGCACCACCATAATCGATACTGAGGACACACTAGCAGAATTTCAAGATGACAAACATTTGTACACTTGTCACTCCTCGGGCCTCGAATCCACAATCACAGAACACCTTGCTGAAGTTGCGGTGGTGTGGATCACTGACGGCCAGCGTAGCTTACTAGCAGAACTGGTAACATTTGAAGAAATAGTACAAGCGATAGACTCCTTAAATGGGACTAAAGCCCCTTGCCTTGACATGCTCACTGGAGCGTTCTATAAGGCATGTAAGCACATACTGGCCCCGCGTCTTCTCGCCTATATACATAATGCTGCTGGTCAGTAAGGATGCCTGCCAAGGCTGCTCCATCTACTGGCCCATCATCAGGGCTCTGAGAAAGGAGACCAGGGAGAGGGTCACTCTTCCTCCTGTCCCTCATCAGTTGCCATGAGCAAGGCCATGTCAGCCCTGTCCTCAAAAGGTTTCATTAGGTGACCTCACCTTTTTGTTCTAGGATAGTGTGGGGGCCACTCCACTTGTCTTGGAGAGCTGCTGAGGCCACAGGCTCCAATACCCACACTTTCTAGCCTGGCTAGTAAACTGTCAAGACTGCCTTTTGGTCATGCCAAGCTTTTTGAAGTTCTTGGCTGACCTTCAGGTTTTTGCTGGCTTTCTTCGTGTACTCAGCCATGCGTGAATGCAGGCCAAGGACATCGTCCACATTGTCCTGTTTAGGAGCCTTGAGAGGTTGCTCCCAGCCTTCCTTCACTAGACACAATGGACCCCTAACTGGATGTCCAAATAGAAGCTCAAATGGGCTGTAGCCAGAGCCCTTATGATGAACCTCTCTGTAGACAAAAATAAGGCAGGGTAGTAAGACATTCCATTTTCTCCTCAGCTTTTCTGGGATTCCCATAATCATACCCTTTAGGGTCTTGTTGAACCTTTCAACAGGCCCATTGTACTGTGGATGGTAAGGTGTGGTGAACTTGTAGTTCACTACACACCCTTTCCACTTGGCAATGATTTAACTAGACATGAAGTTTGTACCTCTGTCTGTTAAGACCTCCTTAGGGAAGCACACTCTTGAAAAGATTCCCAAGAGGGCCCTGGCCACTACAGGGACTTTAGTGGTTCTAATGGGAATAGCTTCTGGGTACCTAGTGGCATGGTCCACCACCACTAGGATGTAACTGTGCCCAGATGCTGTTGTAGGGTTCAAGGGATCAACAATGCCAATCCCTACCCTTTCAAAGGGCCCCCCAACCACTGGAAGTGGAATTAGGGGGCCTTTGTGCTGCCATCTGACTTACCACTGGCTTGGCAAGTGGCACAGGAATGACAAAACTACTTGGTGTCTTCAGACATATGGGGCCAGTGAAAGTGAGAGACAAGCCTGTCCCAAGTCTTTCTTTGCCCTAAGTGTCCTGCCAGATGAGTATCGTGCTAGGGAGAGGAGGAAACCTCGGAACCTCTGGGATATTACCAAACACCTAGTGGCACCAGGCTTGGGGTCTCTACCTTCAGAATACAGAAGCCCATCTTCATAATAGATCCTATGGGATCCACTGATATTCTCTGCTTTCTCTGCAGCTTGCTGCCTGAGTGGTTCAAGAGTGGGGCAGGTCTGCTGCTCCAAACTCAAGTCTGCCCTGGAAGGGTCTGTTGTCCCCAAGAACTCTGCCTCGTTAAGCCCAAGTTCCTTTGGGACAGTACCTTCACAGGGGTGAGATCATCTCCCTCAGGAGGCAGATCTTCACTGGGAATTTGTGAGGAAATCAAAGCCTTACCCTTCCTGCTCCTTCTCTTGGGAGGCAACAGGTCAATTTTTCCAGGATCCAGTGCTTGATCAGTGCTGAGCTGTTTGGCCTGAGCCCTGGTGACAGCAATCACACTGGCAGAGATGCCTCTCATCTCTACATGAGTCCTGAACTCTACTTCAGCCCAGGCTGAATGTTCTAAATCATTGCCTAACAGACACTATACAGATAGGTCTGGAGATACCGCAACCTTGTTATGTCTAGTTACCCCTTCCCCCAAGCTGAGGTTCACAACTGCCAAGGAATGGTCAGTCCTGACATAGTAGCGTTGGTAACTTGGTACTTATGTCCAAGTATGATCTGGTCAGGGTACACAAGTTTCTCTGTCACCATAGTGACATTGGCCCCTGTGTCCTTGTAAGCCATTGCTTCTTTTCCAATAATCAAAGGTTGTCATCTAGACTTGCTCAAATTAGTGGGACTTACTAGTAAGGTGGAAAGGTCTATGCCACCATCACAGACTAGAACAACCTGAGCTGGAGTTCTGACTAAGGCAGAACCAATCTCAGAACCCAAGGTTAACCCCACTAATCCCTTGGTTGCTCTACTAAGACTGGTACTTGTGCTAGAGGAAGCAAGTGCCTATGGGGCAGTGGTAGTAGAGTTTCCTTGGCCTTTGGACAATCAGTTTCCCTTGTCCAATGGGTCTTTACCTTACAAATGTAGCACTAAGGTTTCTTTTTGCCTTTCTTTAAATTTTGGGACTCTCCCCCAGATGTAGTTTTATGGGGCCCTTCTGAAGACTCTTTGTTTATCTTTACTTTTGTCCCCACCCTTATCTTGGGATTCAGAAGAATCTTGCTTCTTCTGGTCACCTCCATTACCATGGTTTTTCTGCTTAACCCTGGTGCTGACCCATTCTTCTGCCTTCTTTCCCAATTCTTGGGGAGAGGTCAGATCAGGGTCCACCAGGTACTGATGCAAAAGCTGGTTCTGATAGTTAAGGATGTGCTCCCTCATAATCAAATTGTGCAATCCCTCGTAGTCCTGTACCTTGCTTCCATGAAGCCAGCTTTCAAGAGCCTTAATAGCACTGTCGACAAAGTCGACCCACTCCTGGGTGTGTGCCTTCTGGTTGTCTCAGAACGTAATCCTATGCTGTTCAGTGGTTAAAACATACCCGTTTATGAGAGCACTCTTCAGTATTGAGTAATTATCAGCATCCTCTTCTCTAACTGTGAGGAGCTTATCTCTACTTTTTTTTAGCAAAGGAGAGCCACAGGATAGCAGCCCACTGCTCTTGCGGGACCCTTTGAACTTTTCAGGCCCTCTCCATAGCAGTACTATCTTGCTCAGATTCCTATTATCAAAAGACGTTTCTCTTATTCTAGAAACAAGGTTGCTTCCACAATGGGACTCTAGTCCCAATCTCTTCCTTGCCTTCAGTACTTCCAGGGACTTTTTGTAAAGGGCCAACTGAGCTTTCCTGAGCTTAAGTCTAGCTTTCTCAAGTTTGAGCAGTTGGTATTCCCTTTCAAAAGAGTTGTCACTCTTACTAGATATGGAGGTCCCTGTGGACGTACCTGAAGCATTGGATTCTCTAGAGGAGGATCTGGACCCCCTTGGTCTACTCTCGACCCTCCTAGGAGGAACAGAGGTTATTTCCTCTGTGCCATCTGCACTATTCCCTGAGGGGAGTCTGGCAGGTTGGAATCATTTGAATCCCCCTGCCCATACTCTGAATTGAGATCATCGGGGGAAACCACTGTTGCTCCCTCTTCATGAGTATTCCCACCCACATTGTCCTGTTCTTCTGCCTATAAAGGATGTCCATCATTTTGATGTAGCAGCTGTAAAAGCAGCTTAATGGTGGGAAAGCCACCCGGCTTTATCTTTCTAAGGCTATACAGAGTCCTTAGTTCTTGGAACTTTAGACCACTGTGCTTAGCAGACTGGGGTACACTGGTATCCCCAACTAAAGACATGGTTCTAGGTGTAGTGAGGTGTTGAACCTACCTACCCTAGTGAAAACAAATGCTCTGATATTGGAAAAAGGGTTTTACTAGACCATTAACTACCCAACTCTAGATTTTACTTATTTTAAGCTGTATTATATAAGCCTAATATTAGTGATGGTTTTTTCAATTAATCCTCACCAAGATTGGGGGACGCTAGAGTGCGCCAGGCAAGATGGCTGCACGTTAGTGTAGCTAGGCCAGGCGGTTCGCCATTCCATTCAATATCCGCCTTACAAACACTGCATCTCCGCTGTAAAATTGGTGGTGCTGTACTGCGGGACACCCCCATATCAGGTGGGGCCTCGCCGACTGCTGGAGGCGCCAGAAACATGTTGAAATCTACAATGAGGGGTTCTGTCCGGCGAGATGCTAAAATGGTGGCCACCACTGCCGAGTGCTGACCTGCAGTGAGGCTTGCAGACTGAGACACCATGTAGGAGAGTGATATCGGTGCACTGTGCCCCCTGCGAGTGCGGTGACATTCTCAACTACACCCCCTATCTTCCAGCTGCACACCCGATTCTGGTAGCGGGTGTGCAAACCCCGCTGTGCCGTTTCTGAGCTACCGCTGGGCCTGGAGCGGAGTGCGGAGACCCGCGGAGAGAAGCCGACTACTCTCGGGGACCGCAGCGGGCTGCTGAGGAGAGGCGGAGGCGGCCGCGGCCGCGGCGGCTGGCGGCCCCCAGCGAGAACACCGATTAACTCACCCTGGCTGCTCTTTGGGTCCATGCATAGCTGCCTCGAGGTGATGTGGCTGAGCTGATCTACGGTGCAAATACGACTGCACGCTGCTGACGAGAGCCCCGTGGAATCAACGCTTACCGCCGGAGACAGGAGCCGCCTGCAGAGGGCTGTGGTTAGTGGGAAGTGGCTGTGTTTTGTCCTTTTGCTGCAGAGGCGGGAGTGGACCTGTACACTTAGCCGCGGCCTGCGTGCAAGGCACACTGCGTGCTGTGGTGGGGATGGAGTTGGGCCATGTTTACAAAGGCATCTGAGGAAGGCGAAAGGTCGCTGAAATGCATAATGCCTGTGTCCTATTAAAGACTTCTGAAAGGTTTCCCCAGTGTGGCCTTTTGCTTCTCTACATTGGAGGGGTCTGCTGTTGGATGTTTAAGCACGCTGACCAGTAGCGTGTTGAAGGGGCCCCATTCCATCAGAAGGCCGGAGCCAATACTGTTACAGCTGTTGCTGATTTTTTGTAGACCGAGGGATTAGTAAGTGCTGGCCACCTCGAACCGCAGAGATGGGACAGGGCTGCTGCCAGGAGCAGCTTGTTGGCTCTTGACAGGGAGGAGTGCCTGTGGACTAGCCATTTCCCCGCAGACTACGGCATACTTGACTTCCCGGGAGTAGTCTCCCACCTCAGGCCTTGAACCGCGTAACTGCTAACCTGGCAGCCCATGTCTGGAAATTGCGGGATTTGATTCTAGGGCACCCTGGACCTTCCTGGTGTCACCGGAGGCAATCTCACGAGGCCCTTTGAGAGCGCTCATGTGGATTGGGCCTGCCCACATCGCTGCAGTACTCTTTGTGGCATTGGGACTCCTGGGGCCCCCCAGCTTGGCATATTGCACCTTTGGAGTCCTGCTCGGGCTGGCCTACCACTGCTTCGCTATTGTATAAGCCTTGATACATGGGTGATTGAGTATTGACGCTGTGATTGTCTTGCAATAGGCCTGCATCCACCACCTGTTGTTCTTACGCTTCTGGGACCCGACTCTGGGGGAGTGAAGCCCCCCCTATTTTGTTAACAGCAGTCATGGGGAGAACTGACAAGTCGCAGCCTTGCCTCATGTCTGAGGCACGAAAGACTACCAAGCCGCAGCAGGGGGCTGCATCGGACTCCTAGGTGGATGCCCTGGGAGAGGGCACATCCGTGCTGGAAGTGACCCTGCTTGCTATGCAGAAGAGTCTCCAAGCTATCGAAGGGAACATGGCGGCGATAAATCATAGGCTTGACCACATGGCGTCCCAACTGGAGAAACAGAATGCGAGGATGGGGGAGATAGAGCAGCGCGTCTCAACGAATGAAGATGGCCTTAGTGAGGTGGCGGACAAGGCTCTACATATGGAGAAGGTTCTAGCACTTATTGAAGCGAAGAATGAGGACTTGGAAGCCCGGTCACGCGCAATAATATTCACGTCCCGGGTCTGCCGGAATCCACCAATACAGGCAAGATGGAGACCTTCATCGAGTCCCTTCTCATAGATATCTTTGACCCTGATAATCTCTCCCTTATGTTTATAGTAGAGCAAGCCCACTGCTCGCTGGTTGCGAGAACAGTACCAGGTGCACCCCTTCGCCCTATCATAGCCCGCCTATTGAACTATCGGGACCGGGACGCCATTCTGAGACTTGCGAGTGAGAAGAGCACAGTCCACCATCAGGGGAATGCGCTGTCTTTCTTTCCGGATTTCACAGTGGCCGTTCAGGAGGAACAACGAGAATTCGGCGCAGTTCAAACCAATTTGCAAACTGAAGGTATTCCCTACACCATGCTATACCCTGCCTGTTTACGGATAGGCCAAGTTGGGGTTAGCAAAATCTTCCCTTCTCCCATAGCAGCAATGGATCATGTCAAGAAACTGAACCGGAAACAAACTGCGTCAGCCGTAGATCCGGACGACGAGGAACAGTGATTATGTGTCTGGGGGGCTCTGTGTTTCTGGCCACAGTTTTGTATCGCTGACATGCTTAAATGTTTCTGCTGTATCCCTTTGATCACACTGCTGTTGGGTTGTGCCACGCCTCACCTGCAGCCACGGTGCGTCCATTGGGGCGTAGGGGCGTAGCCCCACCAGCCACCATGGACCCGCAACGCGGCCGCCGGCCGCAATCCTAGTATCACTATCTTCTAAATAAAATACAGCCGCCGCCGGCAATTGCGCAGGGGGGTGGCCTGCTGCAGCTTGAGTGACAGTCCACACTCAGGCTGCAGCAGACCGTAGTGCGCAGTGACAGTCCCGCTGGGGAACTTACAGTGCGCATGCTTGGGAAAATTGGCAACTTTCTCAAGCATGCGCACTGTAAGTACCCCAGCTTGTTTGCTGCCACAGCCCGGTTTTCCAAAGGGCGACAGGGCGAGCAGCAAATGTGCCCCCCTAGCCAATCCTGGCGCTGCATGCAGCGCTAGGATTGGCTGGTCCACCGCGCAGCATCCATCATTGGATGCCGCGCGTGGTGGGGGTGGAACATCCTGTCAAGGAAGAGCTCTGTCGCGGTAGGCGTCTCTTTCGTGTGCTCTAGACGCGTGGTATAAACAGGTAAGTTGTTCAGAAATACTAACCCAAGTGAACTCACCACGGTTTAGATTTATATTGTTTCTGCCCCTACTAAATGTAAATATCAACTTTATATTTGCCATTTGATCACTTTTAAAGCAGGGACGAGGGTTGGAAATAGCGGCCATGCCACGTGTGTATCGCCCAGTGCTAATCGCAAGTGTTAACCCCTGCTCAAATGGTGGACGAGGGGCCAACACGTGCCAGGAAAGAATAGTGCGCGAGTCTCGAGGGGAGGTGATCGGAAGAGAGGATGTGACAGTGACGGCCCTGAAAGTGCCAGCCAGGCATTTAACGGAGATCTAAACAGGGTCATGGAATAGAGAGGGATGGACCCGAAAGTATCCAGAGATGGTGCGAAGAGAAGAGGACTCTCGACAGATCAGAGCGAAACAGAAAGAATGAGCCACGCTCAGAGGGAGAAGGCAAGATAGGTCCACAGCGATCCCTGTGAGCCCCCCTCCTGCAGAAATGTGCGTGGGTGCGACCCTCAAGTGGCATGCGTGGGCATCCGCGCAGCCGCCGCGGTGATCTGCCTTTCCTTTTCGTTTCACAAGTTTTGGCCGCCGGATCAAAACTTATCGGGTCAAAGCGCCTGTTGCAATGCCCTAACCTTGAGAAGGCATCGAGATAACTCGTCGGATTAACCCACCTGCTGCAAAGATCTGTGTGACTGTCATGTCATAGATCAGATACCTTTTAGGGTAGCTCAGGTGGTTGTCGCACCTGCTGGGGATCTCTTTCGATCTCCTGCAGAGCACAGTTTGGTGGATCGCTGGCACTGCACGTGCTGCAGAGATAGATCCGCGTGCAGGACGCACTGCCACGATTGGCGGAGTCTAAGAAAGCCAGCCGAGTGGGTTGGAGTTCCTGTTGCCATTGCCTGCGTGTAGGCTTAAGGCCAGGGGTTCAGATCCCAGCAAGTTGGTTCAGAAGCTTAGCATAGGTGTAGGTATGGGTAAGATCATCAGGTAAAAGGTTACGATCCAGTAAGACAGCTCGGTCTGTTAAAGGTCCTGTTGGATAGATCTGGGTCTAGCCTCAGAGTCTCACGAGGGGGCTGCAGATTGCTTGCTGAGCAGGTTAATGAGACTGCTGTAGAGACCTCCATGTAACTTCCAGGCCCCTGAGATGCCTCGGCTGGTAGTGCCTCTTCTCAGACGAGTGCCTCGGTCGTAGAACTACAAATTGATGCTTGGGATTACCACATATCTAAGTTCTTGCAATATTGAAAGATAATGAAAAGGGAAGTAAGTATGTAAAAAGGTAAATGTGTTATTGGAAACCGAAAGCCGGTCTCCTCTACCCACAAATCAGTAAGCCCTCTCCACCCCAACTCACACACTGGTTTTCTGACAGTCACTCTTTTTATGAATTAGTGTTTTCTAGTCATGACTATGAAAGAGGGGCGAGGAAAAGAGGGGTAAGGAGTGGAGTACGAATGGAAAGGGAGCACAGACTGACGGATTACAGCTAACAATGCTTTTTAACAGCCAGATAGCGAGCCTACACTTTGTCTGCAGGATGATTTCAACTACGCAATGTCGTGCTCACTGCACTGCGTCTGCCCTCAGCTGCAGCCCCAGCATGCACTTCTCCACTCGCTGCACTCTCTCACCCAGCATCTCATTACTACCTTTGCCCTAACATCATCACACTGGATTTACCTATACACACTACCCTTGAACCCAAAACACCCTTGCTTCAACCTAATAGCACTGCGTCTTCACCAGTTCATTCACTTACCTATTTATCCATCAGCCCATCCATGCATTTACTCGCACAGTTATCTGTGCATCCATGGGCTACGTTGCCCATCCATGCACTGGATCACCCATCCCTTCGCTGCTCCTGCCCCTTCCATTGCCCCTTCCTACACTGACACCCTCATAGTTCTAGCTTTAATACCTCACTCTTTTTTGCCACTATTGCCTTGCCCCTCACATTGCTGTTGCCTCTCGCATCGCCGTTGCCAGCTACACACTGCCCTTCTTTTTAGGCTTTGAAGCACTTGCCCATTCATCTAGCCTTCCATTATGCACTCTCACACCTATTCAATCATTCATTCAATCACTGAAACATTCTTGTATCCACACACTCCACTGCCATCTTAGGCACACAGTTAACGAAGAGGCACTTTCACTTCTAAGCCGGGTCTAATGGCGCTTTCGAGGTTTACGTTTACACTCTGACAGAGAAGAGTTGCATAGCTTTGCTTTGGAATGGGAATGTAAGGAATAGATGACCGGCACTGCTGGAGATGAACCCCTTCCAATGGTGGGAATGAATCTCTATCTACGGTGTAAATTGAGAAGGGAACATCCTCAAAATGTAATAGGAGCATAGGACAGGAGGTTTCTCCTTGTCAAAAAGAAAAGTATTTTGAAGTATAAATGTGTATTTCTAAGCAGTTAGAGCTGCATAGTGAAAGGTACGCCTTCTAAATGTATACGTTTAAATGCTTATGCATGCGAGCACCTCTGAAAAGCTGCAATTGCAGCTTTTCTGAAGTACGGCTGGGATTTACCACAGCCCTGCACTACTTGCGCTGCATGTCAAGACTGGGGGTAAACGGCAAAGAACTCCAAACCACGCAACCGGCCTGCCGCCTCACTGCCCTCTGAAGGGACCCACCGCCGTGCCCCTGCCCTGCTGGCACCTCCCTACTCAGGAGTGTGGGTGAGGCAGGGCTCTGTCATCGGACAGCTGGCACCGGAAGCAGGACTCAGGCTGCCAACGGCCAGACACCTGGGGTCCCCTCCAACACCACTGCGCTGTTACCCAGTGAAGTATTCTAGGTTACAGCACTGCACACAGGCACATCCCTGCTGCTCAGAAGACACTCTGCACCTCAGCAAAGGGAAACATCTGGAGAGCAGGTGAGGACAGGTGTGTGCAGCCAGAGTAAAGTGACAGCAAACACAGAGATAGAGAGATAGAGAGAGATGACCACTATGCCACCCACGCAGGGACCTGAAGTGCTTGGTTTGTTCTCTCCATCTCCCCACAGCCCACCCACACATGGACCTGAAGTGCTTGCTTTGTTCTCTCCATCTCCCAATAGTTGTACCTTTGCAAATGTAGTTGCCATTTCAACAGAAAATGTACTTTCTGTAAATAACAGTGCGCTACCTCTCAAGCGCTCCAAAATGCACTACCAGCTTCATACCACACTCAAAACATTCTCCTGCTGAATGGGCATGGCAGATTTGCCACACTTGTTTTTTTGTAGGACACTCGGATTTTTCAAAGTTCCTAGCGTGCGGACCGGGGTCATTAAAGCATGGGGGAGACGGGCACAGCATTGGTGGGGGCAGACAAGGTGCTGGGACAGAAGGGGTTAACTTAAGGTCATAGATTGTGTGATATTGCACCAGGCGGATATAGAATGAGGGAGGGCACAGAGGGAGTGACGGGACAGGATGTCCTACCGACCTTGGAGCTGGGGAATCAGGTTTGGGTCTCGGCTTCGGCTCAACAACTTGTGATTCTGGCAAATTACTTAATCTCCCTGTGTTTATCGAAAATGATGTGTATTGTGATTGGTGTTCATGTAAAGCACTGCAATACCTTTTGGTCGAGTTCGCGATATATAAAAATTGCAACAACAAAAAAAGCGGATGAAGGCTCGAAGATGGGGTTACAAGTACAAACCAAGTGGTATGCGCATGGGGGAGTGTGACGCAGTGGTAGACGGTGCACAGGGCATGGGTGCCATAGAGTGCAGGAGGGCAGCGAGTCCATCATAGCTCAGTGACAGTGGGAAACGTCGCAGAGTGGGCGTTTTGTTTTGTTCTGCTTTAGAATATGCTGTAGAACCTTGCATGGTCATTCTGTGGTTATACTGAATAAGCAGCTTCCTATGTTATGCCATCTATTAACCCCTTCACTGCGGCGGCTATTCCGCCGCAGTGCTAAGGGGGCGGGGCGGCTGCGCGGCGGCCGCGCGGCGGCCGCATGCTGGTGACGGAGCGGTTCCCTCACCAGCATGCGGCCGCCGCTGTAAAAGTGCAGTTATTACATTAACCCCTTGTCTGCTGATGACGGAACCGCTCCGTCATCAGCTGCGGTGGCGCTGTGCTTATGACTGAGCGGTTCCGTCACGGCCCGCCCCGCTCAATAGAACGCTCAGCGCAGGCGCGGAATTCGCACCGCGCATGAGCAGCGAGCGGGCCATGACGGAACCGCTCCGTCATCAGCACAGCGCCACCGCGGCTGATGACGGAGCGGTTCCGTCATCAGCAGACAAGGGGTTAATGTAATAACTGCACTTTCACAATTGCTTTATTAACCTTCCTGCTTTCTCAAATTTGCTTGAAAATGCACGATTTTTCTTCTTTTTTTTCAAAATTTTCTTGGGGGGGTAAACCCCCGCAACCCCCCTTTTGGGGTTGGGGCTCGCTCGCTAAGGTGCTGTATGCAAATCACTTTGCGCCCCACCACTTTGAAATGTCACCCACCGCCCCTGCTCACCTGTCCCTCGTGCTCCGGGGTTGGCCACTTGTGGGAATCTGTTATGTAATACTCACTTGTTCATCTCACAGGGATACTCATGTTACTTGCGTAGATTATTGTCCTTGATCATCCAGGCTGGCTGCCTTGTATGGACGGCACCACATTATGGCATGAATAGATTTGATGCAATGTTTATTGATGTTTGCTTGCAAATCCTCGCACATCTCCTATACCTGCTCTGCCTCCTCCCGCCATGTGGAAGGTTCGAAGCGCTCTGGTTTCCACCCATGGGTGCTCCCCAAACAAGGTTCTGCATATTTTGTTCCCCACATTGGGGATTGTTTCTGTCGGGCTGGATGGCTTTGGCAAGTTTGGGTCGCTGAAGTGGGTGGGGGGTGTGGGTGTTGGGTTCGGTGGGTTACTGGGCACTTTTTTATTGTAATTATATTGCAACTCAGTACATCTGACTTTAAAAGTCCATGGGCAGTAATGTAAAATTCCTTACATGGAATGTACGCTGCTTGAATAGTCCCAAGAAGATACAGTCTGTGCTAACGCAACTAGATAGACTGGACGTCCAGGTGGTATTCTTGCAGGAGACTCATCTTACACAGCAATCTGAAAAGAATATTGGCACCCGATAAGCTGGGCTGAGGGTTGCCTCCTCATACTCCTCTTACGCTTGGGGGGGTGATGATATTGGTGAAGAGAGGTGTCCCCTTCACCGTGCTGCACACCGAAACGGATACGCTAGGCAGGGTTGAGGTGGCCCATGGTCATCTTGGGGTATGGAGGTCCTTTTTGTAAATGTCTACAGCCCTAATGTTGACAACCACTCCATTTTCACAGATGTTTGGCGCTGCATCAACTGCGTTGCTCAGCTTGGCGATTTTAATGCCTGCTTGGACGGACAACTAAACAAACAGGGAAGCGGCACGATGCAACACAGCCAGGTAGCTGAGGCATTACTGGGGTTTCTAGATGCAGGGGCTATACAGGATATTGGGGCATGCGGCACCCGGGAATTCGGTGCATGGCTCATGGTCCCGCTTGGACTACTGGCTCCTTTCTGAGATAGCATGTACTTGAGTTGTAGATGTACGCCACATGGCCAAAACATTGTCGTATCACTCCCCCGTGCTCTTAGAGATGTATGCTCCCACCTGTGAGCGTCCCCTAATTCAACGGCAATTGCAGCCCTCCTCCCTTACAGACCAGGTGTTCAAATGCACCATAGGCGGGCCATCAGTGACTTTTTTTTACGAAAACGCTGGATCGGTAGACAGCCCTGGGACCCTCTAGGAGGTATTTAAAGTAACTATAAGGGGTATCTGCATGGGAACACAGGCCGGGGTTCTAAAAGACCTACGATGTCTGATGCATAAACTGGCTGATGAGATCTCTGCTTTAGAGCACGAATACGCCCTCCTGCCTCACATATACTTGCTACCATACTGGAGTTGGTAACGTAATATAATGACACAGCAGATCAGGAGCTAGCACATAGGTCACAGTGCTTTACTGTGCGATATTATGGGGAAGGGGGCTTTCCCAGTCGTTCGCTTGCCCATTAAACTGGCTGCACCTCGGACTCAGGCCTACATTGCGGAAATGTTGGATTCTGGGGGTAGTGCCGCACTATACAACTCCGGAAATCAGTGAGGTGGTGCTGGACTTCTACTCCAACCTCTATGGACAAAAGGGGCATGTGCCAGCCATTGATATAAATGCTTATCTAGATGACGTTCGACTAGGCTGGCTGTCTCTTAACCAAAGCGCATTCTTCACCGACCCTTTGATGTGGACGATGTAAAATTGGCCATTATGTGCTTGCCCACCAGCAAAGCTGCTGGCCTAGGTGGACTCCCCAGTGAGTTTTACAAGGCTTGTGCTGATGAACTGGTGCCCAGACTCCTGGACGTCTTTGCGGAGGCATATGACAGTTGTACTCTAGCCCCCAGGCTAAAAGAGGCCCTCTTAGTTCTGCTTCTCAAGCCTGACGAGCCGGCTAACAGGTGCGACTCCTATCGCCCACTCTCCATCATAAATATTGATGCCAAAATCTTGGCAAAAATGAATGCCAGCAGGCTTCAGCCCCTTATCCCCAATATGGTCCACCCAGGTCAGTCGGGTTTTGTCCCCGCCGGCTCTACGGCCCACAATTTACGTACAATCTTCTCCACCCTGCATTATTTTGAGGCCGACTTTCAAGCTATTGCTGTGCTTCTTGACGCAGCAAAAGCATTTGATTCCTTGCAATGGGAGTTTATGTTTACTGTATTACTCAGAATGGGGCTACCCCCCTTTTTCCTGAAGTTGATTCACCTTTTATATGAGGCGCTGGCAGCACGAGTGTGGGTCAATGGTTGGGTATCTACTATGTTCTCCATTCAGCGGGGCACTCGGCAGGGTTGCCCCCTGTCACCGATGCTTTTCGCACTGGCTCTGGAGCCGCTGGCTTGTAAGTCACACACAAGCAGCACTGTGATTTAGACAGCGTCCCTTGTTAGTCTCGATGTACGCCGATGATATGCTTCTGTATATCCGGGAACCTGAAACATTTTTCCCCAGAGTTACTTTGAGAATATATAACATTTGAACGATTCTCAGGGCTTGGTATAAACTGGGCAAAATCAATGGTGCTTTCTCTCATAGCTGGCACGTGGCATATAGAGCTGGATTTCCCTCTAGCATGGTCAACCGACCACGTAAAGTATCTAGGTGGGTGGCTTCACAGAGACCCAGAGGTAGTTGTTTCAGAGAATTATGGTCGGGCCCTAGTCCAAATTACTGAAGGAACTACGCGTTGGTCCAAACTCCCTCTCTCCTTAGCGGATTGCATCGCAGTGGTCAAAATGACAATACTGCCCAAACTTCTTTACTTGTTCATTAATGTCCCTATCCGCCTCAATCTTGCGTTGTTTAATTCTCTTCAGTCAGCACTGGTCTCCTTCGTATGGGGCTACAAGAATCCTCGGTGTAGCTGGGAGGTACTGGTACTGCTGTTCGAGCATGGAGGCTTTGAAGCCCCCGACATGCGCTTATATTATCTATGTGCACAGGCCCAGTTTGGGCATTATTGGGTCTTCCCACAGCGTTTCCAGCCGCATGTTGCTATTGAAGCTGAGGCAGTTCTTCCGATGTCCCTGGCTGCGACTGCCTTGTCTGGAGGGAGTGGCGGACCAAGACCTGAAATCAACTTTGCACGGCATGGGATGAAAGATGATTGCGGCACGTGCACAATTGCAGTATCTCTATGCCCCACGGTTACCACTCGCTGCGCATCCAGATATCTCTGCTGCAAAGGAACCAGCAGTCCTTAAAGCATTAGGCACAGTAGGAATAACACAATTAGGTGACCTCTATAAACAAGGCCAGTTCAGATCGCTCTCTGACATACAGGGTGGCAGGGACCGGGGGTTCATGCTTGGATTCACTAATGTGCGGGTGAGACAGGCGATACGTGCTATTTAACCCGATTACCCCATAGAACCCAAGCCGTTGTTAGCACTGCAGGCGGTGTTGAAAGGCGCGGATCGCACAGGCCTAATCACAAAATTGTATACAACATCTCTTAGGGAAAGACAACAGCTCAATCCCCCTTCGTATAACAAATGGGTGGTGCTGCTGGGGGCCTCCCTGTCGCCGGAGATGTGGAAGTTCTGCTGCATCTTAACTGGCTGATTCACTGCAAATTGTAACCTCCGCATCATCCACTTTAAATATCTGCACCAGCTATACTATACTCCGATGCAATTGATGTGGTTTGGTCTGCGGGAAAGCTCATGCTATGTGCAATGTGGGCAGGGGGATGCGGGCTTCTTGCATGGTCCTGTAATGGTATATAAAGATTTTGGGGTAAAGTTACTGATCTAGTAACGAAGGTTGTTGCTGAGCCTGTGCAATGTACCCCGAGGTTTGTGTAATAGGCTGGGTAAAGTATCTAAAGCCCTGAAATCGTAGACTGGTGGCTGTCTCGACCTTATTAGCTAAGAGAGCTGTGGTATAGTGCTGGGGCTCTAGACTCACCCCAACTCTAAATAAGTGGGTCATAGACTTACTGTATTGCAAAGAACAACTTGAGATGTATGCAGATGAACTGCCTGAATCCTCCCTCCCTCAGGACTTTTGGGCTCCACTCTCTGTGTATTTACTTACAGACCCTGATGTACAATAGATGATGTAATCTGATGTTCTAGTTGTGTTTATTCTTGGGACTACCATGTGTTATACTACTGCAAACTGTGATAAGATGATCCGCTGGGGTCATAATACTTTCTTCTAGTGCCACGGGGAACAATTGGTTGAGGGAGGTGGGAGTTCTGTGGGTAGTTCTTTCTGCTCTGTGAAACAAACAAGCGCTTGTACCATACTAATTCTATATTCCTGTTTTGGCCTCTTGCATGAGGACCCACTGTGTACTATACAAGCTGCACAATAAACAAATCATAAAAAAAATCCTCACCAAGATTATCTTGTTAAACAATGCAGGCTTGTATCCCAACTGCTGCACACCAATGTGAGAAGCTGGCTTAGTATATGGTGTACTTTTATGTAAGCGGGCACCTTGCACTAATCCAGACAACACTTATGGTGATTTTAGAGGTCTTAGACAACCTTAAACAGCTCTCTAAGTGGTAGCTATGGAGAGCAGCTTCAGGCTTAGTCCAGAAAGCGTGTAAAGCAGCTTGTTTTACCAGAACATAACCATAATGGTTTAGATTAAGTGAAAAAGAACTACACAGCGTATTTATACAAATATGTATTTATTATAAGACACTCACTAACACATACAAATATCTCCTACCCTGAGATAAACACAATGCACACAATACTTGCAAATAAACAGGTAAGTAGCACAAAATACACATTGGTAGCCACTGGGATACCAAACCATATACTAAAATAGTGGTATGCGTACCACAACTCAAGTCAAGACTATAGCCAGAAGACGAAGAAATGTTGGGGACACAATGAACCACCTGAAGTAAGTACCCAGGAACCCCAAGGAGGCTGTGTGCATTGTGAGAACATGACTGCATGCTCAGTTCAAGTCAATGGGTGAGTCGCAGTTGCAATTTTAAAGGAAGACCCTTCCCAGTGGACCCTGAAGAAACCCTGTGGAAGACAGATGGTTGGAGAGCCACCCTTGGATACCCTAGGAACCAGGAAGCCTACACCAGGGAAGCCGTGTGCAAGGGTGTGAAGTGGCGTCTGCTGTCAAACTCAATGGAGGACTTCAGGAAGATGCCACTGCTGGAGAAGGTAAAGTGTCCTGTGGAACTTAAAGGTGGATTCAAGATGAGAAGTACCTGCAAGCAGAGGGGACAGAGTCTATGCCACTCAGGAGTGACCAGGAGGCATGGAAAATGAATGCCCACTTACATCAAGTGTTGCAGGAGAGCTGATGATAACCTTGGAGCTGCAGCTGTGCGGACCAGGCGACGCTGTGGAAGACCAGGAGCCGTTCACGAGTTGTCCCACATCGGATCTCGAGAGTTGAGGGGTCAGTGTCCGTTGGAAGCACCAACAAGCCTTGGCAGCTTCAGCCAACGTGAAATGCCACAAAAGTGCAGTGTCGGGACTTGAAAAGTAAATGTGACTCACCACAATTAATCAGGGGAGCCCACTAAAATCAAAGAAGACCCTCAAGAGAACCCACTGGCTGGAATTCTGGAGTTGCAAGAGGACCTTAAGCAGCTCACCAAAGATGCAAGTCCATGATGCAGGTGATGCGGTGATGATGCAGATCTTGGTCACAGGAGATGCTTGAGTATGGGGCTATTTGGAGCCTGAAGATCTTGAGTGAAGGAAGCAAACAAGCCTTTGCAACGGCAAGTCGACGTGGTGCACAGTGGTTCGGTTCCTGTGGCTCCGACAAGGGATACTGCCTCAAACTTGGTTAGAAGACAGGGCAGGTCTTGAGGGATGTGAAGAACCACAACCTGTGTTGCTGACCATTCGGAGTCCCTGGGAGCTCAGAATAAGCAGACTGGTCAGTTTTGTTTGCCTCACCTGCAGATTCAAGGAAGTGACTCCTTCACTTTAAGGGAGATTCTTTCAGCTGTCTTGGATTTCCACATGCCTTGGAAGGTTCCTGTATGGAGCACAGGCATGGACGTTGAGCAGACGAGCAGGGCAACGAGACCATCAGCAGCAGTAGTCTTCCCAGTTGCAGTCTGGTCGAAGAAGGGGTGTCTCAATATGAATCTTGTCCCACGACTAATCTAGGGACCCACCCACAGGTAAGCCCTTAAGTTCCCTAAAGAAGGTGTTGGGACGATTCAGGGTTCCCTCCCAGGGAAGGTGTTGGGCTGTGGGGGGATACTCCCATGTCCTTTGTCCAGTTTCGAGCGGGAGCCAACGGCTCCCTGAGCTGGTTTGAACTGGACTATGCAAGGAGGGCACCAAATGTGCCCTTCAAGCAGACTGAGTGGGGATGGCAAGCGACCCACCTGGCCCCAATACCCTAAACTCTGTTGGGGAGGTGGTCACTCCTCCCTGTGACAGGATACCTATTGTTCTAACTTTCCCTGCTCGAGCCTGGCTCGGTAGCAGGAGTGCAGAATCGTGTTTCTGATCGGCAGCAGCCATGTTGTGCTGTCCAGGTCTAGAAGATTAGTACTGGGAGCACTGAGGGCATCCCGGAGGAGTTTTACAGTTCATGGAATCATTCCTTCACACCATTTAGAGTGTGGGGGTATGATTCCAATATATGTTTGATACCAAACATAACAGGGTTCGTTGCAGCCAGTTTACAGATGATCATCGCTTAGTGACCCATTGTAGGAGAGTAGGGTCTGCAATCCTATGGTCACCCCCGATTTTTGCTTTTTGCTTCACTGGTTTACGACTTTCCCTGGCTGTGGGCCTGCTAATCAGACCCACAGCCTAGCTGTTCTCTCTCTAAATTGACAAGCATGTACCTTAGGTGCATTTACCGATTGGTACTGGGCCACCTTATCAGTCCCTGTACAGCATACCTTAGGTATCGAGGGAATAGGTGTACCCTGGGCCTACCAGGGGCTGAAGCATGTATTATGCCACCCCTGGCTGGCCATCCAAATCTGACACAACTGGCTGCACGACAGCTGGGGCAAGGTGGTGTAATCACCCTTTGCTTTAGATATAGTATCTCTATATCTAACCCTAAAATGGACACATATATTCCTATCAATCACTCCTATGGCAGGCCTTATCAATCCTGAAGGAAGAGTGCTTGGAATTATGTGAGATGGTGCTTTGGCATGAGCTGAGCCCGTTTGCAGCTTGCGGAACCAAGTCCTAATAGCTGTTCCATGATAACGCGTACCATATACTCTTAAGTGCATTATAATCCTCGCGGTTATTTGCTAACTTTGGTATCGCATTATCAAAACATGTCAAGTAAGGTGTCATACGAATTGGAATACTAACCCCTCGCCAATTCTGGTGACGGGGTTAGCATTCCACCCTTCTAGAGGGACACGACATGTATGTAACTGTGAACCCCGGTTAAAGTTAACTCAAGCCTCAGCATCACAAAATGGATGCTGCCACCACAGACACAAGTCTGACCTCCTGCTGCTGGGAGTCCTTCCAGGAGGGAGGCTTGGACAAAGGGTTTCCTGCCTTGGGAGGTGCTAGCACCACCCCAGACAGGATTTTGTGTATTAGGTAGGACAGGGCTGAAAGGAATGAGACATGCCTGGGGCACACAAGGTGTCCCTGTGCATATGCCGGTCCAAACCAGTTCCTGGGGTACTCCAGCCCCTGAGCTGGCGCAGGACTGGACAAAGGAAAGGGGGTGTAACCACCCCCCTTCCTGGTCCCACCCAGGGGAGGGACCTAGTCGCAGTGCAGCACCCTTTAGCTGAATAAAGGTAGGAGCTGGTCCCATTCCAAATTAGATTATCCTGATCAACTTCACAAGAAGAAACTCTGGACCTCGACGTTCTGCTCCACAGAAGACAGAAGGAATCTCCCTTGTGGGCAAGGAGTGTCCACCCTGCATCTGCAGGCACCATCAGCGTACCGCGACTTCCCTTTGTCGTCTTCCTGCAAAGGATCCAGACTTCAGAGCCTGAGGAGACCCGGATTCCCAGACCTCTCCGACCTCAACCCACATCTGCAGCCGAGCTGAGACCTGTGGGTGCGACGAGACACGTGGGACCGGCCATCTTGAAAGAAGCAGCACTTCGCTCCAGCACAACTTCCGAGGCCTCGAAGATCAGCCCTCCAGCATCCACAAGATCTGCGTGGGGCCCTTCTGCCTGTTTGCTGCTCGACGCGTTGTCTGGTCACTTGCCGGCTGGCTAGTGACCTCCTAGATGACGAACACCGACAACTTTGCTGCTGGTCTGGTTGCTCCAGACCTGCCCTTGCTCCCTTCCAAAAGAGGAGCACCCCGGACCCTCCGGGTCCACTCCAGATGCCGTTTCCACTCACCGCGTGGGTTGCCTTTGCCAGGGCCTGTTGAACCCGAACCCGGAGACGACACCGCCGACAGCGAGAGCCTGCGTGGGACAGCTCGTGCCTCCATCCTGGTCATCGAAGACACCACCTGGTCCACGTGGCTGCAGAGACAACCGTCCACCTTCACCTGATCGCGACGACGACATCTGGTTCCACTCCTGGTTCCACTCCAGTCACTGGCTAGTGACTTTGAACATTGTCCCCTCTGCTTTCAGGTTCCTCTCTTCACCAATCCACCCTTGGATTGCGCCGGACATCTTCCTCCTGGTCGCCTGCAGTATCTTTCTTCAAGGCTCCATAGACTTCGACGCGGAAACCCGACACGACTTCGCACCTATGCACCCGCAGCCTGTGGGTGAGGTAACACAAGCATTTCGGTGCTCAAGGGTAGCTTGACTATCCTAGTGTCCAGGTCAACTGTCGTTTCAGTCCTATCTAGTCAGGAAAGTCCGTACTCACCTTTTCTTTAAACTGTACTGTCCATAGACGTTTGTATGCATCTCGCGTGTGAGTTCACACTCTGCACACGCGCTCCGTGGGCCTTCTATTACCTACCTCAAGTTAGTATAGCGTGGTCCCAGCGATCCTACGACCTCTGGACAGCTCCATTCCTTTAATTGACTTTCACATTCCACTTACTTAGTATATGGTTTGTCGTGCCCCTCTGGCACCATTGTAAATCGTGCAACTTATACGTATTTTTCCTAAGAGTTTGTCATGTGCTTAGCCCTCTGACCTCATAAAGAGTTCAGAGGTGTATGTTAGTTAATACATAACTGTTTATTTTCATAACTACCTGTGTGGTATCCTTTTCATTTGGTATTCAAAGGTTATATGTGGTAAAACAGCTGGCTTCACATGGCATAAAGAGTTTAGCCTAAAGACTCCTTTTGTCCATGCTACTAGGATAGCTGGTCTATAAGGTTGACTTACAACCAATCACCATAAGGGTTGTTTGGACTGATACAAGGTGGTCACTAGAACTAGTGAACATCATATATCAGGCCAACTTCTCACACCCATGGCCACTCTATGTATTTTTATGGCTGATGCACTTAGAACCTGGGAGAATGGACTGAGAAAGTTGTAGGGGTGTCCTGCTCCTGCAGGGGCACCCTTGCACTTAGAACCAAGCACCCTGCCTTCAGGTTTCAAAGGCCTGCTTTAGGGGTGACTTACAGGTTTTAAGGGCAGTGACCTTAGATATAGAGAAACCTATATTTGTCGTACGTGGTGCTAGCACCAGCGTACAAGGGCTGTAATGGGAGGCCTGTAGTTACAGTTTGAGTGGTCTCCCATGGGTGACATAATACATGCTTCATCCCATTGGGTGCCTCAGTACCATATACTAGGGACTTATAAGGTTGCACCAGCATCCAATCTGGGATGTACCTAAGTACTTAACATGACCAATTTAGGGGAGAAAGCAGAGAGACTGGGGTCCTGGTTAGCAGGTTCACAGTCTGACTAGTCAGAAACAGCATAGCACCAGGCAAAAAGTGTGTGTAACCATAAAAGAAGATCCTACTTTCCTACAGCTTGGGTTTTGAGACTCCACCAGGTATCGGGGCATCTACCTACACAGGGATAATGACCAAGTACTCCGATTCAGTTATGGCCCGGCCATTGACAGACTTTCTTCACAAATAGAACACTGGATCAAACTTCCCTTGTCAATGGCGGACGGGGGGTGATAATTAAAATGGTTGCCCTTCCTCGATTCCTTTATCTTTTTATTAACATTCCCATCCCACTTACATTGCAGTTTTTACCACCCTACGCAGCCTCCTACTCTAGCTTATTTGGGCTGGCCGCAAACCCGCCTCCGATGTGACACTTTAATGCTACCCTATGGCTTCGGAGTCTCAAATTTCCATCTGTACTATCTTGCTGCCCAATGCCAATGCACTTATCATTTGTTTCACCCAGACGCCCAAGTCCCCTTTTACCAACAGGAGAGAGATCAACTCAGTGACATACCACTCTCAACTGTCCTGCCGAAAGTCATTTCCTTAGATGTTGCAGATATCCAAACCATATCCACCGCTTGCTGATCGTGGAGAAAACATCACCAGCTCTTGGGAAGTGGGCCCCTGTATTCCCCGTCCATTCATTGGCAGACAATCCCTGACTCCCTCTGACGAAAGAGAGCATTGTCAAGTGCGCCTTTTATGACTTGGTCTACATACTATCGGAGATATGTTCCCTGATAGCCATATTCTTGCACACACCGACGATGCCCATATTCATGACACCTCATGGACCATTTCATTCTACGGCAACTCAATAACACGTTGCGTTCATGCATCCCACATATCCCCTGGCGCCTGAGGATTTCCCCCACTGACACTTCTCATATCTGACACGGATGAGGACAGACTTGTCTCTAAATTATACTGTGCATGCCTATCAATGAAACCTGACTACACCAAACTTGTGAGGGAGGATGATCTGGGGTGTCCATTGTTTGATAAAGAATGGTCTTATTGCTGTTCACAAATGAAGCTTGTTCCTGTTAATCACAGGCACAATCTTCTACACTTCAAGTTCCTTCACAGGGCTTACATAACTCCTACAGACATTGCGCGCGTTGTTCACAAGCACGCCACAAATTGGCCCAAGTGCCATGCCCCGGTGCCGATTTTGTACATTTAATCTGGAAATGTCCATGTATTAGCCTCTACTGACGCTGTCTTTTCTCTCCTCTCCATGATGACTGATACTACCATCATGCCAGATTCCGTGGTGGCCCTTCTGGGTTACACATATGACCAATCTAAATCTGTTTGCAGATTTGGATCTATTGCGATCCTTCTTGCAAAACGTGAAATTACATTACACTGGGGCAGCGGTAGGGTCCCAACGGAATTGACATGGCTCCACAATGTCACATTGCGATTCGATTAATGTGGACTATGCACAGTTACAACCGTACACCTCGAGGCCTAAAGATGTCTGACAGACCCTGAGAGACTATTTGTTTTCCTTAGAATGCAATGACTGCGCCTGAACAGCTATTCCCTACTTTCACACCAAACTTTATCTTCAGAGCTACCTACTTCAATATGTGTTCGCCACCCTAGCTTTATATCACCTTACGAGATTTTCTCTTTCCTATTTTCATTACCTCCCTTATCGATATTGTCTCATTATTCATTACCGAAATATATCATTTGTGTTACCATGCCACCTGCTTGTATCTTGCATATAGTGTTTTTTTCCTTATTTCTGTTTTTACTAACTATATATGTTCTGTTATGCCATTATAACATTCAATAAATACTTTGCTGTAAAAATGGCAAAAGGCTTTGTCACGTTCTAGATCTGCGTGGATTGCACTGTGCTATTCCTGTGCTTAAAACCTGCTAGAAACAGACATTAGAGGTGCGCAGGTTTGGAGTGTTGGTTGTGTTGTAGAGTTTTCCATGTTAAGGAACTGCTGTCCGCCTAACACTTGTGAACAACCCAAGGTTCCATTCTCCCTTTTGGCATAATTTATGCAACACTCTAATCCTGAAAGTACATTGTTTGTGAATGCACAAGCTCCACATTCTCCTGAAGTATAGTGTTGTACTTGGGCATTTGCAACTTGCTTTTCTCCAAAATGTTCGAGTTCCGAGACCTGTTGTGACTCCACCCGTGGTCCACACAGCAGCAGCACATTTGCTCCACCTCTGATTGTTTTCTTCTGCCTTCGAGCTCTGAGATAGATGTGTTATACACTGGTTTTCTCTGGCCCAGCTACTTCCCTTCGAACCCTGTGACCAAACTAGCAATATCAGCCCACTGAAATCATCTGCCTGCGTTGCTGAGAACTCTTGGCCAAAAGGTCACCCACTGGTAGACATCCATGCACCTCACCTTTGGGTCTTTGTCAAAGCCGAACCCCGAGCCTTCTCCTTTTAATGTCGGCGGAAGAAGGAAAAGCCTTCCAGTTCTGCCAAATTTGTATCAACAAATACCCCTTAAGTGACAAGCTTGGTGCTTGAAACTTCTGCCTCTCACCAGATCATGAGGAGACCTCCTGAAAAGCCTGCCCCTGTAAAAAAGTCCTTAGGTATAGAGAATGAAGATGAGATTACCAAAAGATGCAGAGACAAGCGTTGTTGGAGACAACTACACAACCAAAGACGTACCACTTTTCAAAGAGGAGGCCGGTCCCTCCGGCATCAAAACAAGCTAAGTAGGAGACTGCCCAGAGGCCATCATCTGTGAGAGCTCCAATGCCAAAGAGAAGGAAGAGTTTGGACTTCCTGTGCCTTGATAGTGGCAACGGACACCGCAAAGTCTGTCTTGAGCCCCAAAACACCCTTCGATGGAGGCAGAGACAAGCTACAGCATGAGATGAGATTCAAGTCCTGAGTTGAAGGAGAAATGGAAAAAACCATTGAGTTTGTCTCCTCAAATATTGAAGTCTCAGACTTGAGTGATTTGGTCGACGTCAGCAAAAATCACATCTAAAGACACAGAACAATGTTGTGTTTCAGTGTCACGTAGGCTCTGAGGCTCCAAAAAGATGAACTGAAATAGAAACCCAAAAGCTTCTCAGCCACTGCCATTGCAACCTGCCATGAGGACATCCTCAATGCCAAAATTGGGCACCACAGAGAGGTCAATTTTCAACTAAGCTCTCGGTGGTCATGGATGCAGAACGAAAGAAACTTTATTCACCCAAATACTGGCAATATCTTTGCCTAACCTCTGGCTCCATGACTCATCAGAATCCAGAAAAAACACCATCTGACCTTTGAAGGATCAAGCCCTGATTTCTCCCCCCCCCTCCCCTTTTAAAGGCCACTGTTAGATCTGGGGGACTCTAGTTGGCAATGGTATTCATCTTTGTCCAAATAGGGACCCTTACTTCTAATTCAGGATAAGGGGATTACACTCTAAATAACCCCTGCTCTCACCCCACTTGGTAGCTTGGCACGAGCAGACAGGCTTATCTCAGAGGCAGTGTGTTAAGCATTTGTGAATATACACAGTAATACGGTGAAAACACTACAGATGAACACAACACAGGTTTTATAAAAATAAGTATTCTTTATATAGACTTAAACACAAGACCACAAACGACAAAAATCCACAATACTACACTTAAGATTGCTTTAAAGATGATAAAAGTTACTTAGTTCAAGTTGATGATAAATGCAGCAAAGTTCTCAACAAAGTACCTGGATGCGTAACGCAAAGTAAACAAAAAGGCTCGCAAAAGGGGAGATGCGTCTGTTCCGTGATCCGGGGGAGATTATGCGTCGTGCCTCAATGCTTGCACAGAGTAGGGGATGCGTAGTAATCCTTACCGGGGCGGAGGTGATGCGTAGATTCTCGGCCTGCGGGCCCGTTGCAGTGCGCAAAATGGCACCTTGATGCGATGCGATGATCCGGTTGTGATAGGAGAAGATAGCGCCCTTGATGCTGCGATGCGATGATGATGCGTAGACACCCTGACAGCCTTGCGACGACTCTGTACTTTGGAGCCGCGACAGGCACTGCAACATGCTTCTCCGGTGATGCGATGGCGACTCTCTCGATGGCGTCACTCTTCTCCGGTGATGCAACAGCAGGCAGCTTCGATGAACACACGCTTACAGGGAGATGCATTTCAGCTGCAGCGGCGACACGCTTCCTCTCGATGCGTCACGCTTCCAGCTCCCAGCGACACGCAAATGTCTGGAGTTGAGAATTTTCCCAGCAAGGAAATTCAGAAGGGAGCTGGAGATGAAGTCTTTTGTCCCCGAGACTTCAGCAGGAGGCAAGCACAGTTCAAGCCCTTGGAGAATATTCTAAAGATGATGAAAGTCCTTAAAAAGTTCCTTCTCCTTTCCTTGGCAATGAAGCAACCACTGCAGGCCAACCCAGCAAACAGCACACTGGCAGAGGGGCAGTAAAACTCTTGCAGCTTCCTAGGGACTGGCAAGTGGGTGCACTTGCCAAGTCGACATGACCGTGCTAGACTGCACACAGGCCTTACAATGGCAGGCCTGAGACACACTTTACAAGCTGCTTCTGTGGGTGGCACAACCAGTGCTGCAAGCCCACCAGCAGCATTTTATTTACAAGCCCTGGGCACACATGGTGCACTGTACTAGGGGCTGACATGTAAATCAAATAACTCAATCATGGAATCACCAATTAGTACATAAATTTAACATAGGGAGCACTTGCACTGTGGCACTGAATAGCAGTGGCACAGTGCCCAAAGCATATAACCAGCAAAAACATATCAAAACAGAGGAGGCAATCCATCAAAATGGAAGGGAGACTCACGCCAATAATGCCAGATCTAACTGCCACCCAGCCCAAAAAGGGTTAAGAACTCACCCACTAGACCAACACAGTTTCCACCCTTACCCACAACACCACTACCCCCGCACTTCCCTTGACCAACAGGACACTAATTCAGAAACTGGCAGCCTTTACTCCACGAGAACCTCTACGATACCCCCCTTCAACCAGGATATGATCTGTTGGAGAACTGCATAGTCGACCCCCAACATTATCCGTACTTCAACCTCTAACCTTCCAAAGCATCCCTACCCAACGGTACTGTTGTACACCATGCGGTAATACAGCGGGACACAGTGCTATCAGGTGAAGATGCATACAAAATAGGATGAGGGTGACTTTTTGGCCAAGACAGAATTCATGGTGCGTTGCATTCCCATGTTGAAGGGAATTATCATGTCATCCACCAACAACTTCAAGGAGCCGGGTAATTTCAGGAGTGGTGACACCTACGGTGGAAAAAAAAGTATAAGCCAGCTCCTGAAAATCCAGTTTTACTCGTAGGAAGGTTGCCCCGACTTCCTGGGTGTCCACACTGCTTGTAAGGCAGCCTCAGCACAAGCAACAGCGAAAGCCCCATACCTAATAAAGACTCAAAGCAAATTGGCACAGCTGAGAAGTGAATAGCACTTGGAGCAGCTACTCTTTGGCGTATTGCAAACTCGGTGGGTCTCCTTTTAAGGTATAACCAGCACCCCTGGGAGAAAATAGAGCCTTTAAAACACCTCCCTAAACGTAGAAAACGGAGGAGGACCTTAAAACAGGCCCCCAGCTCACCCCACCCCAACCCGCATATGAACCCCCATCAGTGCCAATAAAACCCCCAGAATATTAACAAAGTCAGCGGGGATTAAGAGATCTCCCCCATCAGACCAGCTCCCTTGCCACCCTGTCCAACTGCAACGACCAGCTCTGGATTATTGTTCCTCATTGTCCATCGGGGTGTCGCCTTCGGTATCAGGCCCCTGGATTCGGTCCAACTAGTCTGATGCTGCGTCTGGGTGATCAAAGAACCAGGCTTTACCGTCGCGTTCTATCCGGAGGCGGGCAGGGAACAACATGGAGTATTTGAGTTCTGAGGCACGCAGCCGTCTTTTGATGTTTATGAAACCATGCCTTTGTTTCTGCACAGCCTGGGTGAAGTTAGGGAAAAAGAGGAGAGACACATTTTCATAAGCCAGGGGTCCAGAGGATCTCGCAGTCTGCAAAATAGTGTCTCTGTCCCGAAAGTTCAAAATGCGGACAATCATCGGGCGAGGAGGCGCCCCTGTCTTCGGGCGGCCACCTGGCACTCTGTGGGCCCTCTCAACGGTGAAAAAGTTGCTGAGACCCTTGGGTTTTAAATGATGCAGGATAAGGTCTTCCGCGAACTGGTCCGGGGTCTGCCCCTCTGATCTCTCTGGTATGCCCAGGATACGGACGTTTTTGCCCCTCGCCCGTCCTTCGTACTCGTCCAGCTTGCGAGCAAATTGGGTCCGAGACTCCTTCAACTCTCTCACTTCTCGCTGGAGGTCTGACACATCGTCCGTGAGACTCGATGTTTTAATCTCAAGTGATTTGACTTTTTCCGAGGTTTTATTCAGGTCTGCTCGGATTAGGCCCACCTCGATGTGGACAGTATCCAGCTTGGTATCCATCTTACCAAGGGATGACTGAATCCCGGTGATCGTCGCCATCAGGTCTTTCAATGTCGGGTCTGCCCCGGACGGGGCCTCCTCATGGCCCCTCACTTGCATGCGTTTCTCGTCCACCGGGGACCCCTTGGAGAAACTGTACTTTTCCAGTCTATTGGACTGGACCGGTTTGGAGTTCCTCAGTGTTTTTGGAGGTAGCTTCTCGGGATCCCCCCTCGCCGCCATTTTCAGTTTCTGTGCGACTACCAACTCGTTGGCCGAGTGAACCCCTATGTCGCAGGGGCAATCGGCCCAGCTACAGGTTGTTCAGTAGTGGCGTAGATGTGAAGAGTCAATTGGCATAAGAGGGGGGTCCGAGAGCCACTCGAGTGGGACGCGACTTCCATAAAACGATTTGAGTCGCACACTTCCGGTCCCTCTCGCCATTGTTGTTGAACTTCAAAGCAGGCAGTGCCACGCGCTGGGCCCCAGTGGTGTACCCAAGAGGCCCCAGAAGTTCCAGACGATAGATTTAAGTCATCCGAGCGCCCAAATCATTCGGAATTTCGCCCAGTGGCTCAGTAGCGGGTCCCCCACCAGATGGTAGGGACGGGGCTCAGGATATTGTGCCAGATGGCAAGTCAGGATGTGGTGGCCGGCGGAGCCGATTCTCAAGCGGCCATCTTGGTCGCTGGCGCGGCTCCTCCCCCTGTAGTACCGCTTTTAAGTGGCTGGGGTACTGATCATGGAGGCCTAGTAGTTTTCTAACATTTTTTAATTGAAATGCTCTGCATTAGTTGTGAATATCAGGGGTGGCTATCCCTTCATGTACTTTTTTCCTTCGTATTTTTTTCCAGACTATTCTCACCCCTTTTGCTGCCCAGATAAAACTGATTATATCCCCCTTGTAGTTTTTGGTTGGGGTTAAAATCCAGTGGGATTGTACTAAATAGATATGTACATTTTGGCAGTATGGCCAACTTTATTATATTAGACCTTCCAATAAATGAAAATGGGAGACCTTCCCATACTTTCAGCAGCTTTTTTACTTGCTTATGCACTCTCTCAAAGTTTTGGTTCGTGATTTCCTTAAGGTTTACTAGAATGTCAATGCCCAGATATTTCATTTTTCCTTTAATAAAGCCATTTTGGTCTGCGTGAACCACTGAGCCTGCAATCTCCCCAAGCCTTTTGGATAGAATTTGAGTGTACACCTTGTAGTCCGTATTTAGGAGAGATATTGGCCTGTAGGATTCAGTTCTTGTTGGATTTTTTCCGGGCTTTAGAATTAGGTTGATTGTTGCTTCATTCCAAGAACCTGGTAGTGGTTGTTCTGCTAAAAATATATTGTTGAACAATTCCGTCATTGGAGTTACTAGTTACTCATGGAGATGAATATACAGCTCATTTGGGAGTGAGTCTGGGTCTGTCGCTTTCTTTAGCACTCCTAGGACTTCTTCCTTGGTTATTTATTTGTTTATCTTATTTCTCTGTTCTTGTGAAACTTTTGGGAGGGCTATATTCCCCAACAAGCGTTGTACTTTCTCTTCCGTGGGTCGTTATTCCTCTGTGTACAAGTTGCCAAAAAATGCTGCAAATTCCTTTCTAATTTCCCCCTCTTCTGTGGTGTACTTTTGGTCTTCCACCTGAATCTTCTCTATTCTTTTTCTTGTTTCTTCAGTTTTAAGCTTCCACGCCAATAACTTCCCACAGCCTTCTCCATATTCCTAATTAGCTATTTTGCTCGCATCCCATTTGTCTTTTAAGATTGCTTCCAGGAAGTCTGCCAGCTCCATCTTCTTCTTGTCTCTCTCCTCTTTAAGTCTAGATTCTATTTCAAGACTTGCAGATCTATTAATCTCAATCTCTAAGGTTGCTATTCCTTTTTCTATTTCTTGGATCTTGTTTTTTCCAGTTTTGTTTTTATGTGCCGCGAGGCTGATTAATCTACCCCTAATATAAGCTTTATAAGTCTCCCCCGCTATTTGCCTCGAGGTACCTTCTTTATTGATTTGAAAGAACTCTCTAGTTTCTTTTGACAAGTTTTCTAAGCTTCCAGTATCTAGGAAGATTACCCTATCCACTGTGTATCTGTGTGTATGCAATTCTTCGCTACACTTAAGGTGTAACATGACGGCTGAGTGTTCGGATAGATGAGCTGGTAAGTGATCCACTTTTTGAGTTGCTTCTGATAATCTCTTGTCAATTAAAAAGTCATCTATCCTTGATGCATGCCCCAACCTCTTATTTTGCAGTGTGTATTTGTTAAGGTTTCCTCCTTTCTCCCTCCATATATTGACCATACCCAGATCATTGACGTAGTGATTCACCCACTCCCTCATTTTTGGTAGATTCGGGCCATGTTTAGGCGGGAATCGGTCTTTTTTTAGGTCCATGATTATATTAAAATCCCCTCCTATTATTATTGGAGCTTGCGTAGTTAAAAGTTGAGAATATAGTTTTTGCAGAGACTCTGGGTCGTCTAAGTTGGGGCCATAATATCCAACCACTGTATATCTATTGCTGCGTAATTTTAGTTTTACCACTACCCATCTGCCCTTCTTATCTACCTCTGTTTCTTCAATCTGAGCTCCAATTGATTTCTTGATTAGGACTGCGACTCCTTTTACGGTGCAATTCTGATTTGTACATACCCAGTTAGCTATCCACTTTTGATTTTTAAGGATCTTTTCCCATTCTTCTTTAAGCAAATGGGTTTCTTGTAATATTATGTTGCAGTCCGCTAATTTCAGGAACTCTAATATTTTAACCCTTCTTTTTTTCAACCTGAGGCCGTTCACATTCCACGATAATATTTTAACTGACATATCTTCCCCTTTTTACTTCTACTTTCTCTTGTCCCGTTTGTAGTTTCCCTATATTCTTATTGCTGTTGTTTTCGCGGTTCTTTTGGGCTCTCTCTACCTCACATTGCTTTCTATGGACGTGATTTTTTTTGTTTTTCCCCCATCTTGCTCTCTACCTTGTGCACTTTTTTATTTTTTATTTTATATTTTCTAGTGACCCTCCCCTCTCTCTGTCCCTCCCTGAAAAAGCCTCCCTTAAGTCCTTGTGGGGCATTTTCTTTTTGCCCCTTTTTGAGTTCCTCGTCTCTTTTTACTTACATACTTTCGCATTGTGCAATACTAATCCTATTTTTGTGCTTTGATTTGTTCTATAAAGTTTTCTACCTCCTTAGGGTCTCTGATGTTGTGCATTTTGTTTTGACATATTATCCTTAATGCTGCTGGAAACCGCATTTGAACTGTTGCCCCTAATGTTTTTAACTGCTGCATGTACTGACCTAGTTGCCATTGCCTGTCATGCGTTGTCTTGGATATGTCCGATCTTATTCTGTAGACCCAGTCTTTGGTCTGGAATGAACCTGCTTTCCGGCCCCCGCTCAAGATTCTTTCCTTTAAGGTGTAGCTCTTGAAGTTCATGAGGATTTTCCTTGGGTTTTTTCTAGCCTTATTCCTGCCGAATGGGTCCCGGTGGACTCTCTGAATATCCTCTGCCAGGTCTGCGTTTTTTGTCCATGGTAACGTGTCTTCTAGTAGTTTGATTACAAATGTTTTGATGTCTTCCCCTTCTTCGCCTTCAGGTACGTTTAGAATTCTTACGTTGTTTCTTCTTGCTTGTTTTTCCATTGCATCCAGTATGTCGATGACCACTTTGTCTATTTTTTCAGAAGTCCTGAGTTGGTCTATTTCTTTTTATTTTCTTCCACTTTTTTGTTTAAGGTCTCCACTTCCAATTCGGCTGAGGCTACTCTCTCCATCAGACTGTTAATCTTCTGGTCCATCTCCTCGCACACTTCCTGGATTTTTTTCTGGTTCCTCTCCGATTTCTCAAAATTCGATCTCATCTCCCCCATCATGGTGGTCATCATGTTTTCCAAACAATCCTTGTTCCTTGGTGGCAGTGTGAGCTCCTCTGGCTCTTCTATACTTGCAGGGTTGTGGACATCTTTTTCTGTCTCCTGCTGATTTGGCATTTCTAAAACCGCATGCCTAATGCTGGTCCTTACTTGTGACATTTTTGCCAGTGTCTCTTTGTTATATATCTCTTTCTGGTTATCTGGCCGGGTCTTGTTTTGGTGCTGTCCCTTTTCCTGGTTGTCTCTCAAGCTTTCTTGCACTTTGAAAAAGGACTTTAGGGAGGGAGTTATCTTTTGTTTTGTCAGACCGGGTGATATTAAATTGGCTTGGCTTGCTCTAGATGCAGGATATTGCAGTTTTCCAGTTGCCTTTGGTTTCCTCTTCTTCTTTGTGCTTTTTGGCATGATTGGGGGGGGGGGATATAACTGACAATCTTCCTATTTCTGGGGGGCGTACTGCGCCTGGCTTTTGCTCTCTGTGTTGATCGGGCGATAGGGTAGTTCTACTCCTTAAACAGTAGTTTATATTTTCCCCATGTTCTCTTAATGGCCTTTTTGTATCCAACGGCTCTTGAGGGGGAAGTTAATGTTTTTGAATTTTAACTCCATTTATCATTACTCCCTCTCAACTCATCCATCCCTTCTGACTCCTGCTTATCCAGCTCTGCCTTTTGTCCTCCCCCCGTGCCCCCCACACTTCTTGCACCTACTGCACTCCCCCATGTACTTCACCCTGGGCCCAGGTTTGGTCTTTATTTTTTGCAAGAATTAATATAAGGGTATGTTGCTTTATCTACACTTACCCCAATAAAGTGGATGTCCCAAGGTTCAGTTCTCACTGGGCTCGCGGGCTGCTGAGAGACTCTCACCTTCTCCACCAGTCGTGTAGCAATACTCCTACTCTTTTGGAGTGCTTTAGCTGCCTCAGACCACACCTGGAAAGTGTGGTCGCCCTGAGATTTCTGCACCTCCACCTTCTCAGCTGATCTAAATGCTGCCACTCAGCTCTGGAAATGCCCTGGAGATGCAAGAAGACTGCGCGGAATAAAGGGTTTCCAGGGAATGCCAAATTCTCAGAGCCCCACATGAATAGGACTACACTTCTGCACTCCTATCTGTTGCGCTGTTGTACTGTCTTTGCTCCACTCCAACCATGCATAAAAAGGAGTGCAAAGGGTCTAGCTTTCCTGGTCACTCATCTAGCGCTTTACACGCTGCCAATCACTGCTGCTGCTGCCTTCAGATGCTTTTGAATGTTTTCAGGTGTTTTCCTTCCTTCTCTTTCCTCCTCTGTGTCAGCGCACCTATGCGCTACCTGTTTTCCGCTTTGCTCTGCTCTGCTCTGCTCCAGTGATATGCGAGGAGACGAGAGCTGCGAATGCAGAGGGCGCGGCCTGCCGTCATCCAGCCTGCCTCGCACACCCCACACGCGGTGCAATACAGAGAAGTGAGCCAGAAAGACCTGCAGAGAAGTGTAGTGCAGCAGCCCTACACACGCCGCGCACTCCGCCGCTGCCTGCCACCCGATGTCGCCGGGTGTCAACGCTGCTGCTCCGCTCCCACCACTCCGGCGCTGCATGAGAGAGAGGCGTGCGGTCAATACGGAGAATGCAGCCCGCAGTACCAGCGTCTCACACGCCTTGCACACCGCTATTAGCCTCCGCTTGTTCGTTTCCGCTGGCCACCGCTGTCTCCCCCCTCTTTGACCCGGAAGAACAGCCTAGCAGCTCCGGTCGCTCCCCTCCTCGCTTCGGAGCCGAATCTCGATGAAACTGACTGGCAAGTCGACCACACACCGGGATCCCACGTCACACTCCACACCGGACCCGGATGCAGAACACTCTTGGTGAGTTTCTGTTGATTTTTTTTTCTTTTTCTCTATTAATCTCCCGTCATGTCACTTTCAGAATAGTTTCATTTTCAGTGTAGGATCCTTGGATTCGTTATGTGCTCAAGCTTCCTTCATGAGTTATCTGCTGCTTGGTGAGGAGCTCACGACTGAACCTCCTAGCCGGCCGCCATCTTTTCCCGTGACCCGCCTCCGCAACTCATCCCGAGCTCTCTTACCGGACCTTGTATTGGCCACTTTCTCTTCACCCCCTGAACATGGCGTGCTCAAAATTCAACATTTCTAAACAGGCAAACCTTCATCAACTCCCACAACAGCCCTACACGAACAAGACACTCCCCAGACTGAAAATGAATGGCTTGCATGACAGACATGTTGTCTGACAAGAAAGTTTACTCTTCTGTTAGCTAATGCCTGGGGCCACAGGTGGGGCAACAAGACAATAGGAAACATTTCCAGAACAGTAATCTTTTTGGTAAGTCCATGCTCTCTGCATGAGTTAAGCCATTTTGCTGCGTACCACCCCTGTCCAAGATGGCACCAAAACCTCTCTCAGATGCATAATTAAAGAGCTGAACCTGCTGGCTGTTGCACCATGGATTACACCACAACAATGTGCCATTGGAACCCTGCAGAAAGGACAGCCACAATCGTATATCAGCCGGTTACTGAGCCACAATAGATGATGAACATTTGTTGCCTTTTTAATCGCCCTAGCAGAAATCCTTCAAGCTGGTATAATCCTTACTGCAAAATGTAGTCTGTCTAGTAAGCTCTGAATGGCGGTTAATGTTACTTTGCTCTTCCTCAGGACATGTTTGAACACATCTCTCCCGCCCTTAAATCCCTTAATGGCTCCCCATTGAAGGCAGATCCACTTATACCGGAGACGAGGAAGCCGGTGGCAGTGGCTGACTCAATCTGCTTTGCGCTGTGTGATACAAGTAATGCACTGTGGGCGCTGAGAATTAGCGTTTTTATGTAATTGCGATTTCCAGCTATTTTTTAAAATCATAAATGTATTCTTGTAATTGATTTTAAAACTGTGTGCACTTTACTTCTGAGCTGACTAATAGCTCGGGGTTCACTCACCTACGGTACTCCCGCCCCGGTCCGCCGCGTCCATTCTGGGCATTTGTTGCGGAGGGTGAGGAGGAGCCCAGCACTTCCGGGCTCATTGGGGTCAGGTCAGCGCTCTAGCTGCGCTCTTCATGATCCAGTTAAAAGTGGGGAGGAACACAGTCGCGAGGTGGAGACTAGGAAGCCGGTGGCAGTGGCTGACTCTATCTGATTTGCGCTGTGTGATACAAGTAATGCACTGTGGGCGCTGAGAACGAGGGTTTTTATGTAATAGCAATATCCAGCTATTTTTAAAATCATAAGTGTATTCTTGTAATTGATTTTAAAACTCTGTGCACTTTACTTCTGAGCTGACTAATAGCTCGGGGTTCACTCACCTACGGTACTCCCGCCCCGGTCCACCACGTCCATTCTGGGCATTTGTTGCGGAGGGTGAGGAGGAGCCCAGCACTTCCGGGCTCATTGGGGTCAGGTCAGCGCTCTAGCTGCGCTGTTCATGATCCGGTTAAAATTGGGGAGGAACACAGTTGCGAGGTGGAGACGAGGAAGCCGGTGGCAGTGGCTGACTCTATCTGCTTTGCGCTGTGTGATACAAGTAATGCACTGTGGGCGCTGAGAACGAGCGTTTTTATGTAATAGCGATTTCCAGCTATTTTTTAAAATCGTAAGTGTATTCTTGTAATTGATTTTTAAAACTGTGTGCACTTAACTTCCGAGCTGACCAATAGCTCGGGGGTCACTCACCTACGGTACTCCCGCCCCGTCCATTCTGGGCGTTTGTTGCCGAGGGTGAGGAGGAGCCCAGCACTTCCGGGCTCATTGGGGTCAGGTCAGCGCTCTAGCTGCGCTGTTCATGATCCAGTTAAAAGTGGGGAGGAACACAGTCGCGAGGTGGAGACGAGGAAGCCGGTGGCAGTGGCTGACTCTATCTGATTTGCGCTGTGTGATACAAGTAATGCACTGTGGGCGCTGAGAACGAGCGTTTTTATGTAATAGCGATATCCAGCTATTTTTAAAATCATAAGTGTATTCTTGTAATTGATTTTAAAACTCTGTGCACTTTACTTCTGAGCTGACTAATAGCTCGGGGGTCACTCACCTACGGTACTCCCGCCCCGGTCAGCCGCGTCCATTCTGGGCGTTTGTTGCGGAGGGTGAGGAGGAGCCCAGCACTTCCGGGCTCATTGGGGTCAGGTCAGCGCTCTAGATGCCACTCCCCTCCCTATAAATGTGTATGGGAAAGCGGCCGCGCAGCGGACGCGTGCAGAGGGTGCGACGAAGGTGCGCTGAAGTTGCGCCTAAGTTAAGCCCGTCTGCGCCCGTCTGCGGCCGCACGGGGCTCGGGGCTCGGGGCCAGAACCCCTGTGCAATCCAAGCCTATCCACATACGATGTGGGAGACAAGAACTGCTTGATCTACGTCCTTCTAGCGCGGGTCCATGCTGGCATACTATGGAGGTACTAACACTTCGAAATTGCACAATGTGCCACTTTAAAAACCAAAGAGAACCGGCTAGTGAGACAGATAAAGGGAGGGTCATCGGAGGCTTGTTAAACTGTAGATCATTAAGCAAGCACAGTAATCAGATATGGGAACTCCTTCTGGAGGAGAAGATGGATGTTCTTTTCCTAACGGAGACATGGCTAGGGGAACACTCAGACCCTGATATAATTGAAGCAATCCCGCCAGACTACTCACTCATCAGATTAGACAGAAGCGGGGGAGGGGCGGAGGAATTGCCATTGCTATAAAGGCCCCGCTTGAATGCACTCTAGCGCCCTTGCAAATAGACAGCTGCGAGGCCGGCCTTTTTACTCTTAAGCTTGGACCCCAACACGCCGTGTCGGGAATCCTTGCCTACAAACCCCCAGGAAAGCTTAAGGACTTCAAATCCAATTTAGTGGAGGCTATAGCGCACTTAGCCATTAGGAAGAGCAGACTCCTGATATTAGGTGACTTTAATATCCATCTTGAGGATGAACTATCCAAGGAAGCGATAGACATAAAGCAAGAATTGCAGGCCCTACAACTAGAATTAAAAAACAATGTCTCTACCCATATACACGGCCACTTATTGGATCCTGTTTTCTGCAGCTGGAATGGAGTGAGGGTGAATACGCCCATACCTGTACCCTGGTCGGATCATTTTTTCATCCCATTTAAAATCCACAGTCCACATACAGATACCCACAGAGGGAATAAAAACAGTTATCCAGAACATAAATGGAAGCACTTCTCACAAGACAACTTCAATCAACTATTAGAGCAAAGGGGTCCACCGGGTGGCGCTGACTGTGATATCGCTAATAGCAAACTTAAGAGGCGTATTCTAAATGCTCTAGATGCATCGGCCCCGATGTGCCTATCGAAGATAGGTAGCCGAGGTAAAAAGTCTGCCCCTTGGTTTACTGCGGAGCTGCAGACTGCCAAATCAGAGTGTAAAAAACTAGAGCGGAAATAGAGGATAGACTTTTGCCCTCAAACTAAGACTACTTACAAGGAAGCACAGAGAAAATATAAAATTAAACTGCGAGGAACAAAGGCCATGCACTATAAAAACCGTATTGGGGAGGCAGGAAACTCCTCGAGAGAATTGTATAACATTTTTAAAGAGATCTCAGTGGTAGTAAATACAAATTCACCAGAAAATGACTCAGTCGATGAATGTAATAGAATAGCCAAATATTTTGCAGGAAAGGTCAAAGATATCTATGCTACCTTCTCGGGCAACATGATATGTGGACAGGACTTTGAGGAAAAGGCGGGGGGTAAGTAAGGTGGAGAACTGTCTAAAGGTCTTTTCGGTACCCCCTCCAGAGACACTAATCAACATCTGTCAGGGTATTAAATCTGGCTCCCCTCGGGACCCAGCACCACCTCGGGTGTTGGGGGAGAGCATCACGGTGCTGGAACCTTATATTGGGCATGTGCTTCATGTCTCATTTGCCTCCGGAACACTCCCGGTTGACTGGAAGAAAGAGGTAGTTCTTCCTATTAAAAAGAAACCCAATGTTAGCCATGAAGTTCTCGAAAACTTAAGACCTATCTACTTACTACCGTACCTGGCCAAAGTGGCAGAGAAAGTGGCCAACATACAACTAATGGCACACTTAGAGAAGAACAACCTCCTACATTCCTCTCAATCAGGTTTCCGACCGGGCTTCTCTACGGAGACGGCCCTTTTGAGAGCGACAGAGACCCTGCGGCAAGGGGCGGATTCCGGACACACCATGGCACTGGTAATGCTCGACCTCAGTGCGGCGTTTGACACTGTAGCTCATGCCATCTTGCTACAGTGTCTAAACAAAGCAGGTGTCACTGAGTCCGCACTAAGTTGGCTGAAAGCATTCCTCACTGACCGAAGCTTCCAGGTCCAAAGGGGCTCCTTTAAATCATCTGCCATAGCGCTAGAACAAGGGGTGCCTCAGGGCTCAGCCTTGATCCCAAGTTTGTTTAATCTATATATGGCCCCCTTGGCAGAAGTGGTGCAAGCGTATGGAGTGGAGTTAGTCTCATACGCCGATGACACCCAACTGCTGATCTCCCTGTCCCAAGCTCCCGCTACAGCGGCATCTAACTTCAAGGCCTTTATGCAGGCCTTGGCAGGATGGATGAACTGTCACTGTCTAAAGCTTAATGGCTCCAAGACGGAGGTTATGGTGATTGGAGGGAGCAATTCTAGCTGGACAGTGGACTGGTGGCCAACATGTCTAGGCCCCACACCCACTCCCTGTAAGGAGGCAAAGAACCTGGGAATATGGGTTGATCCCAAACTATCCTATGAGGGCCACGTCAACCGTCTAGTGGGAAAATGTTTTGGTATACTAAAAACTCTCAATCACACCTTAGACTTACTCCCGCTGGAGGCTCGACGTACCATGACACAAGCTCTGGTTACTTCCTGTATGGACTACGGAAATGTTCTGCTCTTAGGCACCACCGAAAAAAGCTTAGGGAGATTGCAAGTCCTTCCAAATACAGCCGCCCGCCTGTGGCTGAGACTTCCTAAAAGAGCAGCCTCTAAACCAGCGCTTGCGGCGCTACACTGGCTACCGGTCAGAAAGAGAGTGATGTATAAAGCGCTCTTAATATGCCACAGAATTATATGGCATAAAGCACCATCCTATCTTCAAGACCTGGTACACATTTATGAGCCTACTAGAACACTACGCTCAGTAGCAGCGGGTTTACTGAAGATCCCCCTCGTAAAAAGAGCAAAATTAGGTGGCCGCTCTTTCAGACTGGTAGCAGCCAGCAACTGGAACAGACTCCCGATTAGCCTCAGATTGGAAGGATCTGAAGTCAAGTTCAGAAGACTCCTAAAAACCCACCTGTACAATCTTTAAAAACACAGCTGAGCGGAGGAGCCTTCCTATGCCTTCTGAACGTTTCCTATCTCCATAGCGCGGGGACACGCCGAGATGGCATCACCAGGCGCTTTATAAACCTCTTTATTATTATATTATTATTATTATTATTATAAAACAGCCTGCATTACACACAAAATCCTCCACCAAAACACACCGACATACCCCTCCAACAAACTGACCAAAGCAGGCTGCACGCGATCGCTGAGAAGCTCCAACACCCTCCTACTTATCCCCCCCCCCTTCAGAAAAAGAATTCCACTCAGTCATGCTCCTTTTCAGGCAATGCCCCACTTATTTGGAATGCCCTCCCAAAAGACCTCCGCTGTAACCAGTCCTACCCCAGCTTCAAAAAAGAACTCAAACTTCTTCTCCTTAATAAATACTGGGGTTTCTGATCACTCCCTGGAAGCCTCGCCCCTCTGCATCACCCCGACTAGCTGCTCCGCATATGACTTGTGACCTCCCGCCTGGCCAACTCCCTTTCCTTCTATCTGATCACCTTACCTCCCCTCCTCATGACCCTCAGTTCTCTTGCATGTTTTCTTTTGTATACTTAAGTGAGGCTTCCTGCCAAACTGTGACCGCTATTTTGTATTAATCATAATGTCTAGCAATTTGTTTTTACTCTCTTATCTAGATGTCATGTATCCTATGTGGACTTGCTCTTTTATTATTCCATTGTCTGTGCTTATACACACTGTACCTGTATGGAAACACCTTGTAAAGCGCTCTGATACTCCTGGGTCCAGCCAGCGCTATATAAAACTTCTTAAATAAATAAATAAATAAATAAAAAACATGTACAATGCCATCTTTAAGAGCATCCAGCTTATCTAACAGCAATCTTTAAATCCCTGCATTATAATCCATTTTAATGCCTAAGAAAAATAACCTGCGTTGGGCCCTGGGATTTTTCTAGTGCCGAGGGAACAGCTAATGAACGCCTAAGGTGCATGGAGAGTCTTGCTGCACTCACTGGAATCTGCCCTTGTGATGGAAAGGATGCCTAGAGAGTGCACTGAAACCCCCTCGGGGTTTACTCTGCCCCAGTGCCCATTCCAGAAAACACGCAAAGGATTCAAACAGAAAACGTGACACTGCACTTCCATAGCCATGATGGATTGGTCATAAAAGTATTGCCCCCTCTCACTGCATACCCAGCAGATGAAAACTATCCAGGTGAACTAGGAACGACTACCTAGACGAAAGCGCATGCTCATAAGCACATACGATTGTGACATTAAGTTTCTTTGAACAAGTGACATATATTCTGACATGAGAGGGAGCTCCACAAGAGGGGCCGCGAGTGACGAAAAACCTTGCAGAACACGTTCCTGATAACAAAGCACGCCCTGCGTTAAGAAACCGACGTCGACGATAATTTAACTGAGTGAAAGATCGACACTTGCATTGGACACACTGGTACAAGTGCGCACAGTTGCTCGCTTTTACTCATTCCCTCTCATTCATTCATTCCCTGTTTGGAAGGCACGCGGCTCTCCCTGCTTGTTTCGCGCTGATTCTCTCTCGGTCTCTGGCTGCACACACGGCCCGCGGGACCAGTGCTCCCATGTTTGCGCGCGCTCCGTCACCAGGCGCGGGGAAGCTTCTCTATACATAAGCTGACGTTCCGCTGGTGCGCGTGGAATTGGCTCGGTCAATAAGCACTTTCAGTCTTCCCGTTGGTAGTAGATGGTACCTTATACAACACTGAGCGAATAAATCCCATAACAAATATATTTTGGTTCTTGTCTTTCATATTGACAACAATTTCAGCTTTTTATTTGAAATCCAGAACGTTATCCGACTCTGACCCGCTGACGGCCGCTCAGTCATCACCACGTGCTTGTAGAATGCGTGAATTACTTCTGCAGTATTCGGGGTGACGCACGGCTCCAGGCCCGTCATGTCCCATCTGGGATCCCCTTAGCAGCTCGCGCCTAATGAATATGCGTCTGCTTAAGAGGCTACAGCTCATTAATAAACCAGAGGATGCAAATCAGGCCGAATCCTCATCAAGCGACGCTGGCTGGGACGGGTGCGCTGTGGACTGTCACATCCGATGGAACAGGCCCCGCTCTGCACACGGGGACGCACGAGTGCATGGGATGATCATGTCCTCGAGGCTGATCATGTCCTCGAGGTTGCCTTCACCTTCACGTATGACAGCACCATGTGTATGCCACCAGTAGCATGGGCAGGAGGTGACCTCAGACCTGGTTCTACACACATACTATATATATCTATGTGCACACACGCCCCCGAGAAAGCCACTGTGCCCAGATGGTTATATTATGTGAGTGGATTTTGTGGAGCGCTCGAATGCACAAAAGGGCGTCTTGGTGCTAGCTGAGTGAGAAAAGTCAAGGAGCCCGAATTTTAGGTGGAAACAAAAAGCAACGTTTTGAGGGCCTTCCTAAAGGACAAGAGACTGGGCTGTGATTTAATGTGCCAAGGTATTATTCCATGCCTTTGTGGCTCCTAACACGAAGCCTCTGCTGCCCCTAACTGGCGAGTTTGAATGTCGAGACTGAGATGAGTTTGGCTGAAGGCAGCGGTTCTGAGGGAGTGAGAAGGAGAGTACCAAGTAATTAAAGGATTTTTTCAGAAAGTCCGGGCCCTTTCCCTGTAGGGCCTTGTATACGACACACAGAGCTTTAAATTGTATCCTTTGTTTGACCGTGAGCCAATGAAGCTTACAATAAAGTGAGAGACTGATAAGCGCTCTGTAAGGTCTGCAGTATGTTTGAAACTTTACACTGGGCAGTGAGATAAAGCCCATTAAAGTCGTCAATTTTCGATATAACCAAAGAAGTGACCACTGTTTTTAGGTTTTGTCTAGCCAATGCGTACGAAGTACGCATGTGCTAGGAAAAATCCTAATGAGTATAGTATGGGGGCTGGGAATCCGCCCCCGTCTTTCATTGGCTAGCTCCATAAATGGAGGCTAGCCATTGGAAGACACGTTTTGTCTGTCAATGCAGGACCAGATTCGGGGGCGTTCCCGAGAATTTTTGGCTTTTGGCTACGTCAGCCGAAAGCCTGTTCTCGGGAACGCCCCCGAATCTGGTCCGGCATTGAAGGCACCTGTAAGAAGTCCAGGTGAGTGCTTGCTTTTTTTTTTTGCCCGTTCCCACCCCCTCTCCCGCTATCTGTGTCTCCGGACCCTGTTCCCGCCCCCCTACCGCTGCCTCGCTCTCTGTGTCTCCCCAGCCCCGTTCCCGCCCCCCCTACCGCTGCCTCGGCTCCCGTTCCCGCCCCCTACCGCTGCCTCGCTCTCCGTGTCTCCCCGGCCCCGTTCCCGCCCCCCTACCGCTGCCTCGGCTCCCAGTTCCCGCCCCCCTACCGCTGCCTCGCTCTCCGTGTCTCCCCGGCCCCGTTCCCCCCCCCCTACCGCTGCCTCGGCTCCCAGTTCTCGCCCCTCTACCGCTGCCTCGCTCTCTGTGTCTCCCCGGCCCCGTTCCCGCCCCCCTACCGCTGCCTCGGCTCCCGTTCCCGCCCCCCTACCGCTGCCTCGCTCTCCGTGTCTCCCCGGCTTCGTTGCCGCCCCCCTACCGCTGCCTCAGGTCCCGTTCCCGCCCCCCTACCGCTGCCTCGCTCTCTGTGTCTCCCCGACCCCGTTCCCGCCCCCCTACCGCTGCCTCGGCTCCCGTTCCCGCCCCCCTACCGCTGCCTCGGCTGCCGGAGTTGCAGGAGAGCCCCACTGGCTGAAGGAAGATGCTAGGTTTAGCTTTTTTTCTCGTGTCTTTTCTTTTATTGAGCCATGGGGAGGGGTAGGGGGTAGGTGAAGAGGGTAAAGGAATAAGCCCTTTCAGTGCAATGCAGTTCTCTCCAGTCATCCATCATATCTACGCTATCCATCAAGTCAGCCAACTACATTCGAAAATATGTGCTCTGTCCCTGTTCATTGAGGATATCCATTTTACCTGTCATTACACAGTTACCATTGCTTGTCCGTTTCATAGGGCTCTTGCTTATGAAACATCTATCAGAAGTAATCTTCCTGGTCCATGTTTATTACTTCTAGAACAAATAGATAGCCACCCCTCTGTTGACGGTAGAAGACACAGAATAATATCACTGTCCACCCCATTTCTCTGCTAGCTTGGAATACTCCATGTGCATTTTAATGTGTTTCCTGCAGGAACTCGATTCCTACCCTGTTCTGTTTAAGGAAAGCAAAACAAGTGATGGGTCGACTTCATGAAATAATGTCAGCCACCAGTAATCGTGTGCCCCTGTTGCCTGCGTGTGCCTCCGTGTGCCCCTGTTGCCTGCTTGTACCTCCGTGTGCCCCTGTTGCCTGCTTGTGCCTCTGTGTGCCCCTGTTGCCTGCTTGTGCCTCTGTGTGCCCCTGTTGCCTGCTTGTGCCTCTGTGTGCCCCTGTTGCCTGCTTGTGCCTCCGTGTGCCCCTGTTATTATTATTATTATTATTTATTTTTGTAGAGCGCATAGTCACCCTGAGGTATCCCAGCGCTAAGAACCATAATTCTACAGCTCAGCGGGCCAGGGGCAGAAGGAAAGATGGGGGGGTGTGTGGGGGGGGGGGACAAGGTTCATGATAAGGGAAAAGCATAAAACATTAGGGGAAAAGGTGAGTCTTTAGCTGCTTCCTGAAGCACAGGTATTGTGATTCGAGTCGCAGGCTGCAGGGGAGCGAGTTCCAGAGGCGTGCAGCTTGGACCGAAAAACGTCTTCCTCCTGATCGGGCTTTTTTGAACCTGGGGGTGGTAATGAAATTTTCAGTGTCTGAACGGAGGGATCTGGTAGCTTTATAGGGAGTGATGAATTTACTGAGGATTGGGGGGCCTTGGTTTTGCAGTGATTTGTGGACTAGGCATAAGGCCTTGAATTTGACTCGCTCCCTTATGGGGAGCCAATGGAGGAGTTTGAGAGCCGGTTTAGCCGAGGTTCTGGCGGGGGTGTTTGTGATAATCCGGGCAGCGGTATTCTGTATTCTCTGAAGTTTATTGAGGGTCGCTTCAGGAGCGCCTAGATAGATCACATTACTGTAATCCAGCCTCGATATAATTAGGCCTTGGATTAGTAATTTTTGGGAGCTGAAGGGTAAGAGGGGTAAGACTTTCCTCAAAGATTTCAGGAGGCCAAAGCAGGTACCGGCTACATTCTTTGCCTGTACAGTGAATGAGAGGTCAGTGTCGATCCACACACCCAGACTTTTTACCTCTGCTTTTGGGTCGGGGGGGCCCAGACAGGCTGGCCAGATGTTCGGAGAAAGTGAGATTCCTTTCGGGCCAAGAAGAAGGACTTCAGTTTTCGTCCCATTTAGTTTTAGGGCTGACCTATTCATCCAGTCGTGGACCTGCGTGAGGCAGTTGAATAGGTCAGCTGTTTGTTGTCTGGGATGGGACAGGGACACCACTAGTTGTGTGTCGTCAGCATAACTGACGACGCTCACTCCGAATGGGGTGATGACTTCCTCCAATGTGGACATATAGATATTAAATAATGTGGGGCTCAGGGAGGAGCCCTGAGGCACACCACATTGGAGGGGCATTTCGGAGGAGCGGGCGTTCTTCTCCCAGATCTGGTAGGTCCGTTGGGCTAAAAAGGATGAAAGCCATGATAGGGCTGAGCCTTCCACACCAACTCTTTTGAGTCTTTTAATAAGGAGTTGGTGGTTAACGGTATCGAACGCCGCGCTTAGGTCGAGGAGGATCACTGCCACTGATCCTCCCCCATCCAGTAGCGCTCTGGCCTCCTCTACCGCTGCCAGGAGGGCGATGTCAGTGCCCTGCCCTGGTCGAAAGCCCGTCTGGGAGCTTTTTAGCTTATTGTTGACCTCCAGAAACTGGGAGAGTTTCCTATTTACCAATTTTTCAGCAATTTTGCTGACTCCTGGGAGCAGGGAGATGGGTCTGTAATTAGCCAGATTTTCAGGGTCGAGAGATGGTTTCTTTAATAGGGCTTTTACGACGGCCGTCTTCCAACTCGGGGGTACAGCTCCCTGTTGGAGTGACGCGTTGATCAGATGAGTGAGAGGGGGAATGATCGTGGGGGCTACCTCCTTGAGGATCCGGAGTGGGGCGGGGTCCCTGGGGGAACCGCTTTTTATGGATTTAAGCGTGTTTCCTACTTCTTCCGTTGTAACTTGGCCCCACGAGGAAAGACGGGTGGGTGATGTAGGGCATGAGAGAACGGTTTCTTCGCACTGACTCGAGGGGGGAATTGAGGCCAGAATTATTTGGATTTTGTCATGAAAGAAATTCGCCAGTTGTTGGCATTTCTCCTGATCGGCTTTGGGGTCGGAGGGATATCCCGGTCCCTGTTCTGGGGTTTTTAGAAGCGCTTTGAGGATGGCATATGATTCCTTACTAGAGCTTCCAGCTTTCTCTATTCTCTCCTGGAAGAAAGCGCTTTTGGTTTTTCGGATGGCGGTTTTATAGGATAGAAGAGAGGTAGAGTAGATGTTTTTGTTAATTTCTGATTTGTCTCTTCTCCAGGAGCGCTCCGTTCTCTTACACTCCTGGCGCAGAGCTTTGAGCTCTGGAGTGTACCATAGCGTAGGAGATAGTCTTTTGGAATGTTTAAGGGTTTAAATGTTTAATGCCTGCTTGTGCCTCCGTTTTCGTGCCCCTGTTGCCTGCTTGTGCCTCCGTGTGCCCCTGTTGCCTGCTTGTGCCTCCGTGTGCCCCTGTTGCCTGCTTGTGCCTCCGTGTGCCCCGTTGCCTGCTTGTGCCTCCGTGTGCCCCCATTGCCTGCTTGTGCCTCCGTGTGCCCCTGTTGCCTGCTTGTGCCTCCGTGTGCCCCTGTTGCCTGCTTGTGCCTCCGTGTGCCCCTGTTGCCTGCTTGTGCTGTGTGGGTGTGTGTGGAGGGCTCTGTGTGGCTGTGTGTGTGGAAAGCTTTGTGTGGCTGTGTGTGTAGGAAGCTTTGTGTGGCTGTGTGTGTAGGAAGCTTTGTGTGGCTGTGTGTGGGGGGGCTTTGTGTGGCTGTGTGTGTGGGGGGCTCTGTGTGGCTGTGTGTGTGGGGGGCTCTGTGTGTTTGTGTGTGTCATTTGCGAGAGATAAAGCTAGTGGCATTGTAAATGACAATGCCATTTATTTAAGTTAAAAAAAACATAAATAAAAATAATGTCAAGAGCAATGCCAATAGCTCTAACTTCAACAAAGGCAAAACCATTGCATTGTAAATGCTTGTTTGTAAATGTTAAGGTAAGAAGTTCACATTTAAAAAAAAAAAAAAAAATCAGGGTAAAAAAAAGCAGCTGAAGTGACCGCATTTGCTTGGTCACTGTAGGATAGCTTGTTAATTAAAAGAACTCCTAGGTTTCTTACGCACCTAGCTGGAGTTGGGAGGGGGCCTACCTCGGCAGGCCACCAATTGGGCGTCCAAAAGGATGGCTGCGCACCGAACACCATCACCTCTGTTTTGGAGGCGTTCAATTTAAGGCAATTGTTCGTCATCCAGATTCCTACAGCTCTCATACAACCACAACATATTTCAGCTGCCGCCCTGTCAGCTGTTTCAGAGAAAGGCGGGGGCCGCATCGACCCCCCCGCAGGTATGGCCGGGCACCGGCCCCCCTCCCCTTGTCTGCAACCCTTGGTGGGGGGTGCCCTGCCGCGTCATCATGACGCTGTACGCGCGCCTCACCATCGATTGGTGAGAGCTTCCAGTTGACCCGAAAGCGATAGGATTGCTTCCGGGTCACAGGGAGGGAGCTGAGGTCAGGCCAGTTAGAACTGATCTGACTGGGAGGGTTTTTTTTAAAGTTTGAAAAGCTTTATTGAGTTGAAGAAAACAATGTAAAACATCAGTACAATAGCACAAATAAAGAGCAATAGGAATTAAAATAATTGTGGAGAATAATGTGCCAATAAACAAGAAAGGCCCCAAAAGGGGAAAACGCTATACAAAGAAAAAATGCTTTTATAACTTTTCATTTTGTGGCGAAGGAAGAGAGAAAGAAAGAGGGAAGAAAGGAAAAAAAGGGGGGATGGAAGGGGAACAGCAATAGAAAAATTTATGGTAAGAAAAATAAAGAGGTATGAAATACAGAGAAGTTCACAGCAATAATAATAACAGTAATACTAAATATAACAATAACATGTGATCAAGAGGCACTTTTAGATAAAAAGTCTGTTAAAGGGGACCAAAGTAAATCACGTTTTATCAACAATGGAATAGAAGAAGCACATGCACGATCTAGTCTATGATGATGGCAGAGCAAATTCCACCAAGCATTATAAACCACGTTTGTAGTGTCTTTCCAATTAATTGTTATAATTTGAAAAGCGATAGCTATGCAAAGATCAATACATTTACGAGTATGGAGTGGGACATCCCAAACTGGGGCCAAACCACCCAGGAATACAGAAGAAATAACAAAGGGAACATTAGTAGATAAAATCTTATTAAGTGTAGACCAAAAGTGGGATGACTGGGAGGGGGTTTAAAAGGCCGGGGAGCGCGAGAGGCATTCTCTTGTTCCCGCGCTCCTCAGGCCTGCCCGCTGACCCCAGCCTTCTAGGAGGCTGTGATCTTTTTCTTGTATTTTTCAGGTGTTTGCGGATTGCGTTGGCATGGAGGGCAGGACGTCGGCGGGCTTCTTTATTTTTTCTCCTCTGCAGGTCGGGTCAGAGGTACAGGCTGGAGCGTGCAGCTGGTTCTTCTACGGGATCACATCGGCAGCCGTGGAGAACAGGAGCAGGCGAACTTGCCGCGGGAACGAGAGCCGGCGTTTCCGGGTTCCTGGGGTGATAGCTGGAAAGCGGTACACTCGGCAATTCGGTAAGGCGCACACGCACGCTTACAGGTACTGAAGGGTACCGGGGCAGGTTTCCCAGGAGGATTTGCCAGAGCACATTCGGTGAGCGCTGACTCCTAAAAAGAAGTTCGCCAGAGCATCCGGCAATCGGGCGGTGCGGTGCACTCGGGGGCATTTGGATTACCAAGGAGCTATAACTCAAAAAAGTACGTTTTTGTACCTTTAAAAAGAAAAACCAAATATATATATTGTGATTTAGATAAATCGTGATCGGAGTACGAATCAGCACGCTCCCATGGTAATAATTGTCTTGTAGCACAACGGCTCGAGCTCGGTGCTAGTTCCAGAAAGGGCAGTGATTAATTCATTAAGGAACCGTTTTCATGTAAAGGGCATTGATTTATCTTGCTTAAGAAACGGGGTACGTTCAGAGGCATGGGCAGCATCGGTGGCAATAAACAAGTGGGAAGCGAGGAATAAGGGGGCACACGGGCAGCAGCCCAACGATTCTACTGTGATTCTTAATATCCTTGTGCTTTCAATGCTTATGTATTGTCACTGGTGCTCATGTAAAGTGCTCTGATACCTAAGTTCGAGGTTTTTTGGCCTTATATAAACCAGCTTAATCTCTTTCTTTAAAAACGGAATACATTTTGTGAATACCACAACTTCAGGGTTGAATAAGTATATCTCCCTTGTGTGGCCACAAAGATATGCTAATTTTGTTTTTGCATCATAGGAATACATAGGGGTGCACTGCATACTGGGACGACAAGGAGCGAGGCTGTGGACACCGCTAAAAGGGGAGAGAGGCAGGCCTGCACTTCACTGCTTCTGAGGGCCGCCGGGCTTGAGTGCGCTTGCCCAACTACCCAGGCTAGCTGGTGCGGCGCGGTCCCAGTTGCGTGGTGCTTATGGCCAGTCTGTGTACCCCCAACATCTGCAGGTAAAGGCCGGGCTAGGTCCTGGAGGTAGCAAATAACATTGTGTTCACAGGGTAATTACAGGTCAGGGTGCAGGTTACCTGTCAGTTGTTGATTGAAAGAGGATGGCCAGTAAACGTAGCGCAAAACGTTCCCGCATGGAACCTATGCTGGAAGGAATGATGCGTAATATGACAACAATGAATAGGAGATGGGGAAAGGTGGAACAGATAGGGAAAAGCGTTGCGGAGCTCAGACAGAGGTTGGATGAGCAGACCAGGCCAGCAGGCAGGCCCAAGCGAACGATAGTGCCCCCGCAACCAAGGGGAGAATTGGACCCACTCCCTAAGCGGGCTAGATCAAGTAGGGGAAGGTTCAAAATCCAAAGCAGCCTTTTGGGGAGGGTCCTTCAGGGGAGGGTCCCTCACGGAGCTTAGTGCCAACAGTGACCCCTACACCTATTCCTCAGACTCCGGCAAACATACCTGTAATCCCAGCCACAGCCGCGTCCGTGCCAACACCTAGTCCAGTGCCTCCGCTGGACCGAGTGGTAATCCCAGTGATGCCCACATCAAGCCCCAAGCCATTCCCGGGGATTCCTGTCCTGGACACAGCACCCCCCACCCCGGTCTTGCCACCAGAAGTGGTTAGTCAGGTCCCGCCAGAGCTAGCGGCTCAGATAACGGCAGTTCTCCCTTGGCTAGGAAAGGGAGGGATGTTACCGTCTTCAGTAGGCGCCAAAGAAGTAGGGGATAATTCTTTAGCAGAGGCACATAAGATGGTGTCGAAGATTATGGCTACCCCAAGCGGCGTGGGGCCGAGTGTTCCTAGTCCACCCCAAGCGGCGCAACCAGAGGGCAACACCAGAAAAGAGAAGATGGTAGAGCCAGCGGGTGCTGGGGAAATAGGTAAGGAGGTGGCATTACCATTGCTAGGGGCGGGTACACTACCCTCTAGGAGGGACCATTTGGCAAGGCATGTAACACGAGAAGTGAAGGAATTAATTTGGGCTGGGGCATATGTCAATATGTTTTCTTTGCTTGTGGATAACAGGGAAATGAGTATGCTAGGAAGCAGAAAGACTGGATGTTGCCTAGTGAATGGCGGGTGGGAATGGCGAGATTGATAGTTGAAGAAACTTTGAACAATTGGATTAGGGCCTTCTCTGTATTTATGCCTATTATAGCTGAGCGTTCACCTAACTTGCAAGCATAAATGGCGTGTTAGCAGAGCAGGGTTACAACGTTGCATGATAATTATGGTGATGTAGGATGGAAGGATTATGACATGAATTTCAGGAAAGCTAAAGAATTTGACTCATCACTTACCTGGGATCAGGTTGACTTGATATCATGGTTTAATCACTTTACTGCAGGTCAGCTGAGTAATCCAGGCCAAAGCTGGAACAGAGGTTACACCCCCAAATCACCTCAACCCTTTCGGCCGGCGCAGGCCAGGGGCACGGCCCCTCGTGTAGGGAGCAGTGGGGGGCAAAAATGGGTCTGCTGGGATTTTAATAAACGATCATGCACCAGGGCACAAGGCACGTGTAAATTTAGACATGCATGCTCCATATGTAATCAACCTTCCCACCCTGAAACAACATGCAGCAAAAAAGGTAACACCTTCTCTGGAAATAGGGGGAGAAAGAAACAAGAATAAGGAAAAGGTACGACTGGTGTCACATTCACCCATTGACGTTCTGGCTATGACTCCTTGGCTGAAGAAGTACCCAGACCATACCTCTGCTAGGATGTTACAAGAAGGTTTTTTGTATAGTTTTAGGATCCCAGCGGTGGATTACACATGGACTCCAGATTGTAGAAATCAGCTGTCTTTTAGGACCAATCTGGAGGAGGCAGCGGCCAAAATTACAAAAGAACTGCACCTGGGCAGAATAGCAGGTCCCTTTGACCACATGCCTGTGCACAATTTTGTTTGCTCACCCTTAGGCGTAGTGCCTGAAGAAAGAGGAAGGCGAATTCAGACTTATTCATAATTTGTCAGCACCTAGAGGCACGTCACTAAATGACACCATCAATGAAGAAGTCTGTAGTGTAAAATATGCCTCTTTTGACCAGGCAGTGGATATGCTAAGGGTTTTGGGATCAGGGGCCTTGTTGGCCGATTCAGATATTGAATCCGCTTTCCAGCTACGGCCGGTACATCCTCTAGACCACCATCTGCTAGGTTTTTCATTACAAGGTAAATTCTATATGGATATGTGTATGCCCATGGGTTGATCCGTTTCCTGCACCTACTTTGAGAAATTCAGTTCATTTTTGGAGTGGGTTTTTAGACAGACAACAGGGCACCATAACATCATGCATTATCTGGATGACTTTCTCTTCCTCGGGTCAGCGGGCTCTCTGGAGTGTGCGTGGGCATTGCAGGAATTTTGTGTGCTCATGCGGGCTTTTGGTGTCCCGCTGGCGCCAGGAAAGACGGTGGGTCCATCAACAACAATAGAATTCCTGGGCATTGAATTGAACTCGGTAGAAGGTTGTTTCAGGTTACCAGAGGAAAAAATCATGAAATATAGAGCAGCACTCCAGCAAAGTCTGGCAAAAGACAAGGTGACACTGCACCAGCTACAGCAGACTATTGGCCAGTTGAACCTCGTATTGAGAGTGATACCCATGGCACGGCCATTCTCCCGCCCGATCTCACAGGCCATGAGTAGTCTGGGGAGAAGCACCATCACACAAGACTGTCGTTTCAGGTCCACCAGGACATGCAGATTTGGATCGAATTTCTGGAGGGTTTCAACGGCAGAGTAGTGTGGTTAGGTCCACCCACTACGTCTGCAGAGTTAGGTTTATGGACTGATGCTGCGGGCAGTCTGGGATTTGGTGCCATACTTGGAAACAAGTGGGTGGCACAGCAGTGGCCGGCTTGGTGGGGGAAGACTGGGCTGACAGCCAATATAGGTTTCCTCGAGCTATTTCCAATCTGGGTTGCACTGACCATTCGGCCTCAAAAGTTGTGTAATCATTCTGTAATTTTCTAGTCAGATAACATGACAGTAGTGGAATGTATCAACCAGCAGGCGACCCGGTATAAAATGATACTCCGCTTGTTGAAAGAGATAGTGCTGGGGTGTATGAAGCTGAACATACAGTTTAAGGCCAAACATGTTCTGGGGGTGCTAAATAATGCAGCTGATGCACTCTCTCGCTTCAAGATGCAGGTTTTCAGGGAACATCTACCATCTGCGGAGGCGACGCCAACACACTTCCCGGAAGCACTGGCAGATTGGTGCCCCCAGCTACAGAACCTCGTGGCAGCTAGCCTAGCGCCCAGGATCAGAAGAGCATACGAAGGGGTGTTTTGGTATTACTGTGCTTTTATTTACAACATGGTTGGGTGGAGAGCTGGGATAAGTCAGGGAACTTCCAACAGTACTTGGACACATTGAGCAGGGAGGGGCGCTCGGCGGCGACAGCCAGCCGGCACGAGGTAGCTGTTTCTGTCTTTGCACAGATCAGGGGTACTAAGGACCCCACGAATAGCTTCATTCTGAGGAAGGCTCTGAAGGAATGGCAGCGCCACCAGGGGACCGCCACGGACACAAGATAACCAATAGGTTTAGAATGGCTTGCAGCGCTATTAACAGCCCTGAGTGGCATTTGCAGTTCGACAGGTGAGGTGCCACTGTTTAGAGCTGCCTTTTCACTAGCCTTTTATGTGGCATTCAGGGTAGGAGAACTGGTGGCACGCAATAAGCAGGATGTCATAGGTGGACTCCAGCTTGAGCACGCAAAGATTCAGGGTGATGCGCTGTTCATTACCATTAAGAAATCAAAAACTGATCAAGAAGCCCATGGTGAGGGGTTGGTGCTTCCTCTGGCATGAAATAACGCATGCTGCCCAGTGATGCACTTGGAGGCCTTCCTCCCCCAGAGGGTAGGTGCAGTAGGGGGGACACTATTAATGCATCCATACAGTACCCCACTTACCAGGCTCCAATTCAAAAGGGTGTTGGCCATGGCAATTGACAGGACTGGTTTAAACCCAAAAGACTTTGGGACACATTCGTTCCGAATAGGGGCTGCGACAGAGGCAACTGCTAGAGGGTTGTACAATAGCAGTGTGAAAAGAATTGGGAGATGGTCTTCTAATTGTCACAAGCGTTATATGCGGCTGGACATGTTGTGAGGGTAGCAGAACAATTAGACTGATGCCTGTCTTGTTTGTTTTCTTATATTTCAGTTTCTCTAACCTGTCACGCAGGGTGGAAACTGCCATCAGCACATCACCAGCAAGTTTCTTCACTACGGCGGACGCATGCCCAGGACAAGTGCGCACATGTTGTATGGGTTATTGGTCATTCTTATGTAAGGCGTGTCAAATCGGTTTTTCTTGCCAGTAATTACAGACAGAGAGCTGAGCAGGGAGGTTTCAAGGTTTCCTTCCTTGGAAGAGTGGGCCTCTGCCTCAGTCAGTTTAGGGGGTTTGTTACAGAGCTGTTGAACAGACACACTCCGCCGCCCACAGTTGTTATCCTGCACTTGGGGGGAAACGATCTGGTAAATTTGGGGAGAAGGGTCCTGATGGAGGAGATAATATCTGAGGTAGGCTGGTTAGCTAAGACATGCCAGGGCTGCACCATAGTTAGGTCCCAGATGATACCCAGGCTCAGATGGAGAGGGGGGATTCTGTCAAAGCATTGAATCACTCGGTAAAGAGGATCAACAATAAAATAGCGAAATTGTTTAGGCCACCTCAATTGCAAAACATAGCACATGGGTGTGTCAGGGGTGAACCGCGCTTCTTAAAAGACGGGGTTCACCTGAATAGTGTGGGCAACAACATATTCTTGGAAAACATCATGGCTTGGCTGGGGGGTTTTAGGGCAGGGCATGACCTTTCAGTGTAGGAGGATAGGAGGGCCAGATAGTCGGGCAACTACGCTGGCCTGTGGCGGTAAGGTCATGATTGGTGAGCAGTCAATTAAAAGTCCTTAGGGGGCGGTGCCATTCTTGAATGGGGTCGCCCAGGGGGAGGGACAAGTGGTCTCTCCTAGAACTCCAGCGGCGGTACATGCGGTTGGATGGATGGGTGCGGATGGGGGGGGTCATGCTTTCTTTCTGCTGGTTGACCACCCTGCACGGGCACTATGACTCACTAAACAGCGCAGAGTGCAATGGCCCCCCTTTGTTAATGGAGTTCATGGAGCGTATGGGGATAACCGGGGGTGGGGGAAGTACCCTCTCGGTAAACTGGCCCTCTTTGCATGCGCACTCATACGTGAGGGCGTGGCTGATTGATAATGCTCTGACACTGGTTAGCGACCTTGCCGTAGGCCCAAATAGGATATGCAGAAAAGTTAATAATGTGTGATTATGATTCAAAAATTAGTTTCGGATAGGAAATACTTTGCATTAGAAGTATGTTAAGGTTAGCCATTTGATACCTGCCTACATGAATTGTAAACTAATGTCAAATATGTTTTCTGCATAAATAATTGTTTAAATATTGTTTATTTAAAACTTTTATTTGATTGTATGTTTTAATAAATACGACCGGGGGGTTGTAAGACGCCCGCCTTCCAAAGAAAATCCTCCTCATGTCCATTTTTAATAATTGTTGGTGAAACGCAAGGCAGGGGAGGGGGGTGGTCAGTTGTCCCTGACCATAGAGAAAGGTGGGGGCCGCATCGGCCCTAACCGCAGGTATGGCGGGGCACCGGCCCCCCTCCCCTTGTCTGCAACCCATGTTGGGGCGCGCCCCGCCGCGTCATCATGACGCAGTAAGTGTGCCTCATCATTGATTGGTGAGAGCTCCCATTTGACCCGGAAGCGATAGGATCGCTTCCGGGTCAAAGGGGGGGAGCTGAGATCAGGCCAATTAGAACTGGTCTGACTGGGAGAGGGTTTAAAAGGCTGGGGTGTACGGGAGGCTTTCTCTTGTTCCCGCGCTCCTCAGGTCTGCCCTTTGCCCCCAGCCTTCTAAGAGGCTGTGATCTTTTTCCGCACCTACCATCCCCTGAAGCAGATATTGATTCTTGTGTGATAATGTTGTTTATATGGTTTTGGTTTTCTTTTTCCAAAGTACCTGTGTTGTGGTGTGAATTTTATCCTTAGGACTTTTTTCCTGTTTACAGGTCAGCAATCGTATTTATTGATATTCCTTGGTCAGGCGGTTAGGTCATGATTGGTGAGCAGTCAATTTAAGGTCCTTAGGGGGCGGCGCCATTCTTGAATGGGGTCGCCCAGGGGAAGGGACAAGTAGTTTCTCCTAGAACTCCAGGGGCGGTACATCCGGTTGGATGGATGGGTGCGGGATAGGGGGGAGTCACACTTTCTTTAGGCTGGTTGGCCACACCGCACGGGCACTATGACGTCACTAAACAGCGCAGAGTGCAAGGGCCCCCCTTTATTAATGGAGTTCATGGAGCGTACAGGTGTAGCCGGCGGGGGGGGGTACCCTCTCGGTAAATGGGCCCTCTGCGCATGCGCACTCATACGTGAGGGCGTGGCTGATTGATAAGGATCTGACACCGGTTAGCGACCTTGCCGTAAGCCCAAATAGGATATGCAGAAAAGTTAATAATGTGTGATTATGATTAAAAAATTAGTTTCGGATAGGAAATACTTTGTATTAGAAGTATGTTAAGGTTAGCCATTTGATACCTGTCTACATGAATTTTAATCTAATGTCAAGTACGTTTTCTGCATAAATAATAAATATGGCTGGGGTTGTAGGACCCCCCGCCTTCCAAAGAGAATCCTCCTCATGTCCATTTTTAATAATTGTTGGTGAAACACAAGGCAGGGGAGTGTGATGGACGGTAGTCCCTGACCATAAGGGAGACGACAATTTGGGTGTCGTCGGCATAAGACGTGAATTCATAACCGAAAGATTTGATGAGTTCTGCCTGAGGCATAATGTAAATATTGAAGAGAAGAGGCCTGATTGAAGACCCTTATGGAACCCTGCAGGGTAGAGAGAAAGAGGGGGAGGGAATTCCCTCTAGTCTAACAATTTGCACCCGTCCATACAGGAATAATATAAGTAACTTCCATGCTGAACAAGTCACCCCGATCCCGCTCAGTTGCGCATTTTGCACCCCATGGTTGACCGTATTGAAGGATGCTGACCAGTCGAGCAGGATAAGGGCGGCCCAGCCACCCGAATCTGTGGCCTTCATATGTTCTGACTTCGTACTGTGTTCGGTTCGAAAGCCAAATTGTGTGACGTCAAAGAGGTTATTCTTCGTAATGGTCCGAAGCTGAGGTACAGACTTGTTTACTTATATTTATTGTTAATTACTTTTCACAGTCTGGACTCTGCCAGTAAGAGTTCAGAGCGCCTTACAAAGGTGAATGAGAATGGAGAGTAGTACTCAAGAGAAAGGGTACAAGTGTTTATGTAGTACTTGTAAAGCGCAAACTTGGCTGAAAGGCAGATGAGCTCTGTACGGAGTGATTGGAGGTGTAGCTGGGGTATGAGAGAAGACGTGGACTGTTACTGCATCGCCATGGAGTGTTCTTTAATGAGGTGGCTTTTCAGCCTCTTCCTCATGGGAGCAGGGGTGGGATAGTTCTGATTGATATTGGGGCTGTCATTTCAGGTCCTGGGTACATAGATTGAAAAGGCTGGGGCTTTTTCACCTCTTTTTTTTTTTATAAAGAATGTTGTATAGCGTGAATTAGACCTGAGACATCGGGTATCAGAGCGCTTTACATGAGCACCAATTTCGTTACAGAAGGACACATTCATTTTTGTTAGGCGGGGAACGATTAAGTGATTTGCCCAGAATCACAGGATGTTGAGTGTCATTGCCGAGACTCAAACCCTTTGTCTCCAGTATGTTGGCTACCGGTGTGCTAAGTGCCACTGGATTGATTGTCAAATGAATAGTTACAAAGTTGGGGATGCATTACTTGCAGATTGTGTGGCATTTGTAGATGATGTATTAAATCGGAGCAATTAATAATTTATCCATTCCCTTTTATCCTTCTCCCTTCTAATATTGATATAGCATCTTTCAGGCTTTTGGAGCAGGGCCAAAACCAGATTTGTTGTGTTAAATTCTAACTTGGGTGGTATAGTCTGTGAACAAAATAATGGATTGGAGTGTGGCCCAAGCGATTGCCAGTGGCTGAGACTATTGCAAGCATTACGTCCATCACCTTTTATTGTTTTAATGTGACACCCTACGTGCAAAAGGTATGCTCACTCCTGGGTCCCGTGCTCACTGTTCACAGGATCCAAGCTGCCCCCATCCCGATATTGGGTTTCGGTATACCCGCTGAGAGTGGATGGGGCCTGGCAGTTTGAGTTGTACTGCTCCTATTGAAACAGGACCAAGATGGATTTTCTATATAATTGTTTCCCATCCGGGGAGGGCAAAGCATTGGACTAGAAGTTATTGCCAGTGGCTTCACTTCTGCAAGCATTCTACCCATCACCTTTTGCTGTTTTTGCCATGGAGCTGTCTCATATCTGAGAACAACACTTTTAAAAGAGCAGCTCTATTGAGAAGTTTGAAGTTAACTTTGCGGCTGCCTGCAGCACACACAATGCACCCTTGTAAAAGGACGGCCAGCTTAGTGCTGCATTCTAGCACACCGACAGCACTCCACTCGCTGGGACCCCCCCATAGGAGTCCCCCTTGTCCAGCGCTCTTCTGCTTCATTTTCCGGGCTAGGGGCAGACCTTCATCTGCCCCACCCAGTGGCGTCCTCTTTTTTTCCCCCTGCTCGACACGCTATCCAGAGGTCCTGATCTGGAGTTGGCAGCATGGTGGTTACATCCTATGTCCTGTTGGTCATATTGTGTCGAGGACCGGCTTCTTCTTGTTCCACAGTGAGTGCCTACCTCCCGGCAGTTGGGGGTCAGCCCCACTACTGGTATGGCTAAAGAGGCCTTGTGTGGGAGATATTTGTAATGGGTTCGCTGCATTGGCTATATTAAGGATACACAAAATGGGGTCCCTGTGGATGTTGCGGTGTTCTTATGGTGACTACGTTATCATGGGGATGGGTTCTCAATGGGATTGCTTTTCAGGCTTATGTCGATATCCTGATGTGCATTGTCAAGGGGAAACCCCATTGATTGTGGTGTATGAAGCTAGTTGCGATTGCAGCCCGTTCGTTGTGACGAACTGTGGAGGTGTTGGTGCACTGTGGGGCCATGGATCATTTCGATCCCACGATGTGGGCGTTGATGCCGAACAAATGATGAGCTTTGTTGCATGCCCCATACACTATGGAGTCCTTGTGGGGTTTATGGCTCCTCAAAGTAACCGCGTTTTCGAGTGGATGGGGCTTGTTGAATTAGGTGCAGAGGACTGTTGCCGGGTATATTGTGGAGAAGCACTGAGCTACTTTGCTGCACAACCTTGTAAAGGATGTTGCCTCTTCCTACAGTCTCAAGGGCTCAAAGAGGCTGAAACACAAAACCTAATCCCTTCTGGAGATCAGTTTTTGGTACCATGCGTTTACTTCAGTGGAAATTAATTGTTGTGATATAATTTTGCAAAAATGTTTCTGCTTATCGTAAGTTCAGCTTACAAAGAAATCAGACTGAATTGTGTTCAAATTCACACTTTATGATCCATATCTCTATCATGGGGGATGCGGCGTAGGCTGCGGCGTTGGTCGCTCGGCACAATGCATTCGAATGGTTGGCGCAGGAGCAGTGGCTTCACCATGAACCAAGCCCTTCACCCCTCCCTGCCTGTCACTCAACCCACTCCCTTTTCTAGGGTGACCACATGGTGCGACCCAAAAATCGGGACATTTCGCAAAAATAGAGGAAAGACTACAAATTGACATCCATAAAGTTTCAAAGAATGACAGCATTCATCCTCATCCTCATAGAAACACAGAAGAAACACAGAAGAGGCACTAAGAAAATAAATAAAATGTAAATTATATTGCCTACTCATAACAGCTGCTTACTAGCCCTGCTGTGGAACACCTAAAAAAGTACCTCTCACTGTTCAAATCGGTCTGTGCAAATCGGGGACGCCTGGTCACCCTACCCTTTTCCTCCAAGCAAAGGCCAGCATTTTGAGACCATCGCCCCTCGTAGGCAGGGTATGAAGCCCCAGCTGCTGCAGTAAGGTCATCCTCGTGGACGGATCCCGATCAAAGATTAAGGTGACCAACCGTCCGTAAATTTCATGGACTGCCCCTTATTTGGGCCTCTTGTTCGTTGTCCGTGAGGATTTCTTTCACAGACGCCTTTTGTCCATAATTTTGGGGATGGCAACAAGCTGTGTTATTCCCCTGCCACAATTGCAGGCAGCCCCTCCTCGATCTCACTCAGTCTGTTGACAGGTCCATTGTCATTCTGTTTGTGGATGATTATCACATAAAGAATGACAATGGGCCAAAGGTGTAGGGAAGCCCCCGCTGTATCTGCTTAAGTGGGGTGTCACAAGGGGGGGAGGTGAGGTGGTCAGATAAGTTTTTTTTGGGCCCTTTCTGGCTTTGAACTGTGGCTCACAGGTCAGCATAAGGCAGAATAACAAATAAACACAGCGGAATAATCACCACGATGCAGCTGTGGGGAGGGGGCTAAAGGGTGCCAAAGTAGCCAAAAGCAGTGACAAAAAGTGAAATGCACGATTGTTTCAACATAATATAAACTTAATTTGAGGTCTTGTTATGTTGGTTGTCTATTTGCTTACTTATGTACTATTGTGTGACCTCCTGTGATGTGTCTGTAGAACGTACCTTTTGTCCCGAACTTTTGTCCTGAGTTTTGACCTTCTGGCCTGAATTTTTGTCCTGAATTTTGACCCTTTGTTCTGAATTTGTATGCTTACTGTCCTGAATTTGCACCTATGCCAGTTGGTCACCCTATCGTAGGTTAGCGTGCACATGGCGGAGCGGGGGAACATGATGGGAGGGGGGTGGGTTGACACTAAGCTGGCAGCAGTTGCGGGCATCGGGAAATAGAATTGAGTAGAGTGACAAAGTGTGCTCTGTGTGGAGTGAGAGACAGTGGTGCTTGGTGTTCTGTTGCGGCCCACAGCATGAAAGAAGGCCAATATAGGTGGGGAAATCATAGGATATGGACATTTAGGGGATCATAGCAATAACCACACTCTTGCTCATGGTCAGAGTCGGAAGTGCCGCCCACTTGCGGACGGCCTCCTTTTATTGCCTCCCCGCAGGCCACGCCTGGCCTGCGGATGTGTGGATGGGTGGGGGTGGTGTATACAACAACTAGAACGGGGACCATTACATCCCTATTCAACTATAACCTTTTCTTTGAAAACAGTTTGCAACAAAAAGTTCACAGTACTGTGCATAACAGGTTGCAGATGTAGCACAACTATTGCTTGTGTGTCCCTTGTTGGAAGATCAGGGTCTCAGCAAACAGGCATAGTCTCTGAGTCTTTGATTGGGTCGCAGATTTGGCCGCAACTCATAACTCTGCGAGCGGAGTCCTCCATTCCTGGCGCTCTGGCCCGGACTGTTCACCATGGCCTCGGGTGCTAGCGGCCCCCCTGTTTCCTCCTCTTCCAAATGTTGTTCGGTTCCTGGTGTTTCGCTTTCGCTCTCTGTCGTCACATTCCCATCGGCCTCTCCTTGATCCGAGGTGACGCCTTTGCCTTCAGTTGGTGTGTTCCTTTTGAACCATGAGGTATTCCGGGACACCTCTTCTTCTCCCTTCCGTGCTGTCACCATGGTTCTATTGGATGAGGTGACCGTCCAGGTGCCTGGCTTGAAACGGGTTTGGAATTTTCCTCCTGGATGCCTGTTTCTTAGGATAACAGACGCTTCTGGCTCCATCCGGTTGAGGTTTGCCCTCCAGGTACGGCTGGCTCGCTGGTTGCCCCGTCTTCTCCTTTCCTGGGTTCCCTCCACCAGAGCCGGGGTTGGTGTCCACTCCGGGCTGTTAGGCAGGAGATCTCTCCGGGCCCCTGAAACATGAGGCTCCATGGACTTCTCTGGCAGGTGCAATGAGGGGTGCTCCTGTATTCACGCAGAAACTCATGCAGCCTGTGTTCTGGATCAGCTTGCTCCACCAGGACTATGCGGAAAGTCTTGTTAAGTGTGCTCATGAACCTTTCCACGTCCCCGTTGGCTTAGGGCCATTGTCGGGTGATGCGTCTGTGATGAATTCCCCTCTTCTGAAGGAACGCTGCAAATTCAGTACCTTGGAACGGAGGCCCGTTGTCACTGCGCACCTCCTGAGGGTATCGGAACATTCCGAAGATCTTTTCGAGCGCTGGTCCCACGTGGCTGAAAGCCATGGAGGCTACTACCTCTACTACCGGGTACTTAGAATAGGCATCAATGATCACTAGGGTGTGCCCCTCTCCTGGGAAACTTCCAAAGCCTATGCTTACTTTGGTCCACGGCTCCACACATGCCTCTTCGGTGATGACAGGCTGGGGCCTGTCTGGATCGCTTGTCAGTTGGCACGGCATGCAACCCCGCAGGTATTCCTTGACCATTTCGTCCAGGTCCAGGAACCACATCTTTTCCCTTATTCTCGTCTTCATCTTAGTGATCCCCTGGTGTCCTCCATGGGCAAGTTGTACTGCTTGATGTCGCAGGGCCTGTGGGATAACTAGTCTGGATCCCCGCAGTAATATGTTGTCCTCAGTTGCGCTTAGTTCATGTCGGATCCGCCACACTTTCGTGAGTGCTTATTTGTCTTCCACAGTCCAGGGGTTGGTGTGACGAAGGATCCTGGTATGCCCAGGATCCTTCCTGTACTGCTCTTAGTGTCCGGGCGTACACAGTGTCAGTGGCGGCGGCTTCTTTGATGTCATCGAGCGTCATGCTCTGAGGGCATGATGTTAGTGCCACCCACTGGGCGAATTTGTCACAGTCTCCATCTTCCCCCATCTGCCTCTGCTTCCCTGGGTGGCGGGATAGAAAATCCGCTGGGTTTTTGGCACCCGGCCTGTAGACTACCTCCATTTCATAGAGTTTTAGTTGAATCACCCATCTTTCAATGCGTGGAGGGGGGTGTGGTGCCGTCCCCTTGAAGAGGGATACCAGTGGCTGGTGGTCGGTGACCATGACAAAAGGGTGTCCTTGTAAGTACAGGTGGAAGTGTCTGCATGCCCACTTGATAGCGAGGACTTCCCGCTCGATTTGCGCATACCTGGCCTCCGTTGGTGTGAGGGCCTTGCTGGCAAACGCTGGTGTGGTCCACTGTCCTGGTTCCTGTTCCTGTGTTAGTACCGCACCCAGGCCTACCGGACTGGCATCAACCAATACTTCCGTTCGTTTGTCCGCATCAAAATAGGCCAGGGTGGCTTCCTCCAACAAAGCGTCTTTGATCCCTTAGAACGCCTCGTCTTCCTTTGGTCCCCATCGCCAAGCTGCTTCTGCTTTGGTCAGTGCCCGCAGCGGTTCACTCCAGGTGGCCAAACCCGGTATAAACCGGCCACAATAAGTGGCCATTCCTTGGAAACTTCTGATTTCCATCGGGGATTTTGGTGCTGGTGTGTCTTTGATAGCTCTCGATTTTCTCGGATCCACCTGAATGCCCTCTTGACTGAAGACATAACCAAAGAATTCTATTGTGGGCTGAAAAAACTGGCTCTTCTCTTTGTGGAGTGTTGCGCCATGGGCACTCAGTCGTCTTAAGGTGTCTCGGAGGTGTTTGTGGTGTTACGTCGCTGTCTTGGAGTTTATAAGAATGTCATCACTGACATTGATGACGCCCAATAGGCCGGAGAGTAGTTCCCTGATGGTGTTTTGGAAAACCTCCGCTGCAGATGATATGCCGAAGTTTAATCTTTTGCAGCGCCGCAGTCCCAGATGTGTACTAAAAGTGGTGATGAAGCGACTCTCCTCTGCAAGGGGTAGTTGGTGGTACCCTGCATTTAAATCAATCTTGGAGAACCACTTCGAGCCGTTCACGTCTGCGATGATGTCATCCATAGTGGGTGTCAAATGGCGTTCCCTGCTGATGGCCTTATTAGGGAGGCGCATGTCAATGCTCAGGCGGATTGCTCCAGGTTGCCGAGGTTTTTCAACTATCACCATTGGGGACACCCACGGGGTGGGCCCCGATACTTTCTCAATGACGCACTGGCTCTCTAGTTTTTCCAGTTCTTTCTCCACCATTGGCCTTAGGTGAAACGGGATTCGGAGGTGCCGTAGTGCGACGGGTGTTATTGTCTTGTCAATGTGCAGCCTCACGGGTGCACACTCGATGCAGCCCAATCCTCTGAAGTGCTCGGGGAATTGATCCAGCAGTTCGTCTACCTGATGGGTTCGGATCCGATTGGCAAATGCTATCAGTCTTAACTCTTCAGCTGTATGGCTACTTAGCAGTGTGTCGGCCTCTCTGTCGATTATGTGGATGGTTGCCATCACCTCCAGGTAATCCGCTTTGATTGGTACTATGATTTGTCCTTTGAGGGGAAGTGGAGTGTCTGTTCCATAAGTGAAAATGCGAGTTCTCGAAGGAACAATCAGCGGCGGGGACGTCGCCTTCTGAATTGTGGCAGGCCCATGACATTTTCCGTGGCTCCGGTGTCAATCACCGCTTTGACTTTGTTTCCTCCTAGCTGGACGATACACGTAGGCTGTGGCCATCTGCGTCGCTTCAGTTCTCGTGCAAACGAGATGATGTGTACCTCTTCATCTTCCGAATCCGATGATTCATCCACAGTCGGTAGATATCTCCCAGGATTGTGTTGGGTTCCTTCCGGGGTTGGTGGGTCACTCACAGACAGCTGCCGTACCGCCTTGGTCAACGAATGTGATTTTCTTGATGACTTCGTATAGTTGCATCGTCGACACACTGACGCAAAATGGTTTGGAATCCCACAGTGTGTACATGTCTTCCCTTGGGCTGGGCAGTCTTTTGCGGCATGGGGCTCGTGCCCACAATATCCAGACTTCGTTCGGGAACCTTCCTTCCGGGTCACCTTGGAGTAGCGACTCCGTGTCTGTGTCTTCACCGCATCCGCTCGTTCCGTCTTCACAGCATCAGCTTTCCCTGGTGGTTTATTTATTGCTTGGTCCATTGCGGTGGACCTGATGGCTGATAGGTCATGCTACCGAGCTAGGATTAGGATATCCTCTAGTGTAATCCCTGGCTTCCTTAGAATGAGTCCTCGTAGTGTCTTGTCCCTACATCTTTGGATGAGCTGTCTCCGTATGGCTTTGGGTTGGTCTTCATCCGTTCAGGTACTGGCGAGCTCCCTTACTGGGGCGTAGAACCGGTCCATAGATTCGCCCTCCCGCTGCCGTGCTTGGCTCAGCTTGAAGACCTCAAAGTCAAGGTTTAATTGCGGGTCAAAATGACAGTTGAGTGCCCTTACTGCCGCATCATAATCTCCTGCAGCTCCGGTGTCGGGTAGGTGTTTGAATAACTTGAATATTTCATCCCCCGCGTAGTGGAGTAGTAAGGATCTCTTAACTGTGGCGTCTGTTTCTATTGAGACCACAAAGTAGTTTTCTAGCCGCTCCAGCCATATCTTCCACCGCGGTGACTCAGTGGACGGGTCTTTTAGTTCGCTGAACGGTGGTACGACTCCTGATGCAGCGTGTTGAAAAGGGATATGTATCTGAGCCGCGGGTGCGTCGTTGTACCCCATGGCTGGTAACAACGCTTGCTGTGGCGTTTGCAGTTAGCAGTGCTTGTTTGTCTTGGTGCCCCTCTGTTGCCGTCCTGGTCGTGCCTGCCAGTGCCTGCTTTGGATAACCTTGCTTGTGGAGCCTCCTTGTGGTTACCGCTGCTGGTATTGAATTGGGTATGCAATATTTGTTGCAGTGCTTGCAGCTATCAATGCTTGTTTTGTCTCTGTGCCCCTCTTGGTGGTAGGGTGGCCGCTTATATGCTGTATGTCTTTTTCCCTTTCAGCGCGCGTGTCCTGTACCTCATACACGCTGTTCGCGCTTCTCCCCACGTGTCTCGGGCCTCGGTGCCGTTCCAGTAGCTTCACACGCGACTTGCGCGTTGATTGTAGGCCTCAGTTCCCAGTGCGCATGCGCGCCTGGTCTTGCCGGCAAATGGCGTTGATTGGCACCCAGCTCCCTCTCCTCGTTCGTGCCTTCTGGTTTTCCTCTCCTGCCGGTCCCTCCTCGCAGCTCTTAGCACCCGCTGCTTACCGGCAGAGATCTTCTTCGGCGGGCGGTCTTCTTCCGGTCACCTCCCGATGTTGGTACCGCCACGGCGCTTCAGCAGGCAGTTCCGGCCAGGCCCAGGTAAAGTTTCTCGGTTATTCCGCTGTTGGGGTGATCACCACTGCTTCTAGTGATCCCACCCTCGTCGCTAGTGTTCTGTTGCGGCCCACAGCATGAAAGAAGGCCAACATAGGTGGGGAAATCGTAGGCTATGGACATTTAGGGGCTCATAGCAATAACCACACTCTTGCTCATTGTCAGAGTCGGAAGTGCCGCCCACTTGCGGACAGCCTCCTTTTATTGCCTCCCCGCAGGCCACGCCTGCGGATCTGTGGATGGGTGGGGGTGGTGTATACAACAACTAGAACAGGGACCATTACACTTGGCTCCAGAAACTCATGCTAAGTGATGAGAAAATATTTGCCATCCAAACCGTCAAGGACAAGTTTATTGCATATAACCAAAATCTTGTCCTTATTGTTTACAGCAGTTATCCATAATTAACGATGCTAGAAGCGAAAGAACGGGTGGATAATTTGTCGACGAAACGCCGCATTTCAGGGCAGATGTCTTTCAGCAGGTATGGGGTGCGAGGCCATAATTACGCTGGACACCAGGTGGTACTGTTAGAGAAATTTTGAGCAGGATGTGAGGCTTTAATGGTAAGGCAAGTAGGCAACTATGGTTGAAAGATTCACAAATTAAGTAAGGATATAGCACCAACCGAAATCTTAAAGGTTGTAGTTTTAAAGCAAACAGTTTTTTCTTTGAAACTTACAGGGGCTCCACGGGGCAGATGTGCTGAGGCAAGATCGAGTTAAGGTATGCCTACCGCAATACTGTGCCTGAGGAATGGGATGCATTGAGATAATGAGTTGTGTGTTGATTCAAATTTTGCTTGCCCATTGGGCTGCCTAATAATACCCAAGAGCCTGCCGTGGATAGCTGTACGGTTGTACTCTCTCTCTTTGTTTTATTTAGGAGGTTTAGGTAATGTCTCGAAGGTCCAACTATAATGCCTATTGCTTAGTTGAGAGGGTTCTAGATTTCTTATAATGTATTGCTACAGTGTGTGTTTAGCCTCTCATTCTGCAGCGAGGTATTTTCCAGCACATGCCCTTCAATTGACAAGTTTTATTGTGCTCCCCCTTCCCTTTTTAGGTCTCGCGTAGCGTTGAAGCGGGCATGCTCTGCTCGCTCCACGAGGCTTCTTGTAATCAGGATTTTGGGGAAGTTGAGTTTAAGCCCCGCCCATCATTCTGATTGAGTTGCGTCAGCGTTTATGCTAAACGCTGGCTTCCCATTGAAAAGGATGCTTTTTGGTTACCACCCTGGCTCCTTCTCAAACGACCCATCTGGACTAGATCGTTTGCTTGCGGCGTGACATGGCCTCCTTCATGTTGGTAAGCAGCACTATGTTTTTTCAATCGCTTTGGCAACGGCAGACCCATGTTTATTTTTGCATCGCACTTTCACTTGAAGTGAAAGCGCAATGCAAATATAAACAAGTGGCTGCGTTTGCGCAGTGGCGAGAGCTTGTTCCTTTACTGGCACAAGTTGATCGAATTTATTAGTCTGTAATTTAGTAACGCTCGGAACACATTTGGAGAAATGTTCCTCTTTTATGAGTGCTTAACTCGCCAATTATATTTCCCCATTTCTCCACGTATACGAGTCGGTCTCCAGTCCTAATCAATACGTCAGTGAGACTCCTCGCGACTTGTGTATTTCTACTGCCTTAGCCTAGTTTACCTAATTTCCCTTCAAACTGGAAAGCCGCAGGAGGGCACCCTGTCCTGCGGCGCTGCTTTCACTCTCTCTGCTCGTTTTAACCGCTCTAATGCAGATTCTGTGATAATCGCCTTACTGGCCTGGCCTCCCCCCATCTCCTTCGTGTATCGGGTTGTGCACCGCCTTAATGTTAACTTCAATTTCAACTGTGCTCTTGGGTATCACTCCCCTCCTGGAGTGTATGTCAAATAACTTCTAGCTGCACACTTATTGCCTCATAAGTGTATCACCCTAGGCACCAGTATATGTTTGCTGGAATCTCCAGCGTGGTTTTACTTCAACAGTTCAATCTATAAGCTTTTTCCAAAAATATTACTCCATATACTCTTTAAGTTCAAAATCCAAAGGTTACTTTATTCACTTTTCATTCATTTCAAAATTCAAGACAATGCATTTTGGTGTTTGACCACACCTTCGTCAGGGAACGTCTACAATTTAAATAAACAAAACATTTTCTCAGTGCATGTATCAAAACAAACAACATTTCTACGCGCTGTAAAGTCGAGTTTTATCTATAGATTTAGTTACCATCCTTATGTCAAATGTAACCATTATCCGTAAGTGTATCGAGTACTCTGTAAGTTTGTTAACACTCGGGGTTTGCTCCTAAGTTACGCGCTAGTTGCATATTACTGTGGGCGCTACCCCTACAAATCCGTAAATAATGGTTAAATCTATGGAGGTAATCCCCGCCAATTCTCACCTTGTTTGAAAAGTGAAATCAGCTCATTCTGCTCCCGCGGAGTCGTGCCACTCCATTCGAAGTTCGAGTAATCTACTCTCACTACGCGCTGGTTCGCGCATGCGCTGTATGTAGGTGAAACTTTTTTTCTATGTTCTTCCTTTATTGTTCACTACGCGGTCACTACTGGGCTGTTGCTACTAGATCAATTACCGGCTCGTGCGGGCCCATCAATCTAACTTTATGCGAATGTAATATGCCTACGGAGCAACATTAGGTTCAGGTAAAACGGTATAACATAAATGGTACAAGAATTTATCACAAGTAACAAGGAAATTCAGTCCTGTCATTCATTCCATTGGGCTTCAAACTGCTAAGGTAATAAATCCAACAGTTTTCCCTTTTTAAGAGATTTTTCTTGTTCATTGTTCCTTCTTTTTTAGGGACTATTTCCAATACACATGCCCTAAGCTGGTTAATGTTGTGATGTTTTTCAACAAAGTGCGTGGCCACTGTTGATTTCGATGATTGTGTTCTTATGTTACTCTTGTGCTCATTAAGCCGAACTTTAAACTTTCTTTCCGTGTGGCCTACGTAAACGCTGCCACATGGGCATTTTAGTAAATTCACTATGTTGGTTGTATCGCATGTGGCGTTCACTCTTAGGGGTATTTTATGTCCTTTCATCGGGTGATTGATGCTTGCACCCTTCATAATGTTGTGGCCGTTTCCACAATTTAGACACGGTTCTGTTCCTTTAAAGGTCCGTTGACTTGACTTTTGTATGGGTGTTTTTAGCAGTTCTCCAATGTTTTTACCCCTGGTATGAGCAAAGAGTGGTTCCTCATCGAATATGCCTTTGAAGTCTGTTTCTAGTTTTACTATCTGCCAGTTTTTGTGAATTATTCTTTTGAATTGAGCACTTACGTTTGAAAATTTACTGACGCCATCTCCCCCATCCCTGACAGGGCCTGTTGTCACTTTCATCCGCCTTATCCTCGGCTTCCTTTAACCCGTACACGCTGCCACCGTCCCACTCGGCTTCCTCTCCTCTGCCCCCGATCCTCTTCGACCTTCTCTCCGCCTCTATCTGCGGCCTCCCCTCTGCTACTAGCTGCAGCCTCCTCCACCTCTACCTCCACTGCGGCCTCTCCTCCCTTGCCCCTACTTTAGCCTCATTGCCCCCGCTTTGGCTTCCTCTCCCTTGCCCCCGCTTTGGCTTCCTCTCCCTTGCCCCCCGCTTTGGCTTCCTCTCCCTTGCCCCCGCTTCGGCTTCCTCTTCCTTGCCCCCACTTCGGTCTTTTCTCATATGGCCCCACTGCAGCCTCTTCTCCTGCCTCCAGCTGCAGCCTCATCTTCTTTGCCCCCCTCCCTCAGCGCTGCGGACTTCTCTCTCCACTGCCTCCACCTCCACCCCGCCTACGGCCTCCCAACCCCCAACTTTCCACCCCCCCAGGGTTCCTCTCTCTGCTGCATACACTTGTCCACTGCCCCGGCCTCCCGGCCTCCTCTTTACCTCCAGCTGCGACCTCTGCCACACTCCCGCTACATACACTAGTCCACTGCCCCTGGCCTCCAGTCTTCTATGCGTCCAGGTGCGTCCTCTGCTGTACTCCCGCTGCATACACCTGTCCAGTACCCCAGGCCTCCTCTCTGCCTCCAGCTGCAGGATCCTCTCCTCTGCGTCCTCCACTGTCCTTGCTTCTCTCCACACTGATCCAGGATAGACTCAACCCGGATGAAAGGTTGCTGCAGCTCTGAGAGTAGGAACGATGCAATGGTGCATATTAGAAGGGATAGCAGGCAACCTCAGTGGAATAGGTAATGTAGGAATACACCAACAAGCAGTCACCTAACAAATGTTGCTGATAAATTGATTGGTCTTGGTTAGATTAGCAATATGCATTGGCCAAGCCACTAGTCTGGTATTGGCCACCAGCCTTTTGGTTTTGTTATTGCTTTCTTTGTAATTGTTATTGCTAAACGTTATTGTTATTGAACCTCCCATGTTCTCATCAATCAAAGAAAAAAAAAGCTTACATCCAAAATATTTTTGCAGTCTGAAAAAGCAAACATTACTATGTTGGCTCCAAGCACTGGAGGAAACTACCTTGTGTGCGGGGGTGCTCCTTGTGAAAGGGCAGACTGCTGTCACTCAAGGTGAAATTAGCCAGCGGCGGAAGTGGGCTGACCCATTGTCCTATGCTGCATGCTGTAGTGGGAGGAAAAACGTGACTGAAACACTAACAGACCAATGGATAAAGAGGAATGGCCGAAATCCCCTATAATAAATAATTATATTATGCATATTATTTTAATAAAATCCAAAAGTCTTCTCTAACTCTTGAACTGAAAATGGCCATTTGTTCAGTGCGCACTGCAACGTTTTTATGTAGCGTTCTCAACTACATATTTGGTGTTAGGTAGCACTATAGGTAACTAGTGCTACTGTTGCCCAGCTCATTTTTACTCAATTTAATGAGGTTTAAAGATTGAAAGGCAGAGTCAACTGCTCTGGGCTTTAAACCAGTGACCTGCAGGATGCAGAGTTATCAAAGCTACAGGTGCAAAAATTAGTGGAGGTATCCTTTAACCAAACATGCCTGCCCACAAGATCAGTCAGTATTAACTCCATGGCTGCTAAGGGTTTTCCCCTCCTGTGCTGATTTTGGATGATTCCCATTGTTCATGACGAGCTCAGCTCGTCATGAGTGCAGCTCCGCTGTGCCTCATGACGAGCAGAGCTCGTCATGAGCATGGAAGGAGTTAATTTGCAGTGCTCTAACTTCTAGTTGTTGCTTATGAGAAGCAAGGCTGGCAGTAACTGCGCCTCTTTTACTGCCAGCCTTGCTGTTCATAAGCAAGGACTACAAGCACAAAGTGTGGGTTTAGGCACCGCTTGCAGGTTTTCAAAACACATAAATTAAAGACATTGGGGCACATTCTCAAGGACATATCGCCGAGTTAACGGCAGTATATCACATCCAAAGTCGCGATAAATTATCGCTTCATTCACAAGCTGGTGTTAACAGCCCATATCACCAGTTTACCTGCGATAGTAGCCGCAAAAAACATCACCACCCATGAGCCCTGCAACTATCGCTAATGGGATGCAGAGTAGGCGTTTCTGTGCCAGAAGCCGCGACAACACCACTCCGTAACATTCTCAATGACCAGCCAGATAGGCGATAAGATTCCAAAACATACAATAAGACGTGTTAGCAGCAGGAAACTAGCACCTGCTCTGACCTGGTGTAAAGTCGGACGACATCCTGCACCACAAAAGAGAGCCTAGCCCAGAGCCACACCTGAAGGGCAACAGATGCCATGGAGCCAACGATCATGCAGCTGGAAGCCCCAACAGGGCCACAACACCCACCACCACCACCCCAAGGACCCCCCTCCCCGAGCACCCACCTCACCCTCCTGGGAAAAGACATGCCACATCAATTACACAAAACATGTACCAAATAATCAGACAGATTAGAGAAGTGTGGCTCAATGGTTAGAGCGGCAGACCCTGATGCAGAGGTCTGGCCCGGGACCAGGGTTCAATACCCGCCTCGGCGGGTCTTGGGATCAATTTCCTCGACCTGATAATTCTCGCCTCGGTGCCTATTCTAATCATAGGTCCCACTCTGCAACTCTGGGCAATAGCTTGCTTAATCTCCACAATGGCCCCATAAGCTCTGGGATGCCTGGTTTTACCCTGGGGGTGCCCAGGAGTGGACACTCACAGGGAAAACCAGGAAGGGTTCCTAAGCGTTATACGTACAGCGCCGGGACACTACCTCAGGGAAGTAGCTGTGTGCTCTATAAATGCCGGTACATTTAACATTTAACAATCACATCTGGTGACATGCATGTGTCGTCACAAAAATGAGCATCACACATTCACCTTCGAATTAACAAACGAATATTTATTCAAAGAAACACAGAACAGAAATGAAGAAACATGGCGGCTCTCCTCGGGACAATCTGTAGGTCACAGCCTGCAAGACAAAAATCCAGATCAGAAGGTCAAAGGACAGAGAGGGAGCGGAGGAGAGAGAGAGATACAGAGAGAGAGAAAGAGAGGGGGAGAGAGAGAGAGAAAGGCAGACAGAAAGGGGGAGAGAGAAAAAAATGGACAGAGAGGGGGAGAGAGCGAAAGACAGACCGAGAAGGGGAGAGAGAGAAAGACAGACGGAATGGGGAGAGAGAGAAAGATGGACAGAGAGGGGGGAAAGAGAGAAAGACAGACAGAGGGAGAGAGAGAGAGAGAGAAAGACAGACAGGGAGGCGGAGAGAGAGAAAGAGGGACAGAGGGAGAGAGAGAGAGACACAGATAAAAGAAGAGAGGGACAGGGAGAGAGAGTGCCGACACTGCGCACCCAGGCCTCACTGCTCACCTCGCTGTGTCTCCAACACATGCCAGTATGTAGCGCGGTTCACCAGGTCCCACATCTGAAACAGATCTGTCATCTGAAACAGAGTCCAGATACAAGAATGTCAAAGTACATACAATTGCACACAACATCATCGCCTGTCCGCCCCTGTGCACCCAGGCAGATACACCCCAGCCCCACCCGCTGCCCAGCGGTGTATGCCCGCTCCAGCGCACCCAGGCAGATGCACCCCGGCCCAACCCGCCACCCAGCTGTGCATGCCCGCCCCAGCGCACCCAGGCCTCACTGCTCACCTGCCACCACCGGCGTGTTGCAATGAGGGCCCTCCACGTGCCGGTGCAAGCCCGGGGCCTGCGGTCATGGCACCCTTCACATAATGCAGCCCCACTCCGCAGGCCCCCAGGTCTCATCTTTGATTCTGGGTCTTGATTTCGCCATGGCAGGGGTCATACCAGTGCACCCGGCATCATCGCAGGCTGCCCACCCGCTCAGCCTTTGAGGTGCCACTAACTCTGTGATACAGGAGGCGACGCCATGTCGGCGCTGCCTGATGGCTCTGGCCTACACTGCGGTCCAGCAGGGCACACAAACCCTGAGCAGTCGGGACTGCCGGGACGGGGCATCATCGCAGGCTGCACACCCGCTCAGCACTTAAGGTGCCTCAACCTCAGTGCACCGAAAGTCACCGTCATGTGGCGGTGTGCCTGTGACAGCCGCAGTGTATCCGGTGCCACCAAGTCTGTGCCCGCAAGCCATGGACCCTCTATGATTGGTTATCGTGGTGCGGGTAGGGGAGTGTGATGTTGGATGGCCCTGGGCCCTCATGCCTACATGACCACACGGATACACCTAGAGAGAGGCTGGAAATGGCGTTAAGCACGTGCCACTGGCCCTTTTTATATGCAGGGTGACGTCCTGTGACTCGTGTGCTGGATGGGTTGTTTTGTTGGTGTATACCAGCCGTGAGAGAGGGGCTGTGGCATGCTGACAACTTGAACTGTGATCAGCAGATCACTACAGGGTAGACCTGGAACATGTAAAGTTGGCGACCCTCCCTGTGAGCGTAAGCGGAGTGGGCTGGCCTGGCATATGCTAGTCCAGCGTAAGGGTTTGAACAATGACCCCAGGGCTCTGGGCGTGGTTCTGTACTGGGCTAGACAAGGAAGTAATTAATGCGTGTGTCCCTGTTGTTGTGTCTGCGCCACCCGGACCGCATTCGACAATGTGTCACTCTGTGACCCAAGTCCAACAACATGTGCCATATGGACGTAAGAGGAACTCACTGAGCCTACATTCATGCATACTTCCACACTTGAAAGACCGTAGACATGACACATCTGTGCGATTAGGACTGTTTAATGCACATTCAGTGGAGTGTTGCATCTTGAGCAGTACAGGGACGTGCAAACCCCACATGACGATGTTGGCCCGCGGAGGGCCAGCCAGAGTCCTTCAGGGAATGGCAAGTCCAAAGGAAGTAGAAGAGTTCAGTCCTCAGTCTGATTGCTGTGTCATTGGCGATCAAAGGGAAAATGGCAGTCCATGTCGAGGTCCAAGGTGAGTGTTGCAGAGTGCATCGGGGACAGTGGAAGGTGATGATGCAGAAGGCAGAATCAAGTTGAAACAGGCCATATGGCGCAGACGAATGCTACTGCAACCTTCGTACCACAAAGGCAGAATCATCCCCATTTTCGTCCTCTACTGTTTCATGTGCCTCACATGTGGGTGGTGGTGTTCTGTCTCCTGCACTGTGTGGCATCGGCACCTTAGGGGCTGGAGGTGAAATGTCTGCCGCACTGTGTGGCACTGACACTTCAGGGGGAGATGTGGATGTAGTGGTAGCAGCAGCATGCATCAATGCCAGGCCTTGTAAATTGTAAAATGATACTTGTATAGCGCACTACTCACCCGCAAGGGTCTCAAGGCGCTTGTACGAATACCGCTGTGGAACCCATCCTGGCTTTCCCTGTGAGGCGTCCACTCCTGGGCACCCCCAAGGTAGAGGCCAGGCATCCTTAGCGTTGTGGGGGCCGTTGTGGAGATTTAGCAAGCTATTGCCCAGAGTTGCAGAGTGGGACTCCATGATTGGAATAGGCACCGAGGCGAGAATTATCAGGTCCGTGGAATTTTTGAGCCCAAGACCCGCAGAGGCGGGGAATCTAACACTGGTCCAGGGCTAGACCTCTGCATCAGGGTCTGCCGCTCTAACCATTGAGCCACACTTCTCCATTGTGACAGCAATGTCATGAGGAGGGTTTTGAGGTCATTGAGGAACCCAGCTACCACTCGCTGGTGTTCAGCCGTGGCAGCCACTCTTTCCGCGTTCGCCTGCTCCGTGGTCTCCATTAACCTCCACTTTTCCCAACTCCTGAGTGAAATCGGTAGAGCCACTCTGACTGGACAGTTGTTCGATTCTCTGAGTCAGGGCTCCAGCGATGTCAGCCATTTCAGCCATGTCAACCATGGTCTGTTGGAGAGCATGGATCAGACTGTAGGTGTCCATTAGGGACTGTGAGTGGTCCCTGATGGGACTCAGACACCGAAGTATGGCCTCTAGTTTGTCTGCCATGCGGTCAAAGCCCACCTGCACCTGTTAAGCCAGCTGCTCCTGGCGCCCCAACACACGGTGTTGGAAGGCCATGTGTTCTTTGTGGGGGTCCTGGGAGGCAGCCGTGGTGGTGGGTGCTGCCTGCTGTGTGGTCTGTGCAGGGGGTAGGGGCTCCTCGTTGAAGCTGGGCTGCCCTTCTATTGGAGGTGGGCTGCGGAGGCTGTCAATGAACTCTTGGAGGGCGTCAGAGTTGAAGCTGTGGTGGTCCTCTTCATCATCAGAGAAGAGAGGATTGGGCTGCTCTGCAGGAGGTGTTGATTCTCCCTCTGCAATGTGAAGGGGAGATGCAGTTTAACAATGTATCCACATGTATGTTGTCGCATTGTACATGTTTTCATACAGACTGCACTGTGTAAATTGTGACTGTTTGGGAGGAGCTGCCTATTTAATGGGCGACAGTGGACATTTCGACAACAGACGTGTGTGTGTTTGTACTTGTACATTATCAACTCACTTTCCCTGCAATGCCAGTGTCTACACCCATGCGGTACCAGATGTGTCCTGTGTTCTGTTGTGGAGGTGTTGCAGTTTGTACCACATAGTTGCCAATGTTGATGTGCTCTGCATGTTATGTGTGTGTGTGCTGTATTTCGGGAGAGTAGCCCCTGCAGCTCTGATTTTGCTTCCCCTTCTCTATTTCATGCAATGTGCCTTTGACTTCTGTGCTTATACAGTGCTGAGATGTTGCATAGTTGGATAAATTGGTCTTGTGGTGGGAATTGGTGGTCTGGGGCATGGTTCATAAGCGGATGTGCTATACTTAATTGTGAAAGTGTGCCATTGTGCCCATCGTCCCCGTCCCCCCAGTCCCTGGTCGTTACTCACCCTGGTGCTGTTGTGTCTGGTCATGTTGAGCAGTGTCCGGTCCCCCAACTCCTGCCACCATCTCCCCACTGATGACTGTGGACACCATTTCCTCCATTTCGTCCAGCTCCTCCTGTTGCGCAGGACTCCCACCTCCAGTCTGCATTGCTGCCTTCCGGTTGTTGGCGAGTTTCAGCTCGGTTTTGCGCTTTACATCATCCCAGCGCCTCTTGACCTCTTCCATTGTCCTCTTCAGCCCTCCCAATGCATTCACCTTGTCCACGATGGACTGCCATAGTCCATTTTTGGTCGCCAAAGACACAGTGGAGGTGACGAACAGTTGTTCATGGTGTTCTACCACCACTGTTATCAGGATCCGTTTTTTCTGCGGACTGAACCGTTTCTTCCTACTCTTCTTCTCCTAGACCTTCACTGACCCTGAGGTCCCAGCTAGGTCCTCCGGGGGGCTTGTGGGGTTCTGGTTCTCCTTCATACTTGCTCCGGCAACATCCATTGTGCTTCGCTTTTGTGTTTGGCATTTGTTTGTCTTTTTTTTCTACTTTTATGCAGATTTTTCCCACCTGACGTGTGGGATTTGCCGGCCTGTCGCTGGTTTTCGCGGATTTTATTATCGCGATTGGCCTCATCGCAGCTTTTTTTGCGTTTGTGTTTCGCATTTTTGTGATGTGGCATTGGTTTTAACGCTGTCATTTGATGTGTTATCTGGAGACTATCTCATGGTACCACCATGTTGTGAATACCTAGTTAACATAGCATAATTTTCCTGCAATAGACTGCGATGTTGAAGGTTGCTTTAAGTTACTTTTGCAATGGTTATCACACGTTCTTGAGAATATCCCCCATTGTCACTTATAATGACAATAGCTCAAATTCTCGAAATGTGAGACCTATTGCATTGTAAATGCTTGTTATTTAAGGTATTGTGTCGTTCGTAGCTGCCAAAGTGATGGATTAGGACTGGAGGGGTAAATCAGTGGGACATGAGGAGAAGTTAGGGTAATCAGGCAAATCCCATGTAGCAAGAAACCAGAGTAGCTGGCCATGGACAGTTGATTGCATTGGATAACCCAGCATCTTTCTTTCTCATGCTCAAGGTTGTGCTTCATGAGGGCCCGGCGGCAGTAGACATGTGCACAGGATCTCATCGACCATTCGTCTTGGTCATGCATTGGTTAAGTAAGTATAACAGAAGACTTGGTGAATGCTCATAGAGAACTCCAGACTTAGTTGCCTGCCAAACTTGGGGCAATTTTCCGGGGGATAAGGAAATAAGAGCAGCAAGAGGCAAAGGGGTAGCAAGGTTAATTTCGAACACATTTCTTTCCCACAGGATCCTGCAAGTCTGAGGTTAGATTCCAACGGATAGCCAGGGCACGCCACCCCCCCTTTTCTCCCAGATGACAACAATGGATGAGTCCCAGCCCAGCATGTCTAAGGATGCAGAGTGGGCAGCATTTGTGGACTTGGCCAGGGATAAAGGCATAGAGTGGGCAAGGGGCATCATGAATGTTCGAGAGCCTGAGAGCTCTGGTGACAGGCCCAGTGGGCAACAGCCTGCTCCAGCAGATGTAGGGCCCACGAGGCCGAACTGGGCCCACAGGTCACCCAACTAAAGCCCCCGAGAGAAAGGCTAGGGCCCCAGTGAAACAGCACTAGAGGGCACCAGAAGTAGTACCAACAGACACTAGCAATAGGTAAGTGCACCTAAGATAGAAAGGGTGTGGGGAAACAACGTTTGTGAAAAGCAGGTAGCCAGTGCAGCCAGAACCAAACCCCCAGCGACTCCAACCCCAGTGACTGAGATACAGCAGTTTGAGACAACACCCCCATAAGCAGCAGCCCTATGACAGGAACCAAACAGCTCCCTACCACAGAGGACACAACTCTCCAATCTTTCACGTTGGGGGCCCAATGTATAAGGTTTAGAGGTAGGACCTAACAACAACTTGCATAGCACGAGCACAGGGCTCCCCCCAACTAAATGAGGCGACAAAAGAAACTCACTTGGTGGAGGCTAGAGTACCTTTGGTCACATCTGGCCTTCTGTTATCTGGGCGCTGCTCTCTGGTGTGGCAAGTGCCATTGGCAGCTAAGGAAGGGATTTGGTGATGAGAAATTGTGGACATATTCACACTGCTGATGCATGGGAAAGATGGGGTGGACACCAGGCCTATGGGTCTCATTGTTGCTGCCTCCCCTGTGTCTCCAGCACCATTAAACTGTTTGGTGTACGTGCCCTTAATAAGTGTGCTTAACATAATATACCATAACATGGGCGGCAAGGATGTGGATAAGAAGGGTAGATACCAGGCATGGCTGGAGGCTTTCTGGGCCCTGTTTGTGGGGAAAAACCTGTAAATTCACTCACAGCTGCTCAAAGTGTGTGGCTTCACACCCAGTGCCTTCTGCAATGGAACCCATAGGTCATGACCCCTCCCAACAAGAAAAAGGATAGTTGAGCACCAACCAGCATGCAAGGCTACTCCTTCCACTGGTCAGGAAATATCCCAACACCAACTAAAGCCTACTTTTAGCGAACAGTTTTGTGGAGGGCTTCAAGATACCTTACGTAGGCCCACTGGGAAGCGGAGATGTAGACAACCTGAGAGCTGCGCGGGAACTTCCATCAGTAGTACAACAGAAGATTGCAAAATAACTAGCGTTGGGGAGGGTGACGGCCAATTTCACCCCCCCCCCCCCCCACATTGGATAATTTTGTTGTTTCATCCCTGTGTGTGGTCCTCAAGAAGGAAGCAGAACTCTTCAGGCTTATCCACCATTTGTCATACCCTGAGGGCAATTTGGTTAACTACTGGGTGGGCAACGGACTGTGTACTGCTCTTTTGATGTGGTGGTGGACATGGTAAGGAGAGAAGGTAATGGGGCATGGTTGGCAAAGGCAGATATAGAACCAGCGTTCCGCCGGCTGCCTGTACATGAAGTCAGCCAACACCTTTCAGGTTTCAAGTGAACTGGCCAGTTTTACTATGATATGTGTCTGCCAATGGGTAGCTCAGTGTGCTGTGCCTACTTTGAGGCCTTCAGCTGCTTCCTGCAATGGCCACTCCAGTGGTCACAAGGTATGAGTGGGGTAACGCACTACTTGGATGATTTCCTGTTCATTGGGGGGGGGGGGGAGGAAAGGAGACAGGACTGTACTGTAGCACTGCAAAAGTTTCAGGTCCTGACTGACCAGCTAGCGGTCCCCTTAGCACCCGGTAAGACTGATGGTCAATTGCAGGTTGTGATGTTTTTAGGCATTAACTAGACACTGTGATGGATGTGTCCAGGCTCCCATTAGAGAAGGTGTAGGCATTGATTCAGGACATCCAGGCAGAATTGGCCAAGGACAAAATTACCCTGGCACATCCAGAACCTACTTGGTAAAATACATTTTGCAGCAAGGGCGATCCCGGCACGGAGGGGTTTTGCCAGAAGATTGGCAAGTGCCACCTGACACCTGAATAATACCTAGTCAGCTTCAGCAAAGGTTTGAAACAGTACGTCATAATTTGGGCGGAATTCTTGGCCAATTTCAATGGAACATTAATATGGAGATCACCCTAGGTTGGCAGCCCCGTACAGGGCTTTTTTACGGACTCATCAGGCAGGGAAGGTTTAGGGGCAATCATGGGGAGTGAGTGGTGTGCACAACAATGGCCCAATTCTTGGCGCAAAAGAAAGATCACAGCCAATGCCACTGTTTTGTAATTATTCCCTATAGTGGTGGCACTTCACTTATGGCCAGAGGCATTGTCTGCAAAAAGGGTCCTGTTCTGTTCGGATAACATGGCGGTGGTGCAGGCCATGCATTTGCAATCTGCCAAATGCCCACTGGTACTTTGTTTGCTGAGGGAGCCAGTGAAGGCGTGCATGTGAAAATTCTGGGTGCGACACATTCAGGGGGTAAAGAACGTGGCATCTGATGCTCTCGTTTCAGTGGCTCGTTCCCGGGAGCCTTGGGCGGGAGCAAGAGAAGAGATGGCATCATCCCCTCCACATCTTTGACACCTATTACAGTGGACCAACGCTTAATGGAACTAGGTGAGCTGTCGCTCACCCCTGGAACAAGGAGGCAGTGCAAGAACTGCATCTCCACATTCTGCAAGGTTCCAGGGGCCTGGGGCGGGCGACACAGCAACACTTGGTGCATGATGCAGCATTATGTTCTATGGGTCAAGGATCAGAACAAAAGCCAATCTTGTATCACAGGACACTTAGCAGCAGTTAGCCACCATGCTAAACTGGGAGGTCATCAGGACCCTACTAAGGCATTCCCCATAAGGACGGCACTGAAATGCTGAGCCAGAGGAAAAGAAAGGGCACCAGATGACATGTCACCCATTGAGTTCCACGTCCTAAAGAGGATGATAGATTGATTGCACAGGGTTACATATTTAACCTCCCAGGCCACCCTATATGCAGCAGCATTCAGCCTGGCATTCTTTGGGGCTTTCAGAGTCAGAGAGTTGGTAACTAGATCAAAGAGAGAAGGAACAAAGGATGCCCCATGCAGACAGGACATCAGTGCTCTAAGGCCGGGGGCACCTTAAAAATTACATTGAGAAAATTTAAAACTGATCCGGTGGGGCATGGAAAATCCATAGTGTTGCAGCTCCTGGGCAATAATAATTACTCCCCGGTTGGGCTAGTCACAGATTACCTGGCGGTACTTCCCAATACAGGGGGTTACCTGCTACTAAATACAGACCACATGCCCCTTACCAGATACCAGTTTGGGCAAGTGATGATGTCCTGTTTAGAACTGTCAGGGAACTCTGTGGCGGGTAAACGATACTCCAGCCATTCCATCCGATTAGGAGCATCCACCGCATCCTCCAAGGTGGGCCTCCACAAGATCGCATTATGAAGTTGGGCGATGGGACTCACAATGCTACCAGACACTATATTCACCCATGAAGGGGCATGGGGGCACGAAGGTATCAAGCAGTGTAAATCATGTGTAAAATTGTGAAAAATGTGTGTGTTTTTCATTTGGGTGTTTTGCCATTCAGCATTGTGGTCTTGATGATGTAGATCCCGGAAGGCCCAAGCACCAGGGTTGATGTTGGTTTTATTGTGTGTGCAAAAATTAAACTGTTTGTACAAATGCGCATTTCTTTATTTCATCAGGGTTCAAGATGTGGGTGATTGGCCACTCATTTATCGCTAGTGTGGCGATATGGGCAAAGACCAGGACCTGGAGGCATGGTTTCTACTGCACGCAGATAGCATGGCAGGGTTTCCTGGTGACGTATTGGTGCAGTATTCTCAATAAGATGCAGCAGAGACTAGCTGGAGGGGAGGGACCACCTCCTCACATTTTAGTTATCCACCTCAATGATGGCAATTACCTTACTTCCCTGGGGCACTGTGCGCTAATGAAAGCTATGAAATCTGCCAGGGATAAGATCAGCACATGCATGGGGATGTGCGAGTTATGGTGGTCTGAGTCTTTTTCACAGAGGGTGTGGCACGGAGCCAGGTCTGGGGAGGCTTTTGAACATTCCTGCAGAAGGGTGAATAGAGCCATGCGCAAGTTCACAGAGCAGAGGGGCTTTGGCTTCATAAGACATGGATTAATCAAAGCCAGCACTAGAAGGCACACCGGCCAGAGGTTGGCATTGACCCGTTCCTGTTAGATCTGCGAGAAGCACTGGTAATGGCGAATAGTAGGTAATTAAGTTGCCGGCCTTGGTGGGGGAGCCCTGGATGTGATGGCGGCCATATCCAGGACGTTGGTGGAGTTACAGGAAGTTCTGGAGGCTGATTGGTCCATAGGGGTACCATCTCAAGGAGCATAGCAGGGGGGCTCTATGCCAAACTCCAGGAGTCTTTACGGCAGGGCCCTGGATGGAAACATCAGCACTCCACTAGTCGTTCGGGCAGCTGTAAGCCTGCGCAACCGGGGGCAATGCGTGAGTAAAATCATGGACTGGTGGCTCACAGTATTTAAGGGAGAAAATCCCCAGATAAAATGGTATCACCGATTGGGTTGGCCACTGTGCCATTTGGCTCATCAGGTGGGTGGGCAGCTTAGTTTACTCATCGCTGCCTACCCTTGCATCACCCGTAAGTTAACCCACCACGTTGACCTATTTCATGTATGAAATAAACATGCAGAAAACAGTTTCCCAACAACCTTAATGTGGTGTGATTATTTTTATGCATAGTGTACTAAGTGCCTTACTATGTTGTGGGGGAGGGTTGCTGATATCGGCACTATGGGGATGCCAGTGGCGCACGCAGTGCGCCCTTGTAAGAGTATTGCCACCCTAGTGCCGCATTGAGGCACATCCATCACGCTCCATTCACTGGGACCCCCCACAGGTGTCCCCCCCACCCCATGTCCGACACTCTTCTATGTCATTTCCAGCGCTTGGGGGTGCTGGGGTAAGTTACTGATACCTGCTCCACCCAGTGGCCATCCTCTTTGTTCCCTCCCACTGGACACGCTGTCACCCTTCCTACCCCATACCCAGCGTGCCTGTGTTGGGATTTCACTGCAATGTTCTGAACGTATTACAATTTTTATTTGTGTTGCAGACTGAGTTACAAGGCGATCCGGAGGCTGATTTGTACATAGGGGTACCATCTCAAGGAGCACAGCAGGGATGCTCTATGCCAAACCCCAGGAGTCTTTACAGCAAATCCTTGGATGGATACTTCGGCACCCTTCTAGTCCTTTTGGATGGTTGTAATGCTGAGCAACCGGGGGCTTGTCTTGCAGTGCTCCACCCCTAAAAAGGCGTGAGTAAAATAGTGGACTGGTGGTCCACGATATTTAAGGGAGAAAATCGCCAGATAAAATGGTAGCACCGATTGAGTTCGCCACTGTGCTGTTTGGCTTATCAGACGGGTGGGCAGCTTAGATTACACATCCGTGCCTGCCCTTGGACTGCCTGTAAGTTAACCCACCATGTTGACATATTTCATGTATGAAATAAACTTGCAGCAAACTGTTTCCCAACAAACATGTGGCATGAATATTTTAATGCATTGTGTTCTAGGTGCCTTACTATTTTGTGGGGGAGAGTTACCGATATCGGCACTATGAGTTTGAGAGGCCATTTGACTCCAGCCCACCTTCCATTGTTTCAGGATATATAATATATCCCCTTTGGCTTATTCACAGTGAACTTTGTTACTCATAAGTGATCTGTACAACTGTACAGCAAAAGGTTAAGACCAGAGACAGACTCTATGGCTATCTCCTCTGTAGGTGTATTGAATATTCCCAACACCCGAGTTAAAGCCTCTGTTAATGCTACCTGAAGAGAAATTAAATTGACAGACTGGCATGTAGAGAATCTGCCAGACTTTAGATCTGAGGCAAGATCAGTAATCCAGAATGTTGTCTGATGGAGTTTAGTGGAGTCAAGACTACAAAGAGCTGTGGCCTGTGACCACTTTCCACCCTGACCAATCACTGTAAGCTGCAAGCAGCACTTACACAAGTGTAAGAGTGTGTGTGCTCCACACTTCACTTGTACATCTATGTATTGCCCCTGTGAGAAGTGTTGAGTAGAGAGTGAGGGCCTGTGTGCCTCTGCCACAGCAGCTGTTAGCGAACCGTATGTGCAAACGCTAGTATAGGGGGCCCTGTGCCTTCATCCTTACTACTGAAATCCCATGTTCATTTAATAGCAGCCCTAAGCTACCTTTGAGAACCTGTGTATCTGCCACCTCGGATTCATCATCCATCCTTCCCTCTTCAAGCAATGCTGACCACCGAGGGCTCATGTGCCTCGATGCTTCTAGATTTCCAGCATTTGTCCTGGGATCTTGAGCCATTAAAGCCACTGCATCTGAGTGTGCGCTCAGCACCATCGCCCCAAGAACTGTAGCCGCCACTTCCCTGTCCACCCAGAGAAAAGGAGCCAAACTATTATTTCGCATAGATGTTCCTCTGCATTGCAGTGTCAAAAGGTACTGTGTGAGGAGCCTGGCACAATCCTCCCATCCAGGAACTTACTAATATATCAACTGCGCAACTGTGTCCTGCTAAATACTGCCATTTCTCCTCTTTGGCCGTATGGCTGAGGGGGATTTAGGAGAGTATCAAATGCAATCAGCAGCCTGGAGATGTCCTGCTGGTCTTTTAGGGTGTGGTCTGATCCATACCGACTCACATCTGAGGAAGAAATTAAAGCTGATGTACCGAGTTCTTAGTAAAGTTCGCCTGATGAGTGGGCAGGTGGCTGTTTTGAAAACTCTTGCCCCTGGTATTGACAATATGGTCTCAGTGCTGAATTATTCCTGCTTGACTACTGGGGCAGTGTTTGAGACATGAATATCAGACTGGTTTCTCCACACATGAAGCAAGCCAGGTTCCACCAATGTGATGCTGATAACTTTAGACTAGTGACAGCCGACACAATGAAGAGGTGGTGGAGCGGGTGGAGGGTGTGTCATCAGCAGAAAGAAAACTAAGAATACAACTCAAAGAATGCATTATGTGTTAACTGATAGTGCTGGACTGCCGACATGGAATGTCTTATATCCCTATTTCTATGACTGCTAAACAAAGAATACACAATTGCAGGGCTGAGCACTTGTAGGGCAGAGCCATTGTTGATGAGCACAATTGCTTACTTGCCACATTGTTAACATGTGTGGTACCTGCAAATGGGAGGGTGAATAGGTAGGATGGTGCAGGTGAGTGGCAGTAATGTGAAGTGATTCCAGCCTGCTGCTTACTAGCTCATTGAGCTACAGGTAGCTCTATTTATTTATAATGAAATTAGGAGCTTATAATCGCCTAATATTGTAATTGAATTTATATAGCGCTGAATAGCCCTGACGAGGCATCAAAGTGCTTTTTGGCTAGTAACACGCTACTCTGGAAGCCAAAAAGGATTAGTTGTAGAATAGTATCGAGAAATATGAGTTAATTAGAGCGGTGGACATGCAAGTCTGTTAGTGGATTGAATAGGATAATAGATGGGCAGAAGATGGAAGAATCTAGAAAGTGTTATTTGGGAGATCTTTGTTTTAGGATGAGTAAAAGGAGAGATGGAGGAGGGAAGAATCTCTAGGAAGTGATTTGGGAAATCGTAGTAGTAAAGTGAGGTTTGGGCTGAGTCAAAGGAGGGATACATGAGGGAAGAATTTAGAAAGGATTGTTTGGAAGATCATAGTTGTAAAGTGAGGTTTAGAGTGAGCCAAGGAGGGATAGAGGGAAGAGTCTAGAAATGATTAGGTTGGAGCTCATAATAGTAGAATGAGGTTTGGGATGAGTCGGAGAGTGGAGATGGAGGATATTGAGAGACGGTTTAGGGTGAGACAGAATACGGCAACACAGTATGGATTGGGGGAGGAAGCAATAGAAAGGATTGGAAGATGGCAATCTCAGACAATGTCATGCCTAAGCTGTGATAAGCCGCTATTATGATTTCTCAACAGAAGAGCGGGACTGAGTGCGGATGGTATGGCTGGTGGGCCTCTCTTACATCACAAGGGTCAACCAGTGGGTGACTGGGAGAAAGCATTGTAGGGGGTGTAGCTTCACAACATTAAATTGGCTGGTGGCGCAAACCAGAGGTGAAATGGCCCAGCTGTTACCAAAGGTGTGCAAGGCCCCTCATTGTCTTTCTCAACAGCTCCTTAGCACAGGGTGTAGTGACCCCTGCGCTAAAGGCAGCCACGATAGTTCCCATCTTGAAGAAACCTGGCGCGGACCCCTCCATCTCGGCCAATTTTCGCCCCATCTCCCTGCTGCCCTTTTTGGGCAAGGTGATGGAACGCCACGTCACCGCGGTACTGAGCGCCCATATTGAGACCAATGGGGGGCTGGCATCTCGCCAGGCCGGTTTCCGTCCCAGACATTCGACCGAATCGGTTGTGGTCTCAGTCCTAGATAACCTCAGAAAGGGTATGGATGATAACAAACACCAGGCACTGGTCCTCCTTGATCTGTCCGCCGCCTTTGACACGGTGGACCATACCATCCTACTGTCCCGTGTCAAGGCGGCTGGAATCGGGGGATCAGCCCTGGTTTGGCTCTCCTCCTTTCTGAGGGACCGCACCCAGGCAGTACGGCTAGGCAACTTCTCTTCCACTCCCCTCCCTGTCACTTGCGGTGTGCCCCAGGGATCCTCTCTCTCTCCCCTACTTTTCAATCTCTATATCTTTCCTCTTATCTTCGCGCTCCAGCAGCTGGAGGTCACCGTGTACAATTATGCGGATGATCTCCAGCTCATCTTTGATCTGTCCTCTTCTCCCCTCTCTATCTCTACCTTCCAGTCTACTATGACATTCATCAGGGACTGGATGAACCATAACCATCTTAAATTGAACCCGGATAAAACCGAATTGGTTCTCACCGGGGGTTCATCCAGCCCCTGGAACTCTCTCTTCTTGCCCCCTTCTCTTGGGCCTACACCCTCTCCTTCACCCACGGTCAAAACACTGGGTGTTAAAATGAATCACCAGCTCACTCTTCACACACAAATCAGCTCCGTGGTTTCTTCTTGTTTTCTCACTCTCCGCACCATCCGCTCTGTTTCCCGCTTCTTCTCCCCTCAGGCTCTTAAGATTATCATGGCCGCCCTGGTGATATCAAGGCTGGATTATGCCAATGCCCTCTATCATGGCATTCCAGCATACAGTCTGCGCAGACTCCAGTCGATCCAGAACCAGGCGGCCCGGCTGGTTTACGGCCTTCCACGCTACCACCATTCCACCCCCCTTCTTAGGGAGCTTCACTGGCTTCCTATAAAAGAACGTTCCCTTTTTAAGATTGGCTGCATGGTCTTCCAGGCCCGTCAGGGCACTGCCCCTGTTTTTATCTCTTCCTTAACACCTTGGCTGCTAAGGCAATTTTCCTCCTGCGCTGATCCTTTAAAATTCCCATTGTTCATGACGAGCTGGGCTCGTCATCAGCACACGACCACTGTGCACCATGACGAGCCCAGCTCGTCATCAGCAGCGAAAGGGTTAATAAAACCCTATGTGCCCATAAGAGAGCTCCGGTCTTCCTCTAAGTCCCTTCTTCAGATTCCCCGCTTTACACGTAAAAAGTGGGGTGGGGCAAACTTCTCCACCTTGGCCCCAACATTTTGGAACTCCCTCCCCGACCATCTTCGTTCTGCTACCCAGTACCTCTCCTTTCGTAAAGACTTAAAAACTTTCCTCTTCAATCAGGCCTTCCCCGCTTAGATCCTCATTCCTATTCCTCTTGTCTTTTCCTTCAGTTGCCGATCCTGCTCACTAGCGCCAAGAAACCGCACGGTGTACGCTGCGCTTTAGAAATGTTTTAAATTAGAAATTAGAAGGCCTTGGATACAAACATGAGACCTAATGTGCTTCTGGTGCATCGGGGGGGGGGGAAGACCTGACGACGCTAGATAGCTAGTTGCTACTGGAACTGATGAGATGGGATCTGATTGAGGTAGCCAGGCGGGTGGGGCTGGCAAATATATATATATATTTTTTGGAAGACCTTTATTTCAAGTGATACAGTTACACAGCAGCGTGCCTACAACCCATTGAGAGGGCCGGCTGCAATCAATTCGATAGCGAATAAAATGAAGCATATAATCAATGGCATCTGGCAATATCGTGCAAAATAAGCAAAAGCCATCGCTAGCCAGTGTTCCAGGCTCAACTTATATCTTGTAGTAGTATCATACATATTTAAATGCGGTCTCATTTTGTGATTTTTATAACCAACAATACAAAACCCCAACACCCCTCCACCCAAACATTCCCGGTTCCAGGTCGTAGCAATGTCTTGTAGTACTAAAGCGCATAGGTTAAGCAACACACAACACGCATTAGTGCAATAAATCAGTTGGTCAGCACTCGCAACCCTTGATCGCCCAACCCTGCATGTATCTCTAGTCTTTGGCTAACATATGGAATGGCCACACGTCGAGATAGTCATTTCTCAAGAGACAACCTGTATAGAGGGGAAAAGGCAGCACACAACAGGCACAACCGTAGTACAGTCGCACACACGTGTAGTTACATAGACCCACCCTCACCTGTCGATGGACCCCCACTCCCACTACCATTGCTATCGTCATCAGCCAGGGAAAGCATATATGCTGTATATGGGCCCCAGATGTCACGTGGTCGCGACCTTGCAGGAAGTCCCTCATAATAGCAAACCAGTTGATCCCTGCAATATGCCATGTCTGTCAACCACAGTTGGACATCGGGTGCCCGTCTCCCCCCCCAGACCATAGCAACCATCCGATTAGCTATCTGTAATGCCAGTACTATCAAGCGCCGCACTCCCGGCGGCACTCCGGAGGCCACTCCCAACAAGCACAGGCGTATGTCCAGCACAACCTCAGTCAACGTCATTTTAGAGAGTGCCTCAGTCACGGCAACCCAGAAGGCATACACACGTGCACATCCCCAGGCCAGGTGTACAAAATCCGCATCATCCATACCACACCTGACACATTGAGCCGTATCTCGGAGACCATACCTAACCAACTGCCCTGGCGTATAGGACCATTGATGCAGAAATTTATAATGAATGAGACGAAAATTGCCGTTGGCCACATAACCCCCGGTCATGGAGCAGCATTCAGTCCACCCATCATCAGTTAGCGGGTCTCGTAGGCACCCATCCCATCTAGCCCTGGCAATCACCGCGCCTCCCCCCTCGTCCTCCTGCGAAGCTCGGTATAGTCTAGAGAGCAATTTAACTCTATCTGTTGTGGTATATAGCAACTGTAAAGCTCCTAGCGCCAATGGCTCCTCCGGATACGTAGGATATAAGGAATGTATGGCAGCCCGGAGTCTGACATATATAAACGTAGACATAACTGTGTTAGGGGAACGTTCCGTCATAGCCTGTAATGAGAGGAATGAGGCACCTGGGAATAGATTCCCTACGGTGTTGAGCCCCGCACCTTGTAGGACCTGTAAAGCCCCAATTTCACTTGAGACCGAAATCTCCGTGTGATACAGCAGTGGCATACTAGGGGCATACAACGGCAGCCTGTTTGCTCGTCTACCCAACTCTCGCCAAGCGTTAGCGGTTGATCGCACTGTGTCCACTTCCCCCTTATTAAACACTGAGTGAGTGTTGACTATCATTGCCTTTAGAGGAATGGGTATGACTGCACTTGCCTCAAGCTCCATGTGTGGGGTATACAGTGGAGCCGACAGCCAGTAGGTGGCAAAGTGCGCCTGGGCGCACAGATAATACAGTTTCATGTCTGGAATGGCGAAGCCCCCCAAGTCATATGGCTTAGTCAGCACATCCCATTTCACTTGGGGTTTCTTACCAGCCCAGGTTAAGGCAATCAGTAAAGACTGCAGTCTGGCGAAGAAATGTGACTTTAGCGGGAGAGGAATGTTAATAAAGAGATATAAAAATTTCGGAAGTGCCATCATTTTTATCAGAGATACACGATCGGCGAAGGTGAGAGGGAGCCGAGTCCAACGTGCCACCTGGTCCTCAAGTTTGGAGATAGCCACTCCATAGTTAGCCCGAATAACTTCCTGGCTATCTCTATGCATCCAAATTCCGAGATAACGCACCGGTTCAGTCACCCATTCCAACAGGAATTCCAAGGGAAAGGGGAGGGTAACGTCAGTGAGAGGCAGCATAACAGATTTCTCCCAGTTTATGGATAGACCCGAGTGACGACCAAATCGAATGAACTCCCGAAGTATGGATTCAAGATGTCGAGCGGGCTCTCGCACATATAGGACCATGTCATCGGCATACATGGACACCGCTAGAGACCGAAGGGGGAACTTCAGAGCAGCGTCCGCATATCTTTGCCTCAGAACACAACCCAGGCGTTCCATCACAAGAGCAAACAGTTAAGGCGAAAAAGGACAGCCCTGTCTAGTCCCCCTCTGCACAAGGAACAGATTCGAGACATGACCGTTTACCCTTACACGCGCTATGGGATTCGTGTATAGCAGAGTTACTAGTGATGTGAAGAAAAAGGGCACCCCCATACGATGCAATATCGCTATCATATACTGCCATGCAACTGAGTCGAAGGCTTTCGCGGCGTCAAGCATGACAGCCACCAAGCTCGACATCGTGATGGCCGCACGGTAGTTCGGCTCCGCCGGCCTCCCGGTCCAAACTCGACTATCCTGGCACTCATTCTGCCCAAAAAGAATAACAATTTATATGCGAAGCTTTGCAGTCACTCACCATCCGTCCTGGTGGATCCGGCGCTCAGTGGGTCCGCGGCGGCGACCTCCCGGAAAGTGCGGCCTCTTCGGGTGGAGACCGGGGCCTCGCCTTCTGCGAGTGGCCGGCGAGACGGTGTCGGCAGCGGCCTCGGGTGGAGGTTTGAGGCCGGCCGGAAGATGCCGATGTGCGAAGAGCCCGGAGGCACATGAACGCGCCTGGGACTGCCGTCCGGTGTTCCAGAGGTGGTGTGCGGCAAGCTGTGTGTGAGGGACGCCGTGTTGGTGGCTTCCCCCCCTTGTTGCCGTCCGGCCATTCCGGACTCCATCGCTCGGTGGCGGAGAGTGTTTCCAGCGGAGCAGTGGCGCCGGCGGGTCCCCCTCTTTTGGTGGTCGTTGTTTCAGCACCGTGGGTGTTGTTTGTGCGCTTGAGGGGGATCCCGCGGGGGCCCTGCAGGTGAGCCCACCCCTGGAGTTTGTTTCCAAGAGACGACGCAACAGTTGCAAAATGGCGGCTGATGCCATGTCCTGCGGAAAGCCCCGGGATGCCGATTCCTTCCCTTTGTGTTCCGCTTGGGCCTATTCTGGTGAGCGCGAACCCACGATTGGTGACGTCCTGCAGGCGCTGAAGATTTGGCAGCTGGCCTTGGCCCAAGATTTTTGTGTACAAGACGAGGTGATGGCCGCCATTGCTCTCGGGGGACGCGGATGGGCCCGAGGTGGTCGTTGATTGTTCCCCGCTTTCTGGTGGGTGTAGTGACGATCCGATACGTAAGCGAGTGGAACTGCTGGTGATCATTGACACTGGTATGCACGACTGCCGTAAACAGCTCCTGCTTTGCCATCGGCAGAGGAGATCTCCTGGGTTGCTCCCATTGATTGTCCAGCGACTTTTCCACGGCCTTTTCTCATTACCTTGTTTTGTGCCCACTGCATCGACGTACATCGTGGCGTTAGTTAAGAAAGGACTGGGATGAGCTCGGATCTTACTCGGGAGGACTACTATTCGGTGCACGGAGATATGGACTGCCCCAAATTGTGATAATTTGTTGATTCTTTCATAATCATGGATATCCGAAAACCAGCCAGTTTCGTTTTGGGCCACGCTCATGTTTTATTTGGGTGGGGGGCGGGGCCGCGCTTCCTGCTACATGGTTCCTCTCCCCAGGCTCTTCTTTTTCTCTTTTTCTTTTTCTCTGTACCATCTTATTCTATATTTCGGGTTCACTATTAGGGTGACAGGCACGCTGCTGGGGGGGGTAGGCCGTAGCCTTCTGCAGGGGTGCAGGGTGGGGTGGGTGGGTTAGGGTCTATTAGATAGTTATTTGTTTCTATGGCTCTTTTGTGTCCTTTCCTTGGGTTTCCACGACTGTGCGTATTCTCGCGGGGTGAGTTACTGTGGGGGAGGAATAGGTATATGATGTAATATGGTACCTACGGCTTTGTTTATCCTGAATTAGTTGCCCCGCCCCCAAGCACGTTTGCTATTTGCATTATTGATCGCCATTACCGCCGTGGGGAGGGTACAGTAACGTGGAGTCCCCCTATTCTCTCCTTTCTTTTTATTTTTCATTTTAGTATTTTTGTTTTCTTATTTCCCGGGTTGGGTTGTATAATGATTGCAACTTTATCTGTCTCCCTGATGGTTTTTACTATTCTGGGAACGCTGTTCAGTTTGTCCCTGGGTACGTGAGGTTGCGAGTGGACACTACCAACGAGGAACTGTAAGTGAACCTATGCTTTGCATGCTTTGGACCTTTCTGATTACTGATCTGTGGATTTACTATTATGATGTAGTTGGTTTTGTTCCCCGCCACGTACACCAGGTCGCTATTTATACGACTGATCCTTTATTCTTTCAATATATAAAAATTAACCTCCTTTGATCCTATGTCGAGTGGCTCCATTTAGTTAGCAACATGGACTTGCAGCGTTAGGTAATATCGTCTAACCACTCCGTGCCTTTAATTGATAATGGTGCTTTCCAGTCTTGTTCCGTGGCCGGCCCCCGGGTTGTAGGCCCATATTTGTATGCATCCATTTACTCAAATAAAGGTTTTCAAAAATTTAAAAAAAAAAAAAGCATGACAGCCACCGCAGCCAAGTCCGGCTTGAGTAGATGCAGCACCGCAAACAGAGCTCTTAAATTGTGAGTGGTAGACCGGAGGGGAATAAATCCAGAATGATCCGGTAACACCATGACCGGGAGGAACAGGCGCAGCCTAGTCGCCAGTACTTTAGCTATAATTTTAACATCGGTATTCATGAGGGACAAGGGACGATACGACTCACACCTATTTTGAGGTTTACCCGGTTTTGGCAGAGCAACCAGAAGCGCCTCTCTCATTGTAGTCGGGAACTGACCCTGTTCCACTTCCTCCTCTAGAACCGTTGCCAGGTGTGGAAGTAAAAGATCCACATATTCTTTATAAAATTCAGATGGTAAACCATCTGTTCCAGCTGCCTTGCCGTTTGGAAGGGCAGCTATCGCATCCCTAAACTCCCCTTCCGTTATATGATGCATAAGAAATTCCTGTTGACCCCTCGAGAGCCAGACCAGCGCTATGTCATCAAATTACTGTGCTATTTCCTCCTCCCCCGCCGTCTCCCTATACTCATACATCTGTTCATAATATTTTGCAAAACAATCGAGAATGCCAGTCGCGCTAGTTACAGTGGCCTTCCCGTCCTCTATCTCCTGCACAGCACAGTGTCTAGCCCAGGGGTCCTTTATTCGATTCGCCAATCCTTTCACTGGGCGCCCCCCTCACCATAATAACGCGCCCTAGTGTGTTTGGATAGGAATTTTACCTCCTGATCAGCGAGATCGTTATATTCAGTGACTTTCAATCTAATGCTGGCCAATAAGGACTCCTCAGGAAACTCCTCCAGTTGGCGTTCAAGCGTCAACAATTCCCCTTCCAACTTAGTCATGGCATCCCTTAGTGATGTAAGCACACCCGATTGTAGGCCTATACATTCTCCCCGTATGGTTACTTTAAAGGCTTCCCACACCGTGCACATACTTTCAACAGACCCAACATTCTTATCAAAGAACTCCTCAATTATCGTTCTGAGCCGCTCACGCAACACCAAGTCAGTCAAGGCTCCCGGCGGCAATCGCCAGGAGAAGGGAGCCGGGGCATGCGTCGACAACCACACTTCCATGCGAACGGGCGCATGATCTGAGATCGTGCGAGGTAGGTTGCCAGGATCCATCACCCATCCGCTGACATCCCGGGTCACTAACCAATAGTCCAGTCTCGACCACGTGTCATGTGCTGACGTGTAACAAGTGCCCTCTCTCCTCCCAGGGTGTCTTAATCGCCATACATCCACCAGTCCAAGCCCACTCATACCATTGCGTACTGCATCAGCTGCCTTCCTACGCACGCAAGGCCTATCATTTTTCCTGTCCATCGCTCCATCAAGAGTGATATTCAAATCTCCACCACAAATTATGGCCGATGGAGGCAGCATGTAAATCGTATTCCAGAGAGTGACATAAAAATCAGGGTCATCAACATTTGGACCATATACATTAATCAGCGTAACCAGGGTGCCACATAGTTTTCCATGTAATATAATATACCGGCCATCCTTGTCAATCTCCTCATGTAGGGTTACAAACGGTACATTTTTAATTAGCTGACCCCTCAGTACCCCTAATTACCATACTTTCCTGACCCCCACACAACCTATAAACACAAGTTACCTGTGCCCCCTATATATGCCTCGCTGTACCTAAACTACACTCATCCCAGAACCCTAAAGTTCATCCATACCTGAACCCTAAAATCCCTTTCTAACCCTAAATGGGTTGATCCCTAAAAACCATCCCTACACCTTAACTACACCCATTCATGACCCCCTGAAGTCCACCCTTTTCTGAACCCTAACAACCCTTCACCATCCCTAAACACTACCCATTCCTAAAACATAAAAACCCTCATCCCCTAAACTCCACCCATCCCTAAAGCCTAAAAAACTTTTCTACGCCTGAACTCCAGCCATCCCGACCCTAATCACCCCTCATTTTCACTACACATCACTCATCCCTGAACATAAAAAACCCTTGCTACCCCTAAACTCCAACAATTTCAATGTAATTATGGGGGTTGCCTTAAAATGATCTTCTATTTAAAATGTTACCATTAATTATAATTATTTGCATTTCATTAGAATTGCCTTTTCTTTAAATTGGTTTTCCATGAACTGTTTTCCCCAATGTGATTTATCAGTTTTAGTTTTTCTTTAATTCACAACACTAGACCTCTTGGGATGTTCTTATGGTGTAGGGTGGAGCCAAGGGAGGGGGGCTGCCAAATGATGGGATGCCAATGGCAGTGTGGTGAAAGGAGCATCATTTATCACTAGTATGAACACTTACAGGCAACCGGTAGGCAGAAGGAAAGGGAATAGGTTGCCATATTTGTGGTGCAAAACTGGCTCCCAGTAATAAAAACAGCCCTTGGCCTTCAGGCCCACCGGGATAACTCCTGGTGCACACTAGGGCCAGTTTGACCTTGGCCTTGGAATGCCTAATGCTAGAACACAGGGAGGGCAGCAGAGAAAGACAAAGGGATAGGCGCATAGCAGACACAGCACTTGCAGCCTGGACATGGCCTGAAAGGTTTCAGATGTCACACATCGATAGCAAGGGAAGCCTAGAAGCTGCTGCACTCAACCCAATGGGCCTTCACAGCTATGGCACAGATGGGGAACAGTGATTTGTGACAATGTAAATGTTTTATGGGTGTTGTAGAACGTGGTGCATGTCAACATGATTTATGGTTTCTTATCAGTGGCACAAGGTTTATGGTTCCTTATCAGCGATTTACGACTTTCCAGAATGATTTATGGTCTATCGTGGGATTGATGACCATGGTTGGATTAATAAACTGTGACCTGACAGCTACACCCAAGAGTCAGTATTCATTGTTGGAAAAAAGGCTGCCTGGGAGGTCGGTAAAGGGCTGGTTGGACCATGTAGCTCATTTTGGGTGGGTTACAGAGCAGTTCAGGACTGCGCAGTCAGACTAAGGCTGTGGCTAATGTGCCAGGAGGGCTCAGGGCCAACGGGGAAAGATCGTGGAGGTAGTGAGGGGGGGTTGGAAACTCAAGTGAGAGGCAAGATGGAAGTCCCCCTTTTCCCCCATCTCTCCACTGGGTTTCTGCCAAGGAAAAGGGGGTTTTGGTCCCCCTCCCTGTTGCAGTTTAAGTTTCTAAGGCGTGAAATCCCTCCCATGGGATTGGAGGGCTCTATTCAAAGTGGCAAACAGCTGCAAAGGAGGGTGGCATGGCGAGAGGCAAAAAGGTAAGGAGTTTCAAGCAACAGGCATATTGTAGCACTGTGGAACCGAAGCTGCCCCACACCTGGAAAGGACGAGTGGACTTCACAGCTGCAAACAATCATGTCGGAAAGGCGGAAGCAGCATTATTTTTCGGTAGCACAAACACCTAGGGGCAGCTGGTAGACAAAAGGAAAAGGATACCAGTGAGCCTTGGGATACCCAATTGCAGGGATATCGGGAGGGCAGCTGACAAAGACACATAGCAGACAAAAAACTTGCAGCCCGTATACAGCACAAACGATTTCTGATGTCACACATCAGTCACAAAGAAAGTCTAAAAGGTGCTGCACTTGACCCTTTGCATAAATGGCACAGACTGGAAACAATGATATTTGACTATGTAAGTGATTGATGGTGTTGTAAAGCATGATGTATGGTGCTTGTCAACATGATTTATCATTTCTTATCAGTGATCCATGATTTATGGTTCCTTATCAATGATTTATGACTTGTCTGAATGATTTATCGTCTATCCTGTGATTTATGTCCAAGGTGGAATCAATAAAATGCGTCCTGATATCTCCAAACAAGAGTCCATGTTGGTTGTTGGGGGGGAAAAGGCTGGATGGGCCGGATGGGTCAGTAGAGGGCCGGTTGGACCAGGAAGCTCATTTGGCCGGGTTAGACACTTCAAGGGCCTCTTTATAGCTGAGTCTTCATCTGAACTTCCAAGCTACAGCACAGCCATTGCTTGAGAGTTAACGTAATGTTGTGGCTGAGGTCCACTTCATCTCCCCTTTTCCCCAGTTTGTCATGTTTTTTAACCTTTCATTGAGTTTTAAGTCCCCGGCAGCTGTGCCATTCTTTAATTATGTTTCTGTTAAGGGTTTTTTTTCCACGTAGTGTTCATACAGCTTTAAACCTTTCAGGTGTACATTTTGGGGATGTGTACGCCTGTGGTTTGCCCCTGTTGCCTCTGCTCCCTTTGAGTAGCTGTGGTTACTTGGTCTCATATTTACTATCGTTTTGTATGACACAAAAGTTAATGTTCTTTACTTGCCATTATAAAAGCCTGCATGAGCAGCGCCCCCGAGAGCCCACATAAAGTTAGTACATTGTAATCTTTCTAGTGCTCTCATGATTTTGTGACGGCTGCACACATTCCTACAGACTTCCAGAGTCTCTTCACATTCTCATGTGGAGCCTGGCGTTGGTACCTTGTCACAAGGCCCGCTGAACTCCATGGCACATCCCTTAGGATAGGCACGCTTCTTATCACTCTGTGTCTACATGTCTGATTTTTTTCCAAACGAGGTTAAGAAACACTCAATTCCTTCTTACTTAGCCTCCGCCTTCAAACAAGAGCCATTCATGAATCAATCAGTCTCCGGGAGCTCCACAGGAATTTGGAACTCGCCCCTCCCCCACGTGCTATGCTACCATCAGAAAAAGATATCAAAGTTCTTATCTTCGAAAGCACTTGGGCTATATTCCTCCTGCCGACACTCGCTCTCCAACGTATGCTTCAATTTCTCCGATGTTCGTTCTCCAAGTTAACCAAGGTAACCTTACATGCATCCAGCTTATCTCCCAATTACTTCTGATGTTGGGTTTTTCGTTCTTCCTAGATTGCTTCCCTAAGGTTTTCTTGATGTGCTTGTTTGGTAGCAGTTCTTGTGTAAAGCACTCCGAAGCCCACGTGAAAAGTCTATGCTACTATATGAAATCACAAAGATAAATACATTAAATGCTTTGGGTCTCACCATTTCGCCTTATGATTGCACCCAATACAGGCAACTCTAGCCCTCCCTGTGAGGTCCGTGAGGAGCATGTGGCGGTGCACACTGTTCTACAGATGTCTGAGCAGCAAGTGCAGGCCTTCATCCAGTGTAAACCACAGGAGCAACCCATAGATCCAAGCATTAACGTGCAACAGTGTCCTAGTAGGGATCATTAAAAATCATAATTCCGCATTTATGCAATTCGAAAAATAATGTATTGCATAACACACTAAGTCAACAGGGAGGATATGACCAAATGAGTAACTCCATGCAAAATGATTTAAATCGTGTGCATGTGTATACAGCATACACATTTATTAAAACAAGTGCAGTGAGTGTAGTATGAACACAGTGCTCCATAATTTGTGCGGGTGGTGCATTAAGGTGATGAAAAAAAAATGGCGGAAAGAACCAAATAACGTGCCGATTCCATAAAACTGTGGAAGTTGAGTCCAAGAATAAAGAAAGGATTTCTGCACATGGAGGTCATTTCTTGAAAGTCCGTCAGCCGCGTAGTTGTGACAAGGAGAACGGTCATGGCCGGACTGGTGGTAGCAGGCACCGGGCATTTCCCCGGTGGGCCAGAGGGGTGGGGACCGGTTTTGCCGCAGTGCTGCAATGTTGGCTCCCTGTACCGAAAGTGGAAGCAGTGCTTCTTGATAGCACCCCGCTCCCTGCCTCCTCTTCCCCCCTTCCGCTCCCAGGGCCAGTCGAGCAGCAATCTGCCAAGGCTGGTTGCTGTTCCTAGTCCGGCCCTTGTCCGGGTGTGTTCGTGCATGCTTATGTTTATCAGGCAGGCTTGTGGTGAAACCAGACTAGTCTGGGAGATTAAAAATTATGGCAGCCTTTTGGAGGAATATTAGGACCAGAAGAAACGTAGAAGAACTAGACGGAGACCTTCAGCCTCTTCCTGGTGGCAGCGTTCACAAGCGGAAGAGGGCTTTTTGGCAGCTAATCGGTATTGGCCCTTCACTTCCCTAGGCGCTGTGACTTCTGGAGGGCAGAGGAGTAAGTGTTCAAGGAAAAATGCTCCTCAGAATTCAGATTTTCATACCTAACCTGGCCTGGGATAGATTACCAACGTGTAGGACCTCTCCCTACGTTGTGTGGATGCTGTAGTGAAGCCCTAAGCTCAGGGGCTGGCAAGGAGTTGAGCTTGCATTTGGGTAGGTGGAAGGATTTGGGTGGCACAAACCTAGGCCATATTGTTCTAGGATTTCCGGATGTAGGCCTGCAAGCATTGAAAGAGTGATGCACTGAAGGATTGCAGATTCCCTGTGGATGGAAAGTAGGGACAGGGGCATGACACTACAGCAAAGGGCTGTATGCAAGAGTGTTGCATGAACATAAAATACCTTGACGAAACAAGAGGCGTTTGACAAAACTGGAACAGTTCATTTAATTGAACATTGCGGCCAGGAGATTATTTACAGGCATAGGTCAGAAGACTATCTCAATTTACAATCAATCTGTGGCTCTCTTAAATATAATTTATCATAGGAAAAGCTTGTTCCCGGCGATCCTTGTATGGTGAGGAATGGGAGTTGCTGCTTTTGGAGTCATAAATAATTGTCTAATTAATAATACAGGTGGGCCTCGACCTTGCATGAACACAATGTGGCCTGTGGGTAACTTGTCCAGATGTCCAGCATGGAGAGCTCATGTCCACTGCATGTGCTGTGTTCTGATAGGCTATATACTCCTAACTTGTGTGTAATCTGATGTTATGGTGTTTTAGGAGCACAGTACCACTTCAGCCATGTTCGCTTTATTGGGGCCAATGTCCCTTGACCATTGTAGTGTCGCTGCGCCTGTCTGAGGGATTGATCGAAAGTTTCCTGTCCATGCGTTTGTCTGCCGGCTACGTGCTACCCCACATATGGCCTACGTCTCAGTGCTGGTCTGACTACTTATTTGCGAGTTGGGGGTTGGTGTGGGTATCACAATGGGCAAATTAGTTAATAAAGACGCGATCTAGTTCACATACATGAATGTAGTGTTTTTCATATCAGCATCAACTTTTTTCCATATTAACAATAGCACAGAGCACTTTAAAACCAAGGAGAGTGAATGAATCCATGACAGAGCCAGTGAATAATCAGTACAGTGTTTGTGGGGGAGCACTGGCCGTCAGCCGGTCTTTGGTGAATGTTATGTTATCTTAAATAGCTTGTAAAGCGCGCAGCTACCCCAGAAAAGGGGCGTCCTGGCGCTAATCACAGTCAAATGGAGAGACCACTAGAAAGGGCAAGGGGACCTAAGGTGACGGGAAAAGATAAGTCTTTATAACCTTACTGAATGCCAAGTAGTTTTTCAAAGTGCAAATTGGCAAAGGGAGAGAATTCCATAATTTGGCTGCCCGAGTGCGGAAAGCGCGCCCTCCGGCCCGCCAAATGTTGTTCCGTGGAACGGAGTTGGTGATAAGGAATGTAGGGTGAGAGCAAGATAGCTACAATGCCAGGCAAAGAAGAATTCAAGATTTTAAAAGCAAGGCACAGGACTTGAACTCCACACTCCAATGTAGGTGGCGGATGGCAGCAGATGTGGGGCAGGTTCTTGGGAGGCCAAGAAGAGTTCTAGCTGTCGCATTCTGGAAACTATAGTCTTGAGATCTGACTTGTTGGTCCCCAAGTAGAAAGAGCTGGCATAATCCAATCTTGACAAAATAGCGGCCTGAATGATAATCTGCTGAGTGGACGGGTCAAAGTATCCTAACAATGGTTTAAGCCCCCGCAAAATACCAATACTAGTCCCTGCCACATTCTTGGTTTAGGCCTGAAAGTTGAGAGCCGAATCCACCCAGACACCCAGATCCTTTACCAACTGCTTGGGGGTGGGGGCACCACCCAGGGTTGTGGGCAACCAGTGCTCATTCGTTAGTTTTTCATCCCGACTGACCAACTGAACTTCAGTCTTGCTTGCATTAAGCTGCAGACAGTTGACGGACATCCATTCTGCAATAGCTGAGAGATCGCTCTGAAACGTGGAGGCATCCTGCGCTGAGTTACCCGAGAGTGCCACCACCGACTGTGTATCGTCGGCATATGATAATATTGTCAGGCCTCTGCTCCTAGCCACCGCTGCAAGAGATTGAACGTACAGGTTAAACAGCGTAGGACTCAGTGCTGAGCCCTGTGGCACCCTTGATGAATAATATGAGTCCATGAGCAGAAAGGGGGGCCGCCAACTAGAAGGACCTCTCAGAAAGGAAGGAGGCGAACCAGTCAAGGGCAGAGCCCACGACCCCCACTTCCTTGAGCTGTTGCACCAGGATTTGGTGGGAGACAGTGTCAAGCGCAGCACTGACGTCTAATAAAATCAGTGCCGACGTAAGCCCCTCATCGAGTGCAGCCCTCAGATGTTCGGTCACTGCTAGGAGGGCGGACTCAGTGCTGTGGCCCGGACGGAAGCCATTCTGAGACTGGTCTAAGATGTTGGGGGCAGATTTATGAGGCCCTTGCGCCACGTTTACGCCGCTGTTGCGTCACGCAAGGCGGCGTAAACGTGGCGCATCCCTACGAACGATTTACAACGTGACGCATCTAGGCAGATGCGTCACGTTGTAAAGCCCTGCGCCGCTTGTGGGCGTTCCGGCGCAGGGTGGGCGTTCCGGGGCAGGTGCGCCTCGCAAAAGTGGCTGAGTGAAATCTATGAGATTTCACTCAGTCACTTTTAAGCCAATGCTGCGTCAAAAGCCTGCGCCTGCTTGAAGCAGGCGTACGTCTTGACGCAGCATTGTTAAAATGGGGCACCCCCGAGCCTTACTGGAGCTGCGTCGCGCTTGCGACGCAACTCCAGCAATGCGACACATTTCCGGCACAGATGCGTCACGCATCTGTGCCGTTTTTGCACCATGGTGCGCCGGATTATAAATGGGGCGCACCACGGAGCTGTGGCGCACTGTGGCGCATGTTAACTGGCGCATCCCTGGGGATGCGCCAGTTAACATAAATCTCCCCCTATTATTTTCCAGAAATCCTGTTAGAATGGAATTGACATGGGTCTCAGCAATCTTAGATACCCAAGGCAAGAGAGATATGGGACAGAAGTTCTCCGGTTTGGTTGAGTCCAAGGAAGGCTTTTTTAACAAAGGGATCAACCTTGCTTGCTTCCATGTCCTAGGGTCAACTGCCTTGGATAGGGACATATTAATCACCTGGCCCAATGGAGACAAAAGCACGGGTAAAGAGTTCATAAATAGCTCCGGTTTATGGGGGTCAGCAGGAGAGCCTGATTTCACCTTGCTGCACAGCACACGGAGCTCGTCCTGGTATATTAACGGGAATGATGCAAGAGTGTGGGTGGGGCAGGTACTGGGGACTGGGCCCAGGGATTGAGCAGCTAGAGGGAAGGAGTTATAGATGTTCTCCACCTTTTCCACAAAGTAGGTGGCAAGAGCCTCACATTGTTCATCTAATGTCATGCAGGGCGCAGGAGGTAACCCTGCCCGTTTAAGGTCTTTTAGTATGCTAAAAACACATGTAGCGGGGATCTTACTGCCCCTAATCTCAGCTGCGTAGTAGGCTGCCTGCTCGGACTGGATAGCCCTGTGGTGGTCCTTAATAGACTGCTTGATAGCGTCCTTTAGAATCAAGATCATAATCGCACCTCCACACCCGTTCCAACTTTTTCCAAGCTTTACGCATGCTGGCAAGCTTATCACTGTACCACGGACTAGACTTAGTATTGCGGCACTTAGACCTCTTGGGCAGGATAGGTATATCAAGTGGCCACAAGATCTAGTCCGGCAGTGCTTTGTCAGCAGCATCAGGGTCATCTGGTAGGTTTGGGGTGCTAGTAGACAGAAGGGCATAAAACTCCTCGGAATTTAATTTGTGCCATGGACGCCTGCAGGAAAAGTGTTGAGCCGCCTTATGAGCGGACTGTACCTAAGTAAGGGTCATAGGTATTAGATAATGGTCCGACCAGCACAATGGAACAGGGGGGTCAACTATGAGGGAGCAGAGATTCGAGAAAACTGGGTCCAACAGATGGCCAGCACAATGAGTGGGGCCTTGAACCAGTTGAATCAACTGAGACGCCTCAAAGTCAGCCAGGAAGCTACCTATTTCTGGGTTCAATGGGCTGTCCAAATGCAGGTTCAGGTCACCAATGATGGTAAAATTGGCATCTCTCATAACCAATGTGCTAGTTATCTCTGTGACTGCAGTCCTGAACTCTTTAGAGGGGCCGGGGGCCGGTATATCAGAAGACCAGACAGAGTAAAGCCAGCATTGAAGGAAATCCAAAAACGTGCACACTCACAGCCAGCCAGGGCCATTTTGGCAAAGAAACAGGTGTAATCTGTGAATATAAGCAGAAAGCAGGTGTGTGTACCAAAAGTGAAATGGCACGTGATATGATTTTTTAATTTTTTATAAGGAGTTACTTCATCGAGATACAGAAATGTCATTTTAAATGAATGTTCATTCGGTTTCCTTCTGCTCCCTTCTGCACAGTGTAATTCTGAGGGACAAGGGACAGACAGTGGTTTGTAGTGGTGTACCCTCGCCAGCTCCCCTCCCCTATGTGTGGCTTCGGTGCTACACTTGATGCCTATCACTGACACTATTCCCTATGCCTGTCGCCAACGCCCCTCACCCACCTTCTGCTCATCAAATGACCTATTTAGTTAATAATGTGATTGAATATTAAACAGCAGTGATTAAAATTTAAGATACTTCAGAACGGTGTTGCTGCTGTACATCAAAAATCTGTGGCTGACTGACAAAGCCTGACTGACTAATGGTCCTCCCACGGCGCGCAGTGCCAATTACTGCACCTCCACACGGGTGGCAGGCTGTGCTGTTTGAAGACCGTTCATTGCGTTTCTTTTCCCTAATCTGAGGACATTTTACGAGTCGTGAAACTGTTCTAAACTCAACTGTCCTTGTAAGTCGATCATTTGAATTTTCATAAACCAGCAGAAATTAATCAAATGGTTGATGCGAGAGAATGATCAGTCAACAAGGCAACCATGTTCACTGAAAACCTGGGCCGTATATTTGAGTGGGTCCCCCAAAGAGCTCCCAAATGCGGTCTGTTTAGCACGAAGTGACAGCCCTTCTGGAGCTTCAGATGGATGTGGACTTAAGAAGACCTGACCTTTGAGAAGTCTCCACCTAGAATGATTCCGTCACCACAAAGCATTCATACTCTACTGCCTATTGAAGCGCTGCCAAATTAATGATCCCAGTCTCACAGACACTCTCTTTTATGTTAGCTGCAAGCTAAAGGGCTTATTTACAAGACTCCATGCGCCACTGGTGTGTCACTTTTAATATGGGAAAAAGTGGCGTACAGGTGGCACAAGGGGCTTATCAAGCCCCTAAGTGTGGCCCAGCGGACTGCTTGGATGCATACCTACCTTGATCGTTATCGCTATGATTTGGCTTATTTCTCAAATAGCAGCAAAACTCTACTTTACCTGCAGGGTTGGTCTGTCCATGTAGACTTTGGAGCACAGCTGCACCAGAAATGTCAGCCATTACACTGAGCTGTATATTTCTTCTACGTCACACTTGTGAAGAGCTGGGCTGCCCCTCACACATGCAGTTTGGAGCAGGGGCTTCACCGCTCTAGTATACATCTGAACGCCTAAGCACCAAAGTCTAAATAGCAAATAGAAGGACCCCACTGTGATTGACAGTGCAGGACTATAGCACAGCCAGTCACCAAGCAGATGACCAATGGCATTATGTCTCTCCATGCTGCTGCCATTAAATTCCTTATGCCATCCTTTTCCCAAATGCCTATCTAGAAACAAGCTTTGTGTGCAAATTGTCATCTTTGTTTTATCAATTCTTTGTGGGAATTTGATTCCTTCCCATGACTTCGTCACCCTAGTTCAACCCCAAGTTATTTCACGTTCTGGAAAAGCAGTGCCTCATTTACAAGGCCATTGTACCACCAGTGCATCACTTTCTTTTACGCACCGGTGGCACAGTGTGCCTGTCTATATTTACAAGGCCACGTAAAGTCACCCTCCATGACTTTTCATAGCCTTGTAACTATGGGCCCCTTTCACGCATTACTCTACATGAAAGGGGCGTTTAATGGGTGTTGCTGTGGGTGTTCCCACGCAACATCCATGGAACCTGACACATTCCCAGATGTACAAAGTTTTGTAAAGTTGGGACTGGAATGCGTCAGGATCTCCAACGCCTCCCCAGGGGAGGCGTTAGAGTGGCGCAACTAGGAGAAATACTTTTACTTCTCCTTGTTTTTTCCTCTTTCGATGCGTGTTGCAGAATCCAGCAAGCATAGAAAGAGGAAATTGCCATCATTGATTGTTTTCGTGCAGGAAGGTGCCCCTTCCTGCACAAAAACAATCATCCCCGCAGCGCAGGCACCTTTGCAACATGACACAATGGTGCCTGCACTGGCACATGGCAGTCAATTGTGCGACAGTGCAGGGAAAAGCACACAAATGCCTCGTATTGTTAACCCCTGTGCTTTTAAAATTACACCGCTCTACGCAAAATGTCTTGCGACGCCGCACCATTTTCTTTGTAAATGAGGCCCTCAGTCATGTGTTTCATGCAATTGCTTTATTTAGCGCTTGATACGAGTGACTAGGGGGCTTATTTACAAGCCCCGTACGCCGCCAGTACATCACTTTTTGCCATATAAAAAGTTACGCACCAGCAGCGCAAGGGACTTGTAAATAATGCCCGGTCTTTCCAAGCACAAGCGCTTAGAGACCTACCGGTGATAACGCGCTATATAAATTGAATAAATAAATAAATAAAATTATAATCTGGTTGCCTGTTCTGTAATGCCCGGTCTTTCCAAGTACAAGCGCTTAGAGACCTATTGGTGATAACGCGCTATATAAATTGAATAAATAAATAAATAAAATTATAATCTGGTTGCCTGTTCTGTAATGCCCGGTCTTTCCAAGTACAAGCGCTTAGAGACCTATTGGTGATAACGCGCTATATAAATTGAATAAATAAATAAATAAGCCCCCTAGGGGTTGAAGCATTTGTAGACAGGTAGCACACTACTCAGTTGGAACCACTATGGATGCAAGAGTGTGTGATGGTTATGTGGTCTATATGCTTAGGAGCTTATTCACACGCCCTTTGCACCGCCAGTACGACACTTTTTCCCATATTAAAAGTGGTGTAACAGTGGCACAAGGGGCTTGTAAATAAGTCCCATAGTGTACAGTGCTGGGGCGAGGACATGAATGTCGCCCTTAACAAGTTTTGTCACTGTGCTTATATGTGAATTGAAAGCGAAACAGATTGATAGGACACAAGCATTTAATCCTAGTGTATGGATTGATAGGTAGTGTGTGCGGCCTGTGAGTGAAATTATTTGGTGTCACTGTATGTAGCTGCTCATACTTATGGGTATAGGAAAAAGTATGGGAACAGATGCTGACATGCATGCAGACACATCGTATGGAGTGGGCTGTCAGGTGAGGTTATACCACATTGAATAAGCTGCCAAGGGAGGTGTGCAGAGGGGAATGCTGCTAGCTTTGGATGTTTAGTCTTGCATCAGCTGCTGTATTTGCTCTAGCATCCACCCTGGAACGGCATAATGGGCTGTCAGGTGAGGTTATACCACATTGAATAAGCTGCCAAGGGAGGTGTGCAGAGGGGAATGCTGCTAGCTTTGGATGTTTAGTCTTGCATCAGCTGCTGTATTTGCTCTAGCATCCACCCTGGAACGGCATAAAAGCAACACATAGGTATGAGCATTTTTTAATCAGCCTTATTTAAGCTCTCCTATGTTCATCACAAGTGAACAGAGGAACAGCCTGAACAGAACAGCTATGATATATGCCTAGAGCAGGGCTGAATTTGTGGAACAAAAAAAAGTGCTGGTGCCCACAAATTTTCTGAAGTGACTGGTACTCACCTCTACCATCTCTTGCACAGAGGCCAAACATAGATTATAAAGGGGTTTAGGGGCTTCTGCCCATAAGAACACTTCATAAAATGGTGTCAATTTGTGTACTTTAAAGTCCACTTTTCACTTCAATTTAAATAATAGCCACAGGATCTGAAGGGGCGCTCATGAAATATCCCAGTACTGAGTTGTCTGGCTCGGGGTGAGGCCTAGGGCTGGAGTATGAGCAGAGCTGCTTTTTTCCACTACTTGAAGCAGAAGCCTAAATCTACATCTATTTAAAGTGACAAAATAAACTAAATAGTATACAAACTCACTGAACAATTAAACAGTGACACCATGATATGAAACTTGCCATAATACATGTACTACTGCCTTTTTGGCACTTGTGTTTGGGTTTGTTCTGACCAGTAGAAGCAGTGCCTAGGCATTATCTGCTGCAGCTGGCATTGGTCACCGTTGCTCAGTCTGAAATCAATTGGACTGAACTGTGTAGTACTTTGGAACGAACGCATTTAATAGTCATTTATTATTTTTACATATAGAGCTTCATACCACACTTCTACCACTTTCACGAATATCCTGACCCTTTCTTTTCCAGAACTTTCGATGAGTCCAGTGAGCCGGCTGGGTGACATGAGTGATCATTAATCGGGCATCAGATTGAGGGACACTTTCTCCCACATCTGCTTTCACTGTAGGCTCCAGGGATGTGGACATTTGTTTGTACCGACCCCATCTTGTTGGAAACTGGATGTTGTAAAGTAATCTCATTTGTGTCGGGATTATTCATACACTTATTTACAGACTCTGAGGAGACATCTACCCTATCTAAGCCTTGATAGCGCGGAAAGAGTCCCAAATTTAATTTCCAGTACCGGTTCAACCAGAAACTTACAAGAGTGGGCTCCAGCTCCATGCCAAACCCTTCTTCTGGACGACAGATCGTTGCCATCGTTTTTGAATGTTCAGTCAATAATGAGAGTTTTAGATTGGTTTCGAAATTCTTTTTTTCTCATAAAGAGATTAGTAAAACTCTTTGATTGTTTTAATCAATTAGTAAATCAGATAAAGTCAGTTTACGGAAATGTATCAAGAAAAAAATGCTTAAAGTCATTAAAGTGTAAAAATGTCAAGCATGTGCAATAAAGGAATTAATCCCTATTCTAAACAATCTAGAATTGAAAGCAAATAGAACCCATAAAGAGTTTGGGAAAAGAGTGAGATCAAAAGGAGCATAAAGTTCAAAATCAAATTATGTATTAGAACTTCCCTATAATGAACAGTTCATGAAACTCAGCCGATTCTCAATATCAGAAGAGTATCAGCATACGGTTACAGTAGCAATCTGTACATAGAAACAGGGAAATATGGGGAAACAGATGCAGCAGTAGCTACAACCGTCGAGAATAGGAATGTTGAAAGTCTGGGAGTATCACCCCCAAATGTTGCAGGCAACTGCAGCAGCGGTCAGCAATAGTAGTCTGTCTAGCTAGAAACACGCACAAATATAAAAGACAAGAACACGTGAATAACATTGTTGCAGGTTAGATCACTTCTTTCCAATGGAGAGACATCTTTCAATGGTGAGCAGGCTTTGTTCTTCCTTTTCCACGGAAAACACATGAAGTCGACAGTCTACTATCAAATATGTAACAGACATCACTAAACAGTTCTGTTTCTGGAAGCACTAGCCTTGATTCCCAGAGAAGCTTAATGCAGAATCTATTCTATCATTTATTCAATTTTTCACTGCATGACAATGAACTGTACTAAAGACAAAAATATTTACTTGAAGATTTCTAGTTAGGTAATGCTTTTCGTATTTCATGTAAGTGAGATTCATTGTTAAGTTATGCAATTTTCTATTCAGCATTGTATGAACACGAGATAGATAGGAAGTTCAAGCCTAGTGCAAATGAGAACATTTTGTTTAAGAAAGAGAACTCCTTTGTAAAACCAGAACATTCTGCGACGAAGATTCTAAGCAGGTCACATTAAGGTCAACCTATACAATACATTTGTGGTTGAGCAATTTCTAAAGCTTCTATTTGTTGAAGGGAAATCTACCAGTGAATATGGCTGCCTGATGCAATTTGCACATTTTTACTACGTGTCAATTTACAGTATGTTTTCACGTTAATGTCTTAAGCAAATAATCCGATTTTTAAAAATTAATTATAATTTAAAATGTCACATTTTACAGCCTCTAGCCTTCAGAAGTGTGGATCCAGCATTTTTCAGACACATTTTTGTTTTCAGCAGGCACTTTTTTCTTCTTAATTTCATACTCCTTGAATGAGGCAATGGGACACAAGCACCCGTGTCTTTATTCATGAATGGCTAATGACTTCAGAGAGTGCTGATACATAAGCTTCTGGCTGATTCTATGTCAAATCTGTAGCCTCTGCAGTGGCAGAAACATGGAAGCTTGCTATCCTCATGGTTCCTCTTGGTAGTAAAGTTGGGAAAGGAAGATACCTAGAAATGAATATACACCCTATAGCTGCTTGACTCTCTGGGCATGGTCATCAAACCCCTGGGACAAAGCTTCTTATATTTTATACTTATATTTGTGTTGGATTTTGTACCAAATCCTATGAAAATCTCACACTACTGAAACAATCATAACTTTATTACCTTACTAAAGATCTACTGATTCTTCAGGAAAGACAGAGAGAAGTCAGGCTTGCTGCACAAGGAGGTAGCAAGGATCTCTCCTCTGTCTTTTAAAAGCTGCAACAGTCAGACGGAATCCATACGAAATAATACAGTGATTGACTACAACACAGAGAAATAATGTCCTGATAAGTCAGTCCAGGCTGATGCAAAGCATGGAAGTCTTAAACCACTGCTCGTGCATTCCCTCCCATGGGAACTAGTTCCTATAAACTATAAATAAAAGTTTGGGAAGCTCTCCAAGTTTCATCTTCCAACTAATCTAACTTCCACTCTCCCAGGGCTTTATTTGTAAAATAATGAGTGTTGGTACCCAAAGTGCTGCTCAGACTGGCCGGTGCTATAAAATGTCGAATTAATAGTCTGAGATCTTCCTCTGCCCTAGTTAACTTCTTCACAATTTCTTCCACTCTCCTCTTCTCGGATTTTTGCTTATGCACTGAGTAGCTAAGCGTCTCGCCTCTACCTCCCGCCTTAAATGCGTCCCAGGCATTGCCTACGGATGTGCTCCCCCTATTGATCGTCAAGAAGTCTTCTATCCAGTTATTCATGAAGCTGATGTATCCACTATCCTTCAAAAGAGCTCTTTCGAATGTCCAAATACTTTGTTTTATAACTACACCCATTAAGTTAATTGAGAGAATCAGGGGGTTATGGTCTGACATAATTCGTGGGAGTTTTTTGATTTGAGATCTGGATACTAAAGAGTTAGAAATCAGAAAATAGTCTAATTTTACCAGGATCCTATGTGGGGCTGAAAAAAAAGTACTACCATCTCTCTGTGGATTCAGTTTAGCCCATAGATCTACCAATGCATTATGCTGCGCTATAGCTGTTCCTGCCGGGAAAGCTCTCTTCTTTCTACCAGTATAACCTCCTCCTCTTTGGATCTCAGAGTCTGAGGGGCTATTAATGTTAAAATTGCCGCAGCATATGATCGGCTCCGGCCAACTAGCTAATTCTGTGTCCAAATATTCAAATATATCCGGATCATCCTCTGTGGATCCATAAACCGAAACCAATGTGAATTTCTCCCCCTATATACTAGCTCTATTATAACCACCTTCCCCACAAATCTTCAGCCTTTCTGGTGACTAAACAGTCCCTCTCTCTAGCCATAGGCGCCACCTCTCTTGTTTTAGAGCCTTGCTTAGTATGAGCTAATAAAGTAAACCCCAGCTGCTCAAGCAGATATCCCTTCCCTCCCTCAACATGCGTTTCTTGTAAGCATACAAAATCCAGGTTCATTGTTTTCAATAATGCAGAGACCCGAAGTATTTTCTGTATATCGTTTAGCCCGCAAACATAATTGTAGCAATACGACAAGACATTAGAAAATGTCAAACGGTTGTTCTACTATTTCCACCCGATCTTCATTTAGAAAAAAAACATGTGTGCTGTGCTGCAAGTGCTGTGCGTGTCCTAGCTCCCCCTCCCCCCTCCCACCCCTCCCCCCCTACGGGCAAATAGGCCAGCCATGACCTATGTGTGGTCCCTTTTGGAGTGCAGCTGCCGCCTCGTCCTCCCACCCTTACGTACTAAACACCACCAAGAACAAAGTGAATCCCTTCCTCCTCGACTGTACCATTTATACACCCTGAGTCCCTGAGCTGAGCCGTTACCTAAAGACTTTCATCCCCTTATCTCACCTGCTCCCTTCCCTGTACCTCCACCATGTACTCCTGAGCCTTCATCTCTGGAAAAAAAACATTTTCATCTGCCCTTTGGTGATCACCTTTAGTTTGGCTGGGTACAACAAGTAGGCCACCGACCCCAGGGCCTGTATAGAAGCGATAAGCTGCCTCAATCTCCATCTACGCTCCACCGTAACGTGACAAAAATCGTGCCTCGCAAAATAAAGACACATTGTTAAAAGAGCGTTTCGCTTCTGGCTTTGCCTTCTCTAGAATTAATTGCCTTAACAAAAAGTTGCCAATGAATATGAGAATAGCTCTAGGTCTCCCTTCTTTAGACCCAACTTGCCCCCTCTTGATTGTAAAGGGGAAATGATGCGCCCTCTGAATTTCCTACTCCCACCGCCATGAGGACAACTCTGGAAAAGCCCCCTTCAGTAAGTTCACTACAAATAGTCTGACATCATGACCTTCAAGTCCCTCTGCGACCCCCAAAAGTCTGACGTTGTTGTGACGCTGGCGGTTTTCGTAGTCCTCCAACTTCCACTGCACGTCCTCTGCAACTTTCTGCTGATCTTGCTTAAAAGTGTGAAAACTACAGAAGTCATCCTCCAGCTTCCGTGTCCGTTCTTCAACCTGAGTAACCCTCTCAGCAACCTCAACGTACAGTTTGTTCATTTTCCTTAGAGTATTCTGTATCTTCTTTGCTCCTTGTCTCGCCCTCCGGCTTTCCACCCTAGCCTCACTTTGCATAGTTTTTAGGGTACTGAATAACAAGTCTAAAGAAACTGGTTGGGGTGATACATGTGATGCGAGCTGTGCCCCTGGAGGGAGTGAGACCCCTTCTGAATCTTGGTATGTCTGCGAGGTGGCTGAATAATCCCACATCTAGATCTCCTTTTTTTCTGTGTACATTTTGGAGCCGTGGAGCTGCTCCCCGTGTCCGTGGACTCTTCTGTGCTCCCCTCGTCAGACCCCAGTGATTCCAAGTCTTGGTTTAGAGAAAAGAAGCGGAGGTACCTCCACCCCCAGCCCCGTTCTCACACTGTCCTGCCAAAATAATTTCCTGTTGTAAAGCTGCCAAAGCCTGGTTGCTCCCCCAGATACTCAGAATGCCTTCTTTTCCTACACAGTGCCCCACGAATGTCCCATCCGATCCTGAAGCATCACCCTGGGTTTTATCAGGTGGGAGGTTGCCCTGCAATTTTAGATTACATACGGTGCCCCTATCACAGCCTCCAGCAGCGCCCTGCTCCGAACTTGTAGTACTCACAGTTCCTGGGCCTTGTAACTGGCCTTGCGCCCCCTTTCCTCCCGGGGTAACATCCTCTGGCGAAGCCTCTGATGTTGCCTCCGTTCCACGCTCTGCGCTGTGCCTCGGCTTCTGCTCCACCGTCAGCGCCTGTGCTGGCAGACACGGCTAACTTCTATCTCTGCAAGCGCATCAACGATGCACTAGATCTTACAGCCCCTCTATCCAAAACTAAACCTAGTGGCCGTGTTCAAAAAACCGCACCTTGGTTCAGTATTGAACTGCGAATCGCAAAAACCTTATTGAAGAGAGCAGAAAGGCAATGGCGTAGGGCTTTCTCCAAAGATACTAGAGAGGCCTACTTGTCAGAGAGGCGACTCTACCATGGATTGATCAGAAAGTCGAAAGCTACACATTATGAGACCAAGATCAATGAAGCTGGTAACTCAACGAAGGAGCTGTTTCTGCTTTACAAAACTCTTTCTAGTGGAAAATCTGTCACTGTCCCTGATGACTGTTCGCCTGAGTCTTGTGACAGAATCGCAGATTTTTTCGCCGAGAAAATATCAGGAATTTACTCCGCCTTCCCAACTCAATCCACGAATGGGATAGAGTTTGTGGAAAGCCCAAGGGAACGGGGAAACTCACCTAGTCTGACCAATTTTGTCACCCCACCCCCAGAAGCTCTCCTAAAAATCTGCAGATCTGTGAAGTCAGGTTCTCCACGGGACCCTACCATACCTAAACGTCTAAGGGATAGCCTGGGGGTCTTGGAGCCCTACATTAGGCATCTACTGGACGTGTCTTTTAATACAAAGACAGTGCCTAAAGAATGGAAAAAAGCGGTGGTCCTTCCTCTCAGGAAAAAACCCACTATCAGCTTTGATAAATTAGACAATCTACGGCCCATCTCTCTCTTACCTTATCTGGCCAAGGTGGCCGAAAAAACGGTCAATCTCCAACTTATGGATCTCGTAGACAAAGCTGCCTTACTGCACGGCACCCAATTTGGCTTCCGACCCCGCCATTCTACGGAATCAGCACTACTGATGGCTGTGGAATCCCTACGGCAGGGAGTGGATGAGGGTCACACTATGGCCCTTATCCTATTGGACCTGAGTGCGGCATTCGACACTGTAGCTCATTCCACCTTGCTACAGTGTCTGAATAATGGAGGTATATCTGGAGCCGCACTCCAATGGATCCAATCCTTCCTAACTGGGAGAAGTTTCCAGGTCCGTCAAGGTGACCACTACTCCCGAGACATAGGACTGGGTCAGGGCTTCCGCAGGGATCGTCCCTGAGCCCAACCCTTTTCAATCTTTATGTCTCCCCAGTGGCTCCGATCGCTGTGGGGCACGGATTACAAATTGTATCCTATGCCGACGACACACAGCTGGTTGTCTCCCTCTCGCGTGCACCCGGCCTTGCCATGGACAGTTTCAGGGCTTGCATGCAAGATCTAGCAACATGGATGTCCACAAATTGCCTGAAATTAAATGGCAACAAGACCGAGGTTCTCGTGGTGGGAGGGAACCCATCTGTCTGGACGTCGGCATGGTGGCCACCATGTCTAGGTGAGGCCCCCACACCACGGCAGGAAGTCAGAAATCTCGGGGTCTGGCTCGATGCTGACCTGTCTTTCGGACCACAGATAAACAGGGTGACGGGCATCTGCTTCAGCATTTTAAAGATTCTACGGAAGGTCCTAGCTCTCCTCCCTACGGCCGCCCGCAGAACGCTGGTGCACGCCCTAGTCACTTCACGCATGGACTTTGGTAACCTACTCTATATGGGAGCTACCTGTAAAGCAATAAATCGACTTCAGGTGCTACAGAACGCTGCAGCTCGCCTCATTTTAAAACTCCCAAAAAGATCGGACTCCAAAGCTGCCCTCCAGTCACTCCACTGGCAGCCAGTGAGGAGCAGAGTTGAATTTAAATCCCTCTGTACCTGCCATCGTATCCTCACTAAGAAGGTGCCAGCACCACTCCAGAACCTAGTCACCAGGTATGTACCATCTTGTGCTCTGCGCTCCTCGCAGGGAGGCTTACTTAAGGTCACCTCATTTCCAGCCCGAACTTCCCCGATCTTTTTCCCCAGTGTCCTTTTGGAAGAGTTAACAATGTTATTCTTCTGGGTACCGGCACCGGTCATATTTTTCGGGTCGTTTTATCTTCTACAGCGGAATCCTTCTGTGCTGCAGGGTCTTTTGCATCATTTCCATTTGTCGCTCGGGGTGGCATCTTGAAGACAGCTCAGTGGGCCAGCTCGATAAGAAACAGTATCCTCTTGTTGGCACGGCACAGAATTTCCTCAATATACCAGCCGGTATACTGTCTCCAAAGCCTACTAGCTGAACCACTCAGGCTACTGCTTATGCTCCTGCAATTAAGACCCCAGGGCTAAGCATGGGCGAATTTTGCGAATTCGCGATCCGCGAATTTGCGGATTTGCAAATTCGCGATCCCCAAAATTCGCGAATTTGCGGATTTTTGGTTTTTTGCGTGTTCGCGGGTTTTTTTGCGTGTTCGCGGGGATTTTTGCATCTTCGCGAGCTGCTTGCATAGCGAAGTTACCCATGCAGTCGTTTATGGGAGAGGGAGAGAGAGATAGATAGATAGATAGATAGATAGATAGATAGATAGATAGATAGATAGATAGATAGATAGATAGATAGAAAGAGAGAAAGAGAGAGGGAGAGAGAGAACGAGAGGAAGAAAGAGAGGCCGGATCTCTGAAGGGCCAGATTCCTGAGTTGCACCTACAGAACATACAGCTTTTTATTTTTAGCAAAATGCATATGAAAATTGTGCTGTAAAGGTCTCTTTTAGCTTAACCCCTCCTGACAACTCAAAATGGGTGTATTTGCCATCCTCTCCCTTCTTCCTGTTTTTTATATCTGTAAGTGCTTCCTGATGAGGTTTAATTCCTTGGACAGGTGCCTCGTTGCCTACTTGTAACTATTCTCTGACCCTGCTTCAAGGGTCAGAGCAGGGTCAGAGAATAGTTGCAAGTAGGCAACGAGGCGCCAGGAAGCAATTAGCAGCAGGTGTCCAAGTTGAAATTAATTTGTTTGTAACTCTTTTGTAAAAGGTTACAAAGAAATTAGGTTCAACTTTTGCACCTGCTGCTGTAACCCTTGCTTGGCTGAAAATTCGTCCCCGCTGATTCGCGGATTTTACCGCAAATTCGCGAGATTCGCGGATCGCGAAATAGCGGAAAATCCGCAAATTCGCCCGCGAAACGGATTTTACGCCCACCCTTACCCAGGGCCTCGGACTCATTACCATCTGAGGGATCACTTTCTATCCATCAAAGCTATGGACGGAAAGAGGAGTGAGATGCAACTTCTTACTACAACCCGTCAGCGGCCATCTTGCCCTTCAATCGTTCATTTTGTTTACCGGTGCTATAAAAATGTCAATGTGCCGAATACCAAAGGTGCATAGTCCTGAATCCACCTCAGGCATATTTAATTTCCTACAGGCACTCCCTGCCCCATTATCTCACTCATACAAGTGTCTGCTTTCTCCCTTGGTGACATATTTTGTGTCTTTCTCTTTCTGTTTTCTATGTTTTGCCATCTCTTGCTGTTTGGAAAATTTTGATGAGAAATAAGCGCTGGTGACCCCCCACCGGCAACCACTGCCTCAAATTAAGCACTGCACTCTCCACTATGCTTGCAAGCAGTGCATAATTTAATCTGGAGGTTGTCAGTGGGAGCACTGCCACTCATTTTTGTGGTCTGGAGCTTATTTTTCTGCATCAGACCTTTACTGAGAGCAGGAGAGTAAAAAAACACACAAACTAGAAAAACAGAGGAAGAGAAAGACAGAAAAACCGTCACATGAAGAGAAAACATGAACCTGTAAGAGTGATATAAAAGGGCAGGAAATGTCTTGTAGTCGATAAAAAAAAAAGACATGAGGTGGATTCAAGGATACACAGCCTTGGCGTTTGGAGGATTGACATTTAATAGCACTGGCCATGGCTTCTGAGCACAGCTTTGTGCACCTGCACTTATTCTATTGCAAATTAAACACTGCTTTCAAGCAATATTTGAATTCGGGGGATTACGAAAATGCTTTTTATGAGGAATGACTATACCTCAAATCCCGGTATTTATGACTGAAGTTAAATATGTTGAATTTGTCCCGGTGTAATCTATCAGCACACATTCAGTGGTGTTCGGACGTTTACTGCTTTCTGTTCACAGCAGCAATCTGTAGGTGGCTCTTATTTACTCCTTTAGCTGAACCTTACACAATGGTCTCACCTAAGGGCCACAGCCATCGTTTTGTTGGAGTTTCAACCTGGCTAGAAGTAATGTGCTTCCTAACTCCTAGATGCCAATGCAATGGAGAAAAACGAAGGCAGACACCTTGTTATCACTGTACAAGTACTGAGGACAAACTATGACACAGAGCCCAATTTGTTGCTTTGTTCAACCCCTTTATGTAAGGAATTATTTGCTATGGCATTAGGAGAGTATACAGCATTAGTTCCTTCCTTGGCTTCTGGTAATGTGTCCGGATTAAGGTCAGAAAATCCTGCCTACTGATTAAAAGGTGGAAGTATCTTTAGAACCATCCTCTAAGGAGCAAGTCAATCAGGTAAGCTAGAACTGTGTTTTTTTTTAAAAAAATGTAGGCTCAGGAGCATTCTTGGTTTTGAGGGGAAAACTGCAGAGGTAGTAGATCTTCCTTGAGAATGAGTTCTCCAGGGCCACGTTTTGGTGTAATAATTATGGATCTGCCAGTTATCTTTATTGTCACCTTTTTGATGAGAGGTCTAGCTTCTCAAGTATAGGGGGAAGAAACAACAGTACTTCCAGGCGCAGAAGCAGTCCAGAATTCACCAAGCCGCACTCAGGGTCAGAACCCAACAGGAAGAGGGACCCGAGAGTACTGCTGCCATCCCCAATTATTTGCACACCTCGTGATCCAGAATCCGACTGGACAGTCCAGCTGAGATGCTTCTGCCGGGACCTGGTAACACCAAATGGCAGATAGGGCTGTTCAGATTCAGTGACATTTTGAACACTTTTTGAGGGTAGGCTGTCACCAATCTGTAGTCACACTGGAATCAAAGTCAATTTAAGAGTGCAATACATCCAAAACGCTTGTACAAAAATGCCAGTAGGACCAATGTTTCTAGGTCTTACAAGCTGTTCCACTTCGTGATAGTCTATTAATGCAGCACCTTAACAGTTGCTTCGGGTACACAAACATGCATTTACAGCAGCAATGGAAGGTGTTGGTGCTAGTCTCGGCGTTCCCTGATGTAGCGGGACTCCTCCCCAGCAGAACCTAGGAGTGGTACTCGCCCCAAGTGTCCAAATGAGACCCTTCCATTCAGAACAAGCTACGCTAAGAAACGTTAGCATACATGTTTCCAAATGTCTAAGGAATCCTTGTCACATGCACACTTCAGGCAAGGACGAATACCACACTCTTTGAAAACCTTTGAGAGAGCCACTGATATATGTGGGGTCATGAAGAGGAACACACCACGAGCTTCCGTGAAATAACCTAATCTTCTGTGGTCGTTAAATTGCTGAGGAACAAAACCACATTCATCAGAGAATGAGCTCTTGTTGCCTCACTTTATGCAAGAAAAAGTCTGGTTAGTTGGAAAAAAATACTTTTCACTTGTATTTACTATGCGTAGGGAGGCCCGATGGGCCTGAAAGGGCTAAGGGGTAAAGAAAGCTAATATCTACAGCTGAGAGGGAGTACACACTCCAAAGAGTGCACAACCAGGCAGCCTCCAGTCAAACTGCATTGAAGCAGAGAAAATTCTATTACTTACCTACATTGGAATGAGATCCCCCATTATGCCGTGTATTTGCATGAAGGAAAACACATTTGTTAAAAGATACCATCTTTATTGTATGAGTCTTCTATTTTAACATGCATTAATACTGTCCAGGCAAATTTCATGTTATTAGTACCAATTTAACACCTGATTACACTAATCAGCAGGTAAAAGCCGACTGAGGAATGAGTTTGTGGAAGGCTTTGGAGAGCCAACTGTACTTCTGGTTCACATATTCTATTCAGGCAATGAGTGCAGAGGTGACATTCAAGTTCCAATAGGGCGTGTTTGCTCCACTATCTGTAGGTGGACAGGGTCAGTGTTGTGGTTTCTTTTGGCTAGGAGGGATGTTTAGCACTGAAAGATACCAAATGGTGGTCACTTCATAAGGAAGTTTTCTTTCCTGTCATTATGAAGGATCCAGGCTTTTGGGTTGAGTGTGTAGAAACTGTGGGGCATATTCTCAAGGACTTATCGCTGAGTTATCGGCACTTTATTGCAACCAAAGTGGTGATAAAACTATAGCCCCATTCCCAAGCTGGTGATAACAACCCATATCACCAGTTTACCTCCGATAGCAGCCACAAAAAACAGCACCACAGATGACCCCGGCAACTATCGCTAATGAGATGCAGATTAGGCGTTCCTGTGCCAAAAGCCGTGACAACACCACTCTGCAACATTCTCAACGACAAGGCAGATCTGTGATAAGATCCCAAAACAGGTGATAAGGCGCATTAGCAGCAGGAAAGACAGTGACCTTTAGAAAATGCACCAACCTCACAGACCCAACACCAAAGAATTTCATTGCACACTAGAGGCTCAAACGGACAACCATCCTCCGCATCCTGACCACCATTGCCACAGGCTGACGGTACCAACACAGCGGACAACCGACATACCACCCCAGACAAAGCTGCTGGCCTCTGGTACCCTTCAACCAACAACCACCTGAGTCGGAGGAGTCTCACAGCCAGCCCAATCCAAGTTCCTCACAACGGTCGTGGATGACATCAGCTTGGTACCCCACTATCTATACTTCCCCCACACTGCGAAGGAACAGCTGGAGACCAAGCAAGGCGTCTACGCCATAGCTGGCTTCCAACAGGTGTTGGGGGCAATAGACTGCACACATGTCCTATTTGTGCCCCCTGCCAACACTGCACACAATACCCACAACAGAAAGCACACGTATTCCATCAATGTGCAGGCAATAGTGGACCACCAAGGAATCTCCACCAACGTCAACGCCAACCACCCAGGCAGTGTGTATGATTCCTACATCTTCCGACAGTCCATCATCAACCAGCGCTACCAGGATGGCACCTACGGAAATGCACTGCTTGTTGGCAAGTACCAAATGAACACACCACACACCTCAACTCCACAATCATGCAACTCACAACACTGGGAATGCACATGCTACAAACTCACTACAACATGCCAACAACATGCCCACCCACCAGACACAACACAACAGCACAACTTACTGTGGGAACCTGAGCCAGCCATGTACAAACGCTATCAACAGCATGGCACCTCAGCCACTCAATAGCAGATTGTGGGAAGAGGTGGGAACCAGACATGTGCGAAGGAGGCAAGTGGCCGATGAATGATAATGTACACACTGCTAAGTGTGGCATGGATGTGATGGCCAGACTGCAGTATGCAGACCACAGACATATCCATGTCAACATACACCGCTGGTGTATGGAGTGTAGTGGACAGTGGACGCAACCATGTCACCCCAGCCAGTGGGGAAGCTTGCAGAGATGGAGCTTGTTATGTCCCCCCCGTATGCGTGAGCGGAGTGGGCTGTCCTGGCGTACACCAGGCCAACGTAGGGGTGTGAATAAAAAGCATATAACTCTGGGCATGGTTCTCTTCCAGAATGCCCAACGTGTCTGCCAGGATGGCGCCTCTCACCCCGCCACGAGGCCGATGCCGTCGCGTAGAGTGGTGTTGCCTGTGATCCTGTGCGCCTGCTGCACCCCGGGCCACTGATCCCCGAAGCAGTCGTGCCCGCCCCTGCACACCCAGGCCTCAATGCTCATCTGCCGACACCAGTATGTGTGTGTCAAAGAGGGCCCACCACGAGCCGGTGCAAGCTCCAAGCCTGAGGGCCGCAACCCCGGCAGCCTCCTCACCACAGGCCCACAGTACTCCTTTCTCGTTGACGTACTCCACCGGAATACACAGCGGACTAGTAGATCACACATTTGGAATGGAGTCTTGATGACACTATGGCAGAGAACATTATTTATGGCAGTTTATATCACTATACTAACTTCGATGTGCTGCTACCAAGTTGGTGTATAGCATTCCAACCCCACAAGTCTGTGGGCCCACGCGGACTACTGCCCTCGGGCCACGCTGCGCTTGAGTAGGTCACACATTTGGAACTGATTCTTGATTTTTCAATGGCAGAATGCATATCATTGCACGCAAGGAAAGGTGTAAGAGGATGACGCGTTTCATTCAGGAGGAAAAAAGGATCATCATTACGGAGGAGATCGAACACTACCGACAACTGCCCTGGTGTTACCAACTCTGTGCATCGCGAGCCAACGACATGTGGCTGTGGGCTACTGCTGACTGCTACCTCCGGCCTACACTGAGGTCGAGTAGGTCAAACATTTGGGACTGAGTCTTCATTTAGCAATGGCTGAGTACATATCATTGTACCGGAATCATCGCAGCCTGCATCCCCTCTGAGCCCCGGTGCCACTAATTCTGTTCCCCAAAATTCATGGACACTCTCTGATTGAACTTTGGTGGCGTCTGACTCATGGACTGGGGGTTGTCTTTTTCCTCATGTAGCTGATACCCAAGAGGTAATAACGAGCCTGTAGCATTCCACTCCTCAATTTGTCAATTCCAGATGGCTTCTGCGTTCTGCATCATGCCCTGCGGGACACCTTCCACTGTCCCTCGGAACCCTCCGCCACATTCACCTCTGACATCGATGAGGACCCGCTCAATCCGCGTGGCCCTACCTCAGTGCACCGCAAATCACCGTCCCGTGGCAGTGTGCCTGTGCCGGCCGCAGTGCATCCCGGGCCACTAACTCTGTGCTGCTCAAGTCAGGGACCCGTTCTTCTGAGATATTGGATGGCCTCAGACGATGGCCTTGGGGTCATCAACGCCATGTGTATGTAGCCCTGCGCTGTCTGCTGCCTCCGGCCTCAACTGCAGTCCACCAGGGCTCAAACATCAAAATGAGTCCTGACTGGAAAGTCAACGTTAGAAATGAAAACAGATGATTATGTTAAAAGTACCATTTAAGTATCCCATCCAGATATTTGCAAGAAATATAAAGATATGGTTGCTATTTTTGTCTGGGATAGATGTCAGCCCTACGGACTCCTTCAAATTGTGCCCAAGAACGTGTAAATAAATGGCCGGTATTCTTTAAGAACACAGCAACACAGCACAGACTAGACCAAACAACAAAGTGAAAAGTTTGCACTGCAATTTAAATACTGATGTTGTGAGGTGTATGCTAACCCTTGCAGGCTAGGAGGGCAAGTCTGGTGTGGCTGCTGATGAATCCTGGCTGTAGCAGCTCTGATTTGGAGTCGGTGTCCTGGCTTGCTAGTGCTGTTAGGGCTAGGGAAAGGCCATGCAGGTTGGTTCCATTCCAAGCTCCTTGGAAGGTGATGGGAGGGAGAAACCCTTTGCTTGTGGCTGTTGCTGTAGTCTGCACGATCAATTAGAGGTCAGAGCACTGGTAGCTGGCTGCCCCTGGATCCTGTTGCAGGCGGTGAGCTCTGACTCTAGTGGCCTGAGCAGGGCTGTGCTGCTCACTGGTGCTTCCGAAGATCTGTTGTCCCCGATGGCTGGCACAACAACCCTGTTGCTGGGTTGCAGAAAGAGAAGGAAAATCCAGAGAGAAAATGTCTCTTTTTGAAGGATTTTCCTTCCGCTGCAATGCTCACCTGGAATGACGTTACACCAGTGCGCATGCTCCCACCAGGCACTACCTAAAAAAAACCAAGGGGCCATATTATCAAGTACGGCGATAACATTATCGCCGCTTTAGCGGCAGGAAACTGCCGCTAAAGTGGCGATAATGGGCTTGATAATATGCCCTTGTGAATTACGATTATTTATTACCAAGCCCCTTATCGCCGCTTTAGCGGCAGTTTCCTGCTGCTAAGGCATCGATAATGTTATCGCCGTTCTTGATAATATGACCCAAGGACATTTTTTAACTCTGGAGAAAAGTGTCATGACACTGGGGGCACTTCTTCAAAATTCAACACAGTCTGGGGAAATCCAAAATATCTGATCCCCTACGCAGAAAGACCAGTGCTGTCCTCTGCACAAATTATGCCTCAGATGCAAAGTCTTGGTTTGTGTCAGAGTACACCCTTAGACCCATGCACCCAGAGCAGACTGGGAAAGTGCACCATATTAGACAAAAAATGGGTTGTCCACACCTCAGGCAGGAACTCTGACAGTTCCCTTTATGCTGAAAAAAGCGTTGATGAAAGGCAAAACTGTAAGCTCTACCTTTCACTCGGAGAGGCTTGGGGATCCCTCTGATCTCCACGATTTTTCCTTTGGGTTCCCCCTGGGGGTGCACAAACCTATGTGGTGCAGCCAGTGTGCCCCCTGATCGCTTCTTTACCTCTGCACCCATATCTGTAGAATGGCACAGGCACAAAGGCAGATTGTTGATAAAGCAATTGCCAAATCAGGGCCTTCAGCGACAAAAATACTGTGCGCAGCATTTGTATAAAAGACTATAAATAAATGATTATGTTTTAGCCTTTGCTAATGCTCGAAGCACTGAACGGGTCAATTATTTCTTTCCCTTCATTCTAGTGCCACCTAGTGGAAATATGGCTACACTGCGACTATTGTTTGAGAAATTATGCATGCAGACAACTCAAAATTATTCACATCCGGTAAGAAAGAACCTCGAGTGTTGGGGAAGCAGTCGTGATGGTAAAGGGAGGGAAACGGTTCACAGGGGACGTTCAACGAGGGAAGAGTGATGTAACATGTTATTTTATTTTTTTATTTCTTTTATGCGTTTTTATGTAGCACGGACTTTACCCGAAGGTGTCAGAGCGCTTCACAATAGAAACGGTAATGATACATAAGGAGAAAATTACAAGTGAGCATGTTACAAATTAAACAAACGCTAAGTTACATGAGGCAATAGTGACAATTGAGCATGTTTTAACTCAAGAGCAAACAAAATACAATAGGTGGCAAACGATACGTTACATGTAAGGGTGGGCGTAGTTCGCGAAGCAGCGCTACGCGAAGTGCACTTCGCACTACGTGAACTTCACGTAGCACTACGCGAGCTGCGAAGTAGCATGTACGCACTGTGCAAGATGCGTTCTCAATGATTGCACAGTGCCGGATGCTTGTCCGCACTGCAATCATTGAAAACGGCATCTTGCACAGTGCGAGCTGTAGTTTTCTGCTGCTCGAGTAGATTTTTACTCGAGCGGCAGCTTTCTCAACGCGAACTGGTAGTTTCTCATTGCGAGCAGTCGCGAGCATGCGCAACCACTCGCAATGAGAAACCTGACCTCCCCGCGTTGAGAATCTCGCCGGGATGTCATTTTGCTTGCTTGCGGTCGCGAACATGACGCTGAGGACCGCAAACAAGCAAAAAATGACCGCTGCACTATGCTACGCTGCACTACGTGTGTTCGCACTGTGCTACGTGCAGCTCGCGTAGTGCGAAGTTGAGCAAACTACGAGAGCGTAGCGTAGTGCTTCGCCCAGGGTTAGTACTAATTACTATTCTAACTCCAATGGGGTGCATCTTTTGTGTAAGTGCTGAATAGTGTAGGGGTAATAATTACTATTCTAACTCCAGGGGGATGCATCTGTAGGGTAAGTGCTGGTTAGTGTAGGAGTAATATTTACTATTCTAACTCCAGTTTGATGCATCTCTAGTGTAAGTGCTGGATAGTGTAGGGGTAATAATTACTATTCTAAGTCCAGTGGGGTGCATCTGTAGGGTAAGTGCTGGTTAGTGTATGAGTAATATATTTACTATTCTAACTCCAGGTGGGTGAAGATGTAGGGTAAGTGCAGGATACTGTAGGAGTAATATTTACTATTCTAACTCCAGTTTGTTGCATCTGTAGTGTAAGTGTTGGATAGTGTAGGGGTACTAATTACTATTCTATCTCCAATGGCGTGCATCGTTTTGGTAAGTGCTGGATAGTGTAGGGGTTATAATTACTATTCTAACTCCAGGTGGGTGCATCTGTAGGGTAAGTGGAGGATAGTGTAGGGGTTATAATTACTATTCTAACTCCAGGTGGGGTGCATCTGTAGGGTACGTGCTGGATAGTGTAGGGGTAATAATTACTATTCTAACTCCAAGTGGGTGCATCTGTGGGGTAAGTGCTGGATACTGTAGGAGTAATAATTAGTATTCTAACTCCAGTTTGATGCATCTGTAGTGTAAGTGCTGGGGAATGTAGGGGTACTAATTACTATTCTAACTCCAATGGGGTGCATCTTTTGGGTAAGTGCTGGATAGTATAGGGGTAATAATTACTATTTTAACTCCAGGGGGCTGCATCTGTAGTGTAAGTGCTGGATAGCGTAGGGGTACTAATTAGTATTCTAAATCCATGGGGGGTACATCTTTAGGTTAAGGACAGGATAGTGTAGGGGTTAATAATTGCCATTCTAACTCCAGGGGGGGGGTGCATCTGTAGGGTATGTGCTGGGTAGTATAGGGGTAATAATTACTCTTCTAACTCCAGGGGGTGCATCTGTAGGGTAAGTGCTGGATACTGTAGGAGTAATAATTACTGTTCTAACTCCAGTTTGATGCATCTGTACTGTAAGTGCAGGATAGTGTAGTGGTACTAATTACTATTCTAACCCAAGTAGGGTGCATCTGTAAGGTAAGTGCTGGATAGTGTAGGGGTACTAGTTAAGGGTGGGCGTAGTTCGCGAAGTAGCGCTACGCGAAGCTACGCAAAGTGCACTTTGCACTAGGCGTACGTCACGTAGCACTACGCGAGCTGCGTAGTAGCATGTTCGCACTGTGCAAGATGAGTTTTCAATGATTGCACAGTGCGGACAAGCATCCGGCACTATGCAATCATTGAAAACGGCATCTTGCACAGTACGAGCTTTAGTTTTCTGCTGCTCGAGTAGATTTTTACTCGAGCGGCAGCTTTCTCAACGCGAACTGGTAGTTTCTCATTGCGAGCGGTCTCGAGCATGCGAAACCACTCGCAATGAGAAACCTTACCTCCCCGCGTTGAGAATCTCGCCGGGATGTCATTTTGCTTGCTTGCGGTTGTGAACATGACGCTGAGGACCGCGAACAAGCAAAAAATGACCGCTGCACTATGCTACGCTGCACTACGTGTGTTCGCACTGTGCTACGTGCAGCTCGCGTAGTGCGAAGTTGAGCAAACTACGAGAGCGTAGCGTAGTGCTTCGCCCAGGGTTAGTACTAATTACTATTCTAACTCCAATGGGGTGCATCTTTTGTGTAAGTGCTGAATAGTGTAGGGGTAATAATTACTATTCTAGCTCCAGGGGGATGCATCTGTAGGGTGAGTTCTGGTTAGTGTAGGAGTAATATTTACTATTCTAACTCCAGTTTGATGCATCTGTAGTGTAAGTGCTGGATAGTGTAGGGGTAATAATTACTATTCTAAGTCCAGTGGGGTGCATCTGTAGGGTAAGTGCTGGTTAGTGTATGAGTAATATTTACTATTCTAACTCCAGTTTGTTGCATCTGTAGTGTAAGTGTTGGATAGTGTGGGGTACTAATTACTATTCTATCTCCAAAGGCGTGCATCGTTTTGGTAAGTGCTGAATAGTGTAGGGGTAATAATTACTATTCTAGCTCCAGGGGGATGCATCTGTAGGGTGAGTTCTGGTTAGTGTAGGAGTAATATTTACTATTCTAACTCCAGTTTGATGCATCTGTAGTGTAAGTGCTGGATAGTGTAGGGGTAATAATTACTATTCTAAGTCCAGTGGGGTGCATCTGTAGGGTAAGTGCTGGTTAGTGTATGAGTAATATTTACTATTCTAACTCCAGTTTGTTGCATCTGTAGTGTAAGTGTTGGATAGTGTGGGGTACTAATTACTATTCTATCTCCAAAGGCGTGCATCGTTTTGGTAAGTGCTGGATAGTGTAGGGGTTATAATTACTATTCTTACTCCGGGGGGTGCATCTGTAGGGTATGTGCTGGATAGTGTAGGGGTAATAATTACTATTCTAACTCCAGGGGGGTGCATCTGTAGTGTAAGTGCTGAATAGTATTCTAACTCCATGGGGGGATACATCTTTAGGTTAAGGACAGGATAGTGTAGGGGTTAATAATTACCATTTTAACTCCAGGTGGATGCATCTGTAGGGTAAGTGGAGGATAGTGTAGGGGTTATAATTACTATTCTAACTCCAGGGGGGGTGCATCTGTAGGGTACGTGCTGGATAGTGTAGGGGTAATAATTACTATTCTAACTTCAGGGGGGTGCATCTGTAGGGTAAGTGCTGGATACTGTAGGAGTAATAATTGCTGTTCTAACTTCAGTTTGATGCATCTGTAGAGTAAGTGCAGGATGGTGTAGTGGTACTAATTACTACTCCAAATCCAATGGGGTGCATCGTTTGGGTAAGTGTTGAATAGTGTAGGGGTAATAATTACTATTCTAACTCCAGGGGGATGCATCTGTAGGGAAAGTGCTGGTTAGTGTAGGAGTAATATTTACTAGTCTAACTCCAGGTGGGTGCATCTGGAGGGTAAGTGCTGGATACTGTAGGAGTAATAATTACTATTCTAACTCCAGGGGGTGTATCTGTAGGGTAAGTGCTGGATACTGTAGGAGTAATAATTACAATTCTAACTCCAGTTTGATGCATCTGTAGTGTAAGTGCTGGATAGTGTAGGGGTAATAATTACTATTCTAAGTCCAGGGGGTGTATCTGTAGGGTAAGTGCTGGATACTGTAGGAGTAATAATTACTATTCTAACTCCAGGGGGTGTATCTATAGGGTAAGTGCTGGATACTGTAGGAGTAATAATTACAATTCTAACTCCAGTTTGATGCATCCGTAGGGTCAGTGCTGGATAGTGTAGGAGTAATAATTACTATTCCTACTCCATGGGGGTGCATCTGTGGAGTAAGTGCTGGATAGTGTAAAAGTAATAATTACTATTATATCTCCAGGTGGGTGCATCTGTAGGGTAATTGTTGGATAGTGTAGGAGTAATAATTACTATTTTAACTCCAGGGGGGGTGCATCTGTAGGGTGCGTGCTGGTTAGTGTAGGAGTAATATAGTTACTATTCCAACTCCAGGTGGGTGCATCTGTAGGGTGAGTGCTGGATACTGTAGGAGTAATAATTAGTATTCTAACTCCAGTTTGATGCATCTGTAGTGTAAGTGCTGGAGAGTGTGGGGGTACTAATTAGTATTCTAACTCAAGTAGGGTGCATCTGTAGGGTAAGTGTTGGATAGTGTAGGGGTAATTATTACTATTCAAACTCCGGGGGGTTGCATCTGTAGTGTAAGTGCTGGATAGTGTAGGGGTATTAATTACTATTCTAACTCCATGGGGGTTACATCTTTAGGTTAAGTACAGGATAGGGTAGGGGTTAATAATTACTATTCTAACTCCAGGTGGGTGCATCTGTAGGGCGGGGGGGGGGTGCATCTGTAGGATACGTGCTGGATAGTGTAGGGGTAATAATTACTATTCTAACTTTATGGGGGTGCATCTGTTGGGTAAGTGCTGGATACTGTATGAGTAATAACTACTATTCTAACTCTAGTTTGATGCATCTGTAGTTGAAGTGCAGGATAGAGCAGTGGTACTAATTAATATTCTAACTCAAGTAGGGTGCATCTGTAGGGTAAGTGCTGGATAGTGTAGGGGTACTAATTACTATTCTAACTCCAATGGGGTGCATCTGTAGGGTAAGTGCTGGTTAGTGTAGGAGTAATATTTACTACTCTAACTCCAAGTGGGTGCATCTGTGGGGTAAGTGCTGGATACTGTAGGAGTAATAATTAGTATTCTAATTCCAGTTTGATGCATCTGTAGTGTAAGTGCTGGGGAATGTAGGGGTACTAATTACTATTCTAACTCCAATGGGGTGCATCTTTTGGATAAGTGCTGGATAGTATAGGGGTAATAATTACTATTTTAACTCCAGGGGGCTGCATCTGTAGTGTAAGTGCTGGATAGCGTAGGGGTACTAATTAGTATTCTAAATCCATGGGGGGTACATCTTTAGGTTAAGGACAGGATAGTGTAGGGGTTAATAATTGCCATTCTAACTCCAGGGGGGGTGCATCTGTAGGGTATGTGCTGGGTAGTATAGGGGTAATAATTACTCTTCTAACTCCAGGGGGTGCATCTGTAGGGTAAGTGCTGGATACTGTAGGAGTAATAATTACTGTTCTAACTCCAGTTTGATGCATCTGTAGTGTAAGTGCAGGATAGTGTAGTGGTACTAATTACAATTCTAACCCAAGTAGGGTGCATCTGTAAGGTAAGTGCTGGATAGTGTAGGGGTACTAGTTAAGGGTGGGCGTAGTTCGCGAAGTAGCGCTACGCGAAGCTACGCAAAGTGCACTTCGCACTAGGCGTACGTCACGTAGCACTACGCGAGCTGCGTAGTAGCATGTTCGCACTATGCAAGATGAGTTTTCAATAATTGCACAGTGCGGACAAGCATCCGGCACTATGCAATCATTGAAAACGGCATCTTGCACAGTACGAGCTTTAGTATTCTGCTGCTCGAGTAGATTTTTACTCGAGCGGCAGCTTTCTCAACGTGAACTGGTAGTTTCTCATTGCGAGCGGTCTCGAGCATGCGAAACCACTCGCAATGAGAAACCTTACCTCCCCGCGTTGAGAATCTCGCCGGGATGTCATTTTGCTTGCTCGCGGTCGCAAACATGACGTTGATGACCGCAAACAAGCAAAAAATGACCGCTGCATTACGCGTGTTCGCACTGTGCTACGTGCAGCTCGCGTAGTGCGAAGTTGCGCAAACTTCGAAAACTGAGCGTAGCGTAGTGCTTCGCCCAGGGTTAGTTACATGAGGAAAAAAAAAATTACATGTGTGTATGTTACAAAAGCGTGCAAAGTACAAGTAGAGGTATAAAACTGCAATGTAAGAAAGTGTAAGTAGTAACCAATTCACGTAGGTGGGTTGGTGGAGAGTTATTGAGGGACTGCGCCAGAGGCGAGGCTGGATGAAAGAAGTTACTTGTGAGTAACTGAGATGGCCGTGGTGTGACCTTCATGGGAGTGACGAGGAAAGTTAGGTGAGAGCTAACTGGGGTTCAAACCTGAGTTCAGGTAGCTACCATAGACGCATTACTCCGCCATGCTATTGTGCTGCCATGGATAAGTTACATCTTACCACGACATAGTTCCATGGCAAGACCAAAGGTATAAGTGGGCCTGGTCTTGCCAGTGAGGTGCAGAGACGGGTCCTGTCAGGCTCTGTTTTTGCCCTCACCCTCAGGATCAGAAAAATAATTCTTACCTCTGCAGCAGTACCACCTATCGCCGCCTTTGATGTAACTTCAAAGAGACTTGTTACGTTCTTTCACAGTCCCACTATTTCCGAACTGAAGCATTTTCAATATTAAATACAACTAAGCTATAGTGTTTGCTTATTTATTTTATGCAACTAACAAGCATTTACAAAGCCAATAGTCCTGACTTGTTGTAGGTGTAACGTTGCTTGTTGTATTTTATATCTGGACGCAATGGTAGAAGTAGAAAAATACCAGTCGGGCGGCATATTAACCTAAGCACAGATTTTCAGCTTACCTGTTTTAAGACACGCCCTTAATTACATCCGCCACGTCCCTTTGAGAGACCCCTCACTTTTTTTCATCCCACTAGAAGCCCTGGGTAAGACATTCATGGACGAGTTTAGCTGTGGGGTGAGTAGGAGTAGTTTACCAGCATTGCATGTTAGCCAGTAAAGAAAAGGGTGTGCTAGTGGTAAGAAAATGAAACACTGGTCAGAAAAGTGATCAAAAAGCCTGATCAAAGCGGCGCACTGCAACCATATTTACATTAGTCTCCAATTCTCACAATAGGAAGTGCTGTCAATAGTAACATGACAGAAAGTTACTTACCCCTATGCCTAGTTTTCGTTCATACTTAGTGATTATCTCCACCCACGAACCAAAATAGAAACTTCTCTTAACAATAAAAAGGTTTACAAGATTGAACATACATTGTTCATCTAAAGAAATGTTATCTTTATTATTTCAAATAAAAATAAAACCAATACCCGAGTTTAGAGTTTTTTTTTTTTAACAGAACTGAGCTTTTTAACTCTAATTCTAAAAGGGAAAATGCAGAAGATGTGGACAAATGAAACATAACCAAACACATGGCAATCTGACATTTCATTTCAATTATTTAAAGCAGCAAGCTGTTTTATTATCCCAAAAGGTAATGCAGCTTGGCTTTATTTAATTTTGGTAGCCTAGACCAGAATGAGGCAATATTTACATGACTATTTCATGATTCATTCTCCTGCTCCCTACCGCTAATGAATTTTATTTAATGAAGATAGACATAATAGATAACTATGATTACAAGCCATGAAAATGCAGTTATGATAAAATGTTGAAAACCCACTAAGGGCCATATTCAGTAGCAGCTGCTAACGGGCCCGGGTGGTACGGGGGTGCGGTCTAGAGGGAACAATGGAAAAAGTAAAGAAAAAAAAATCATCCCACCTACCTGTGACAGCCAGCCGCCACCTCTCCTCTGTCGTCTTCTTCCTGTATCCGGTGCAGCAGCAGGAAGAAGCACCCAGACTCCCCTGATGCCAATAATGACGCTGCAATGCAGCGTTGCGATTGGTCTGATTGCCATGGATCGGCATGGATAGGGCGACTTTGCATGTTCCTCACCAAGCTGTGTAATGCAGCCTGGTAGGGATGACGGCCAGCCAAGCAGTCCTGCACACTTAAGGAGTGCAAACCACTCCTCTCTCTGCTCTGGCCAGCCCAACCCCAAGAGTCACTGAAAACTAAAATGATAATGATACGTTCCTCTGTTTCAGCGGAGGAGCCACCTCTGGCCATATTTATGACCTGGTTTGTATCACACTTGCACCACGCAATGTGACACAAGAGCACACAAACCTTAAGTCAGACTTTTTAAGCCATGAAAAGCCACTTTGCATGACTTTGAGTGGCTCCGAAAATCTGGAGTAACACATTGCAGGGCAAATCACTGCTTTGCATTATGCTGCCCAAAGAAGGCATGCTTGGGTGTTCCCAGGCAACCCGCATGGTTTTTGACGCATTCCAAGATTTACAAGACCATGTATCCTTAGGAATGCGCCAAAAAATCCCCATTACCAGGAGAGGCGTAGCTAGGAGAAATATCTTTATTTTACCTCGTTACTTCCTCTTTCTATGTGTGCTGTATTCTGCAGCACACAAAGGACTATGGACCTCAGGATTGTGTTTTGTGCAGGAAGGGGTCCTCTCCTGCACAAAAATAATGTAACGCAGGCACCCTTGCACATTGGCTCAAGGGTGCTTGTGTTGGCGCTAGGCACCCCATAGTGCACCAGTGCAGGGAAAAAGTCAGGAATGTGCTGCACGTTTTAAATATAGTGCATTCCTGCCCATTCCCAATGATGAAAACAGTGCAGGAAGGCGACTTGCTGTGCTGCACTACGCCACTATTTCATAAATATGTCCCTAAAAAAGTTATTGATCTGGAATCCCAAAGAGACCAAACTCACTTAAGTGTGTGATGGAAACGAATCACGAAATGACAGTGCTGCAAAAGAACTAGCCTTCACGTAATTGCACTGTAAAAAGTAATTTATGAAAAAGGCCCTGGGAAGAAACAGTCGGACCGATTAAGATTTATTTTCTTCAGTCAAGAGAAAGCAAGAAGAAAAGGTGATCCTCCAGGCTATGGACGGTTTAGATTTGCCAAGCTAGCCACTATAGGACTGTGAAAAATGAATAAATACTGTTTTATTGCAATCATTTTTGGCTTTAATACATACATCTTCTATTTAGGGATTCTCTTTGATGGGAAATACACCCGGAGAAATATGGTCTCTAATTGAGCTCTCCTACTAGAAAAAAGTATTATGGCCATTTATAGATTATATAGAAGTTGTGAACAAAACCTATCCCGGAAATAAGAAACGTGTACGCTGCTAAAGCTATTGCTAAGTATGGCTGGGGTTTGGGGGAATGGAGGATATAGACTGCCTCCAGTGTGTAGAGGATTCGGATTTTTTTTTTAAGAGATTGTTATCGCTTCCTCATAGCTGTTCAAATTTGGTGTTCCATATCTTTCGCATACTGTCCTTTTGACGCCTCTTTTACTCTGGTATTCAATATGGAGACGGGAGAATGCACCTCTGAATCAGATGGTATTGAGGGACAGCTTACACTTGCATTTCGCATATAAGATTATATGGTTGCAGCATATAAAGTGCTCCCGTCGACATTTGGGCTTAGGAGAGTTATTTGAGAATCCACCTATCTGTGCACAAATCTCTAAGAGGAGGCTAAAGGAGATTTTTCTATCAAAAGTTGCTTTAGATAGAAGGGAGGTAAACTAAAATAAATCCATGGTTAGGTTATATCAAATGCCCCCCCCTCCCCCCAATTACTCAGGATGTAAATTCTTATTTAGCCTTTTACAGAATCCCCGGACCTTGGCTTCTTAGCAGAGACCTGTTTGTAATCCACCTCCATGCCTGACATTTTCCTGCCTCTCCCTGAGAATTATTGGATTCTTAGACTGGGTAGAGTAGGGAAAGTGGGCGGCGGAGTTACTATAATTTTTAAAGAAGAGTTGAAAGCTACTATTATTGACTCCGTTTCAGATACCCAGATGGATATGTGTATATTCAAAGTGGAGCTATCACATCAGGAAACCTTAAAGGGCGCACTGTTATATCGCCCTCCGGGGCCACTTATAGATTTTAATCTAAAATTAATTGAGAAAATTGCCCCTCATATTATTGCCTCCAATCACTTCCTGCTGTTAGGGGATTTCAATATCCTTAGTGAAAACAAAGAGAACACTGGAGCAGTAAGCTTTTTAGTTGACATGGCCACTCTGGGCCTGGGAAAGATGAATACTGGTCCATCACACTTGGCTGGTCACACTCGGGATATTATACTTACCAATTCCCCTCTCATAAGTGCTGATCCTCCTTGTCCACTGACATGGTCGGATCACTCTATGATTCTGTTTCAGATCACTAACTGCCTCAGACAGCAATCAGCTGGCCCTTCAAAGACAATGGCACAAAATCACGTATCACTCTTTTAGCAAACTATATACGCCCCCGATATTCAATGAACATATGAACAGCACCATGAAGCTAAGGGTTTTTAATAATATTATTAGTGACATAACTGACACACTGGCTCCATTAAAACATCGACTTAATAAATCTCGGGGAAAAAGTGAAGATTGGTACACTGCTGAGTTACGGAAAAATCCAGATGTAAAGTGCTGGAAAAAAGCTGGCGCAAATCTCAGTTAGATAGCGAAAGATCTAACTTTAAACTGGCTCTCGCTGCCTATCACAAGAATTTAAAAATAGGACGGAAAAAGCATGTTATACTAAAACTGAACCAGGCAGGCAACCCAACAAAGGAACTATATAAAGTCCTTAACGCCTTTACTAAGCCCTCAGCTTGCGCACAACAGATTATCCCCTCTCAAGAACTGTGTGACAACATAGCTGTGCACCTGGCGGAAAAAATCAATTTGATCTATAACCAATTTCCTCAAGATCCCTGTCACACGGAGCCCATTGACTATAGCTCTCAAACATTTAAGGATTTGGCTGCAGGCCTGGTTGGTTTCAAAGGTTTTCAGATTTCTCAGGTGGAAGCTGTGCTTAGTACGGCAAAATACGGCTCTACTCTAGATGTGTTGCCAGCACATAAATATGCTCTGCTTGCTCCTCTTCTAGCCGCCCCAATGACTGAGATTCTGAACACCTCTTTAAGTGAAGGAATTCTGCCTCTTGACTGGAAGTCCGCTCAAGTACTCTCTATTAAAAAGAAAGATCAATTTCTCGCTGATGTGCTCTCAAATTACCGCCCCATTTAATTCCTCCCGTTGATGAGTAAAAGGGCAGAGAGTTATATTAACACTCAGCTAGTGGAATACCTCGACAAACACGCCATTCTTGATCCTTTTCAGTCAGGGTTTAGACCCAACTACTCCACAAAGACAACCCTTATTGGGGTTACGGATCATATTAAAATGGATTTTGATGCCAATAAAGCAGTGATACTAGTCTTATTGGACCTGACAGCAGCCTTCGACACGGTCTCTCATCAGAAATTGATTTTGCAACTGAGGGAGGCCGGTCTGCAGGGACAGGCACTTAATTGGCTGGTCAGTTTCCTTGACCAACGCACCCAGACCATCAACTTTGGCTCATTCCGTTCCCAAACCTTGAAACTCACTAAGGGGGTGCCCCAGGGATCTTCTTTGAGTCCAGCTTTGTTTAATATGTATCTGCCCCCCCCCTTGCCAAGGTTATTAAGGAGAACGGTTTCGCTCTTTTTTCTTACGCTGACGATACCTAGTTTCTCCTGTCCTTTGATAAGGACTCTGAGTCTGTTGATCAGCGTTTTACTAAGGGGATGTCCGCTATTGCAGAGTGGATGACAAACCACTGTCTGCAACTAAATGCGCCCAAGACAGAAATGTTGTTGTTTGGGTCAGCCCAGAAGTTCTGGGCCCCTTGGTGGTGGCCTGCAACTTTGGGTTCTGCTCCTACTCCTACCTTGGTGTCAAAAAACCTGGGAGTACGCTTGGATGTGTGGTTATCCATGAAGGACAAATGATGACTGCAGCAGGGACTTGTTAATATAGATTAAGCCTTTTGCGCAGAGTTTTCCGATGGCTACCTCTCTCTGTACGAAGAACCCTGATTCAGGCTTTTGATTATTGGCCGCTTAGATCATTGTAATGCACTGCTGGCATATGCAAATGAGTCCCTACTAACCAGATTGTACAAAATGTGGCGGCTCTCTTGGCCTTAGAAATACCACCTTGTACTTCCTCAGGACCATTGCTACAACAACTTCACTGTCTCCCCATCCGCCAGAGGCACAAGTTACTACTTGTGTAACGATATATCTGTAAGAGACGTTAGTGATAGATTCCTTACCTTAGAATAGCCCCAGGCGTCAGACTGGATCCGGAACTTTTTGCGTAGCAGTACCCTTGCGCGTCGGTAGGCGTCATCTGCGGCTCCGCATCCGTTGTCGTGGGCGCCGTGATGACGTTGAAGTACTTAGACGCCGCCTCCGCGTGCTGACGTCAGTTCTTAGACACAGCTTTTCCGCGCCAGAAACGCAGAGCCATGCTAAAAACCAACACTGGTGCCATTGAAACTAGGGCTCTGAAAGGGGATGACCTTAACCCTGGATATCGGTTCGCAGAACGAGGAGGATGGGTCGGTAAGGAATCTATCACTAACTAATGTCTCTTACAGATATATCGTTACACAAGTAGTAACTTGTGCATCTGAAACAGACACGTTAGTGATAGATTTCTTACCTTAGAATAGATACCCCAGCAATACCAACCCCGGTGGTGGGTCTGCGAATCAATAATCACACCTGAAAGTCCTGGAGGACGGAACGGCCAAAGAAGCCATCCCTCCGGACTTGGCTGTCTAGGCAGTAGTGTCTTGCGAACGTGTGCAGCGAGGCCCTCGTAGCTGCCTGACATAGGTCCTGCAAGGGGACTCCTCGGCCCAGGGCAGTAGTAGTCGCTGTGGCCTGAGTGGAATGGGCCCTCAGCCCAACAGGAGGTTCCTTTTTAGTCAAAGAGTAGCAGGCTTGGATGCACAACACGATCCACCGAAAGATGGTCCGTTTGTGCACCGCCCGTCCTTTCTTAGCGCCCACGTAACCAACAAAGAGTTGGTCATCCACCCGGAACTGGAGTGTGCGATCCAAATAGAATGAAAGCGCACATTTTGGGTCCAGACGGTGGAGCCGCTCTTCCTCCTTTGAGGGATGCGGAGGCGGAAAGAAGGTGGGCAAGGTGATAGACTGCCCGATGTGGAAGGCTGTGACTACCTTGGGCAGGAAAGAGGGTTATGTCCGCAACACAACCTTGTCCGGATGGACAGAAAGGAAAGGAGGTTTAGAGGATAGAGCCTGGAGCTCACTCACTCTCCTGGCAGAGGTGATGGCAACCAGGAAAGCAGTCTTCAGAGTAAGAAGGCGGACAGGACAGCTGTCAAGTGGCTCAAAGGGAGCGCACATCAGAAAAGTAAGAACAAGGTTGAAGTCCCACTGAGGCATCACGAAGGGAACAGGTGGAAACGTGTGTGATGCCTTTCAGGAATCGATTTACAATAGGGGACTTGAACAACGATGGTTGATCAGGCAGCCTTAGGAAGGCTGAAAGGGCAGAAAGATAGCCCTTGATAGTGCCCAGAGCAGAGCCCTGCTGGGCAAAAGAAAGAAGGAAGAGAAGAACCTCAGAGAGAGGGGCAGAGAGAGTATCCACAGCCCTTGCTGTGCACCATGCCACAAATCTGTTCCACCTGCAGGCGTATACCGACTTTGTGGAGGGACGCCTGGCTGCCAGAAAGATGTTACAGACTTCAGGAGGCAAGTCAAATGGCCTCAACTGTCACCGCTCAATCTCCGAACATGGAGGTGGAGACTGGACAGGTTCGTGTGGAGGACCGTCCCCTGCTGCTGCGACAGAAGGTCCTCCTGAAGAGGCAGACGAACCGTGGGAATCGATTGACATACTGAGTAGCTCTGGATACCAGTACCTTAGTGCCCAGTCCGGAGACACAAGGATGACTTGTGCCCGGTCGCGCTTGATCTTCTTCAGCACTCTGGGCAGAAGTGGTACAGGCGGAAAGGCGTACAACAGACCGCAACTCCACTCGCGACGAAAAGCGTCTCCGAGCGAGTGCCGCCTTGGAAATTCCAACGGGCAGAACTGATGACATTGCGCGTTCTCTTCGGTGGCGAATAGATCTAACCAAGGCTCTCCCCACTGCTGAAAGAGGCCTTGCGCCACGTCCGAGTTCAGATGCCATTCGTGATCCATCATGCACCGGCGGCTGAGTTCGTCCGCCCTGGCGTTCAGAGAACCTGCCAGGTGTTGAACCACCAGGGTCACGCCCTGATGTTTCAGCCATTGCCAGAGGCGCAAAGCCTCCTGACACAGGGTCCACGACCCCACCCCACCCTGTTTGTTGGAGTACCACATGGCGGTGGTGTTGTTCGTGAACACCTGCACTACACTCCCCCGGAGAGAGGGGAGGAATGCCTTCAGTGGTAGACGAATCGCCCGCAGCTCCAAAAGGTTGATATGGAGCCGGGACTCCGCCAGAGACCAGAGGCCTCTGATCTCCGCCTCTCCCATGTGGCATCCCCAGCCCTGGAGGGACAAGTCCGTCACAACTACGTGCTCCGGTTGGGGAAGGGAGAGGGATCTGCCGCTGACCCAATCGCGGTCCGTGAACCACCACTGCAGCTGTCTCGCAGTGCCCTCCGAGATCAGGGCATGGTCGGACAGGTTGCCTTGATGCTGGGCCCACTGAAACTTCTGGTCCCACTGCAGACCCCGCATCCGCCAACGGGCGTGATGCACCAGAAGGATGCAGGAAGCCATCAGCCCAGAAGCCGCAGCGTCAACCTGACCGAGACACGGGATAAAGGCTGAAAGATCAGAATCAGAGCCTGTATATCCCGAACCCGCTGTTCGGGTGGGTAAACACGAAACTGCGCCGAGTCAAGAACCGCTCCGATGAAAGGAGCTTCTGAGAGGGGCACAGGTGTGACTTCGGCACATTGATGGAGAACCCCAGCTGTTGCATGAGGTCTGCTGTCGTCTGGAGGTGGCAGACGACTGTCTGGGGCGAGCCCGCCTTCAACAACCAGTCGTCGAGGTAGGGGAAGACTGAAACCCCTAACCTGCGCAGATGAGCTGCGACCACCGCCATCACTTTCGTGAACACCCGTGGGGCGCTGGTAAGGCCGAAGGGGAGCACGGTAAACAAAGTGCTCGTGGCCTACCGTGAACCGCAGGTAGCGCCGGTGGGCCGGCAGTACGGGGATGTGGAAATAAGCGTCCTGCACGTCCAACGCTACCATCCAGTCTCCTGGGTCCAGGGCAGCTAAGACCTGAGCCAGAGTCAGCATTTTGAACTTCTCCTTCCGGAGGAAGCCGTTGACATTCCGTAGGTCCAAGAAAGGGCGTAGGCCCCCTTTGCCCTCCTTTGGTACTAGAAAGTAGTGGGAGTAGCAACCACATCCTACTTCTGGCCCAGGAACGCGCTCGATGGCCGCCTTGGCCAAGAGGGCCGAAACTCCCTTCTGTAGAAGCCTCAAATGATCCCCCGATACGCTGTGGTATTGCGGTGGCATGGCTTGAGGGGTCGTCTCGAAGGGGAGGGAGTAGCCCCTTTGGACGATTTGCAGCACCCACCTGTCCGATGTGACAGTGCGCCAGTGGGAGTGGTGATGGCGAACCCTGCCCCCCCCCCCCCCCCCACTGGCATCACATGGGCCTGAAAGCACGGACTAGGAGGGTTTTGAGGCGGATGCTGCGGGCGAAGGTATGGACTGGCCTCGCCGTTGTCCCCGACCGCCTCCACGGCGATTTCCACGGCCGCCACCGGGTTGGATGTTAGTCTGCGGTGAGTGGCTGGCAGCACGTGTGGGGGCACTCCTTCCTTGGCCACGAAAGGAGCGAAAGGCACCCGTTTGCTGGCGCAGGGCCGAGAGGCCCAAGGACTTGGCCGTAGCCCTGGAGTCCTTAAAGCGCTCAAGCGCATGGTCCGCCTTGTCGCCAAAAAGGCGACGGCCATCAAACAGCATGTCCATGAGTGTATTCTGGACATTGGCCGAAAAGTTGGCGGACCTCAAACAGGCGTGGCGACGAATCGCCACCGTCGTTGCCATCGCTCTGCCCAGTGAGTCAGTGGTATCCAGCCCACACCGGATAGAATATTTTGCTGCATCCCGGCCTTCCACAAGGGCTTGGCCGAGTTTGGCCCGTACCTCCAACGGACACTCTGGCAGCAATTCTGCGACCGTGTGCCACAGAGAGTGGGTGTAGCGGCCCAAGAGGCATGCGGTGTTGGAAGACCGCAGTCCCAGACTAAGGGATGAGAATACCTTTTTGCCGTACTGCTCATACCTCTTGGATTCCCTGTCCGGCGGAGCCGACGGGAATGCGGTCTGGGAATTCGAAGCCTGGATGACCAGGCTCTCGGGGGTGGGGTGGGTGGACAGGAAACATGGGTCGCCCGGGGCCGGGCAGTGGCGTCTGGCCACGTTCCTATCTACGGGCGAACCCGTAGCGGGCCTGGACCATGTGCCCAAAAGAACGTCGGTCAAGGCCTCATTAAATGGCAGCAGAGGCTCGGCCGAGCTTGACTGCGGTTTAAGGACCTCAGTGAGGAGGTTAGTCCTCACGGCTGCGACGGGGAGCTCAAGGCCCAAGGCCTTGGCTGCCCTCATCAACACCACACTGTAGGTTGCCCCCTCCTCCGTAGCCACGGTAGGAGGCGAGACAAAACCAGTGTCTGGTGAGGTGTCCAGACCACTGGCATCCCCAAGTCCACCTGTCCAGTCCTCTTGAGACTGACACTCCCGCGTCAGATGGTCCTAAGACCCCTCCCAATTACCCTCATCACCCATCCCCAAATAATCAGGGTTGTCAAACGATGGGGCCGGTAAACTCCCCAAGCGGCGCCCAGCGGCGCTGTTCCGACGCCGGAGCGAGGGAGGCATCGGGGACGGCGCCGGAGGTGACACCTGAGAGATCGGCGCCGGTGAGGTCGTTAGGTCAACCGGCGACGACCCGGATCCCGAAGCGGATCCAGTGGGGCCCTGCGGCGCCGGGCCCGGCGCCATCCGGGCCGAAGCACCCAACGGAGTCGGGGCCGAAGCCCTCGACCCGCTAGGGGCTCCAGACGGGTCCACTGGGCCCAAAGGCACCGCGGAGCCCATCAGGGAAGAGAGGGACCTAATGGCCATGAGGAAGCGCTCGATCTCCCCGGGCGTTGCGTTCTGCCCAAGGACCGGAGGGTGTGGAGCAGGCCGCGACGCCCGCGACTGACGGAGCCGCGTGGGCGGTGTCACCCGAAACCCCCGACCGCGTCGGAGTCAGAAGAGCGATGACGTCTCTTCGACTTCTTGTGCTTACCGGACGACGACTTCGACCCGGAGGAGTGATGTCGACTCTCGGAGCTGTGATGGCTCCTACCCCGCGACCTCCGTTGGGACCAGGACCTCTCGCGGCGCGGGCCGACTGCCGGAGTTAGAGTCGCTTGCGGGACCGCTTCCGCCTAGCTTTCGAAGTCAGGGCCTGGCAGTCGGAGCAGGTCTTGTCGACGCTGAGACAGTGGAGACACCGACGGTGAGGGTCGGTGACCGACATCAGTCGGTCGCAATCCTCACAAGGTTTGAAATTTGGCATCCCTATCGGCATCGTCCGGAGACGCAAGACTAAAGAAAAAAATGATCAAAAGGGATCAAAAAGTCTAGTCAAAAAGTGACTAAAGTACTGCTTTTTCCAGATCTGCGCTTGCTGGCGCGGAAAAAAGAACTGACGTCAGCACGAGGAGGCGGTGTCTAAGTACTCCGACAACGTCATCACAACACCCACGATGCCAACGACGGACGCAGAGCCGCAGACGACACCTACCGACGCGCAAGGGTACTGCTACGCAAAAATTTACGGATCCAGTCTGACGCCTGGGGATATTCTAAGGTAAGGAATCTATCACTAACGTATCTCTTTCAGATAATTAATTTTAAGCTTTGTTGTCTCAACCATAAAGTTTAGATTGGAAGGTAAAGGGTTGCTGGTGCTTCCCCGGTTTAAGAAGTTCAGTACCGGAGGGAAAACCGTTGTCCATCTAGCCTCAAAATTGTGGAATACCTTGCCTGACGACTACTCAAGTGCTCGCTCTTACTCTGTTTCTGGTAACTCCTGAAAACATCATTGTTCAGAGCTTAAACCGGTCTCCCATGTTTATCTGACTTATCTGCTCCTATAGCACGGAGATACCCCTTCGGGGGCGATTCCTGCGCTTTACAAATTCCAATACAAATACAGAACCCCACAACATCGGTTTATGTTGGTACGGTTTCACCTAAATTATATCCCACTGAAATTTGGTTTTCCGACTAATGCTTAGTCAGCAGGAGAACTGAGCTTGCCCCCTTGATGGGGTGTCAACGCAGACATGTATGTTTTAGTCGATTTTATATGACTCGGAAAAGATTTCTTATCCAGCTTATGCATATTCTATTTTAGTCAATGACAGCCAGCACCGTTTTTCGTCCAAATGCTCGACAACCCTTTGGTGTGCCATTCTTTTGCATAATTTCTCTGGTCCTCTCTGAAGAGAGAGAGAGAGATCTCATATAGATTGTTTTCTAAGAATATGAGCTGACAATTTGATCTGTACTTTGAATTGTTATGCTTTGTAATTTTAAATATGATTGACTAAGCGTTTTGACAAAGATGGTTATAACTTTATATGTATATTTGAATGGATACACCCTTGAAGTTGCTAGGTGTAGTTTGGTACTTTCACTACCTTTTATTGGATGTCTAGTTTGCAGTTTTGCAACTTTTATGATTGGACAATAATGTATCGTAATAACACCTTTTATCATTATCTTAGTTCTGATTTTAGCCTGGACTATATCAGGCTTATTGTAATACGCATTTTATGTTACAGAAACGAAGCAAAATAAGGTCTTTTGACTTTGACAATAGCTGTGGTCGCAAGACATGATAAAGTCTTACAGATCCTACATCCTATCTTTTATATTTAAGTAGTACCAAAATATTACATTAAAAAGGGATATCAAGTCAAACTACAAAAGGGGGCGTGGCCAGCAGCCGTACATGGCGGGCACGAGCTAGAGGAGCTCCGGAACCGAGCCTTAATTATCCTGCTAAAATCTGCCTAATTACCGTGAATGGTGCACAGGAGGCTGCGGTGCGGAACAGAACGACCGAGGCGGCATGTTTGAAGCTGCCCATGGGTGCTGGAATCGCAGCGGTGCGCGGCCATCGGCGCGGCCCTGCCGCTGATGAGACTGCCGGGCGGGGACCCACATCGCTGCGGCCTGTGGTGCTTGAGTGATAGAGAGGAGACTGGTGGCACGATCTGTGCTGATCGCGACGGCGAGCCAGATATCAACGTGAGTGCCGGTGCGTCTGCCGTGCTGTGGTGATCTACAATGCAGCACTAGCATCAGGCGAGCCCGGGGATTCCGGTGGGCCTGCTTTCTGCTACCGCCGCCCTCCCCCCCACCCCCTGGAGAGAGGGTTGCTTCCCAGAGGGAAAGAACGGACACACAACCACAATTGGAGGGGGAACGAAGAGCGGACTGGCCCCTGCTGTTGTGGGAGGTAGGGTGACCAACTAGCATTGGTGCAAATTCAGGACGGGGAGTGTAAAAATTCAGGACAAAGGGTCGAAATTCAGGACACAAATTCAGGACAGGAGGTCAAAATTCAGGACAAAACTTCAGGACAATTGGATACGTTTTACATACACATCAGAGGTCGCGCAATAGCATAGAAGTAAGCCCAGCCATATCCAAACATATTCAACAATTTGCAAACCTATCCATCATGTATCCTTCCATCTATCATTTCACTCATCCATCCCCTCATCCATCCTTTCACTCATCCATCCATTATCCATCCATCCACCCACCCTTTCACCCTATCCATCTGTACACTCATCCATCCACTCTTCTCCCCATCCATCCATTCACTCATCCATCCAGCCATTTATTTATTCTTTCACCCATCCAGCCATCCTTTCACTTACTCATCCATCCACCCAGTCACTCATCCTTCCACCCTTCCACTCTATCAGTCATCCATCCATCCTCCCTTTCTCTCTCAATCGACCCTTTCACTTAGCAATCCTTCCTTCCATCCATCCACCCACCCGTCCATCTACTAATCCACTCATGAATCCATCCATTGACCCTATCACTCATCCATCCTTTCTCTCATCCATTTATCCTTTCACTCCTTCACTCATCTATTCATCCTTTTGTCCATCTACCCTCCCTTTCACTCACTCATCCATCCTTACATCCACACTTTCACTCATTTGTCCATCCATTCAACCTTGCATTTATCAATTCATCAATCCATCCATCATTTCACTTATCCATCCACCCACTCATCATCCAACTTTTCACTCATCTATCCTTCCACTCATCCATCCACCCTTTTACTCATCCAGCTACCCTTCCACCCATGCATCCAGCCATTTACCTTTTCTCTCTTCCATCCTTCCACTCACTCATCAATCCATCCATCATCTCTCATTATCCATCTATTCAATCTTTCATTCATCCATTCACCCTTTCACTAATTCATCCAGCCATCCACTCATCCCTTCACTTACTCACTCGCCCACCTTTTCATATTAATTTTGAGCAGAGCCTTTTTGACAAGAGGCCCATCAAGAACTTCACCCTCAATGCATGAGCCATTCCAAGACTGGACAGAAGCCACCCAGGGCAGAGACAGGATCAACCACAGGAGGGGGACAGGAGCCATCACTGGGGCGGGGCAGGAGCCATCACATGAGGCGGAACAGGATCCGCCAGGGTGGGCACAGGGGTGGTGGGCATGCAGTATTGTAGTATAATCTTGGTCTCTTCCGGGGGGGGGGGGGGGGGGGGTTATCCTCACCCCCTCCTGGACAAGACGAGAAGACATGCTCTTTCCAAAATGTTAGTTTTCCCAACCCCCGCTGTGATGTACAGTACTTACAGGAGATGCTCCAAGAGAACTGATTTAACCGATTGTCCTCCATACTTTGTTAATTAGTGTGGGTGCGATTGTACCATTTCTTAATTTTATTACTTTAAGACTGCATGTTAGAAGAACCAGGTTTAATTACAATTTAGTGACAGTATTTAAGTTCTGTGAAGAGAACCAGTGCTGCACAATGTAATCAGGGCCGGTTCTAGGATGTTTGGGGCCCTGGGCAGAAATTAAATGTGTGAAGCCCTCCTAAATCGCAGAAACCTTTGTACATTCAGGGCTGTTTGCATCTGAATAGATGCCCCTGCTCCTGAAGCTGCCGCCCCTCCCTCTCAGTCACCTTCAAGCACCTCTTAACAGCTCATCGAGGGCTGGAGGTGTGAGGGTTGCCATCCCGCTGTGCCTCTCCAATGCTGCGGGGTATCTGAGCTTTGCATCAGTGTCAAGAAGGGAGGTGTTTGGAAGCTGAGCCGGCTTCGGCTTAAAGGTAGTGCAACCGGTCCCCGAGGGTAAAATTACGGACAAATGGCGTCCGTTAAAGAATGCTTCACGGACAACGGACAGACGGCCGAAATTACGGACTGTCCGTGAAATTTACGGACGGTTGGTCACCCTAGTGGGAGGGTGACGCACTCCACTGTCTGACAAATATCTGTGCAAGCGGCGGCCATTTGCGTCAGACCGGAGAGCCGTTTTGAGACTTGGTTCTCCCTTGTGCATGCTCCTGTTGGGACTGAGTTGGCAGAATTATTCGGTACGGCGGCCCGCCCCCTAGCGTGCTCATACGGCCTAGGGCAGACCGGGAAGCTGCAGCAGACTACGCAACTACTGGCGTTGGGGCGAGGTGACCGTGGGTGCCGCCATGACGACGAACGTGCCTTGGGCCCCTGATAAGGCTAAGGACTGCCGTGATTGGAATTGTAGGAGTGCAGTTTGGTGGTTGCTGGGAAAGTGTGGCCTTGTGCACCCTCTACCATTACTGGCCTTTACCTGAAGGGTGGACTGCGGAGCTGAAATCGCCGCCGGTGCCCTATTGCGATGACTGCGCAGTGGATAGCGCGGGTGTGTTGTGCTTGGGACATTAGATACTATCTTCCTGTGCGGCACCTGCACTGATACGTCTTCCCACCGTGTATTATGGGTAAAGTTGGGTGCCCTAAGCCGAAAATGGTGGAACGGTGGGGGTCGGATGTGTCGCACGAAGACCCGGGGGCCTGAATGACACTGGGCTCCGGTTACGTGCCCCCGACCAATGAGCCGACTGCGGAAGACAAACTGGACCTGATATTAAGAGAGGTACGTGACTCGAGAAAGGGTCTGGAGTTTCAGATAGGATCTCTATCCACAGGCTTGAACCTGCTTAAAGCGGACCATGCAAAGACGGCGGAGACTGTCAAGGAGCAGGGACAAACGCTGGCCGAACTGATGCCCAAGCAAAAACAGACTTAGGCGGATGTAAAGCAATTGCAGACCCAAGTGGCCACATTGATGGATAGAGTGGAAGATGCGGAGGGAAGGGTGCGCCGGAATAACATTCACGTCATAGGCCTTCCGGAGAAAAGTGAGGAGCCAGATGCAGTGGGATACATGGAACAGTGGTTTAAGGATAATGTCACCACGGAAGGTCTCTCGGCCCACTATTGCATTGAGAGGACGCATAGAATACCGTCTGGACGGCCCAAACCGGGTGCTCCCCCGAGGCCCCTCATAGTTAAATTTTTGAATTTCCGGGATCAGGATGTCTTATTACAAAAAGCCAGACAGGCGGCGCCGCTCAACTTTGAAAACACAGGGTTGCCCTGTATCTGACACCTCACCCGCAACGTACTGTAACCTACTCGTTTTTTGCAGGATATTCCTGTGACCGGGTACACAATAAGCCTTGAACCCCTTGGGTTCCCTCTTGGTGAGCTTTAGCCTTGTCCTATAGATATTGACACTCTCCAATGTCATCTTCACTAGCCTAGATGAACGCGTCGTCACCCCCTCTTGACCCCTTTTAACCTGCTTCAGCACTTGCACCAAATGTTATTATTTCACACCTTGCGCCGAATGTAATTTTTACGTCATGCACATGAACCGACCTCAATTTAGTCTTCCTGCATGCGTTTAGGTATCTTTTTGTCCAGTACTTGATATCAGCCTGTCACACTCGAACTTTCCTCCCACAGAGTGCATGCCCACAAAATTCACGCTATGTATACATGCGTCCTTTCCGAATTGTCCTTACGGATGTCTTTTGGTATTTTCCTTCCCTTCCTCCCTTTAGGCAAATGAGGCTGCTTTACTATTAGGCATACATTAAATGTCCTGATGAGATCCGTAGAATGTGTTAAACGGATCAAAACGCCGTCCACAACTATAAGCACCTTACACACATGGAATGTTTTATTTGCCCTTTAAAAGTGTGAAGGTGTCAATATTGTTCTGTTTTATAATCAAAACTGTGCGATTAACACGTTTACAGAACGTTAAGCTCTTGCCTAAGCCCTTTTGTTCGTTCCCTGCCCTGATATTTCTTGTGTGATTGACTGGGTACAGGCTTGTGCCCCGTCTTGTATATTGTGTGCTATTCATGTTTTACATTGACTGAAAAGTAAATACCAAGACCTCTGCCCGGCTGGGCAGGTCGTTTTCAAATATAGCAACGACTTTGTCTATACTTATTGATTAAGCATAATCGATCTTAAAGCGGCGTTCAATAAAGTACCAAGAGCAAGGCTATGGACCAAAATGCAAAATGGGGGGGCACCAACCAAACTTCTGGAAGCGATAATCAACCTCTACTCAGACACGTGGGTACAAGTAAGGATAGGAGACGGGTGCAGTATAACGAGCAAGATTCCAACCAAAAACGGATTAAAACAGGGGTGTGTGTTGGCCCCCTGCCTATATCTACACTGCCGACCTTCAGAAACATCTCCAACAAGTTCGAACTGACCCCCCAAAAATGGGTAATACGCCAATCACCAGCCTCCAATACGCAGACGATATTGTTATTCTATCACAAACACGGTTAGGTCTGCAGCGATCAATGACCCAACTAGGAGCATATACGATCACAGCTCAACAATAAACATCAAGAAAACCAAGGTGCTATGCTTTTCTAAACATCGGAAAACAGGGTCAAAAAGGTAAATTTATCTGGAATCTAGATGACAAATCAATAACCCAGGTGAATTCGTACAAATATCTAGAGTTTCAACTTGATCACAATCTTAACTTTAACCAACATGCTGGACCAAGGGAAAATGAAAGCAAAACAACTCCACTACGCCTTTAAACCTCTAGAGAGGAAGTTAAAAGGCTGTTCAACTGGTCACCTGCTAAAGGTAATTGCAGCAAAATTTATTTCAACTATATCATACGGGTCAGAACTGATGAACACAAAAGATGCAGCCGCCTTAAACCAAGCCCAGTCGAGACTCTTCAAGAGTCTGTTCTTAATCCCCCGGCACATCTCCCAGTCACAGATTCAACTGGAATATGGGCTTAAAAACCAGAAACCAGCCAGACAAGGAGCTGTGGCCAAATATTATTGGCGGATGAGGCAAGCAGAGGAAAATACTTTAGCCCACTTTTGCTGGGCAGAAATTGAAAAGTAAGCGAGGCAAAAAAATTCCATTGTCAGTATTAAAAGAATCACTCGCAGACCTACACCTCGAAGAGGCATGGCATACAATTACCTCCTACTCGGTGTTAAAAAATTTTGTGAACATTGCAACCAAACAAATTTCTTTGTTAATGGATAAAACTGCCTTTGCAAAAAAAAAAAATTTAAAAAATTCAAAAAAACACGCATGTGCAGAGATTCAATCTCATCAGACGCTGAAACCACAACAATACTTGTCAGATTACTTCTGACATCATAAAAAGCACTATTTGACAATGTTACGGTTCGGGTCATTCCCCACGAAGGATTTGACCCCGAAATGGAAGTGTATATGGGCGACGAAAGAATGCAGATTGTGTGGACAGGGAGAAGAGACATTATTACAACTCCTAAGCATCTGCCCCTTGCTTCTAGAAACGCTAAATATTGTTCTTCGCAAGATTTTCAGGAAAAAAGAATTAAGGAAATGCAGAGCAGCTGTCATTCAATGCCTTGGAGGCTTGTCAATCCAACGGTCCTGCAAAGCCATTATGTTTTGGGAAATGGCAGCCAAAGAACTAGATAATACACAAGAATTAACTTGAGTGGCTCTGACAAGACTGCCTGGACTCACCTCATCTGCACCTGCATCGTTTTCTGATTTCTCTTCAATGAATACCCTAGCATCTTTTAAATTGCACTGATTATAAATGTAATATTTCTTATTTCAACTGTTGATGAGGACTGAGTAATGACGACAGTGTTTTTATCCCTTGCTTCTTTCAAATCACCATTTTTAAATCATTGTGCATAACGCGCTTTTACAATCTTTTACGATTTTTAACTAGTATTATTGACTGACTTCAATGCTAATTTATAAATCTGCTTAAGAACATGCACTTGAGCTTCAGTAGAGCCATAATAGTTAAAAAGATAAACTGTTTTGAAACTAAAACGGCAGAGACTCCAGTCACAGCCTTGAAATAGGCCTGTTAACCTGAATTATTTTCCAATTTACTGCTTGATCAAAAATGTGCCACGGCTTTGTGTGCTGTGTTAGACGATCAAAATACAGTATGGGAAACCCACAGAGGAATGAATAACTAAGGATTAACCATATTTAGATGGGTCTCCGGCCAAAAATACCACATTTGGGTTGAAAGTCTTGATCTAGTTCAAAGCTGCACAATATTACACTTTTAAAGCAATTTATGTTACAGGATACAATCGTAATCAACCCAAACAGAACCATAACAACCCAAAAAAAAGTGTAGGAGTATGCATAAAAGATATATAACCTTTGAAACCTATCTATTGCTATAATGGCGCCCATGGTCACCCTGCCCACCCCTTATGTTGCCACCTTTGTGTGAAACCTCTTAAACGGGAATGTCCATCATTATCCTTCAGCTGCATTTGAGACCTCAATTGCAGGGTGCAATAGTGTAGCACCTAAAGCTTCTACATCAGGAGGAGAAAACACCATAGCCACCCAGGCCTAAAATATCTCGAGAAGAAAAAAGAAAAAACACAGCTGGAAGAAAGAAACAAATGGCAGGTTATGCTGTCTTAAATAGAGAGTCAACTCATTAATAAATACTTTTGTCCAACATATTCAATGCTTTGAAAATCTTTATAGTGCTTGACTATACCCAAGAACAATTGCATTTAGTTCTATGCAACAGAACAAACACATAAAAAAGTCAATAATCCTACATGTGAAGTAAATTTGAAAGAAATAAAAAAAAAAAGATTATATAGTACCTAGATTTTTTTTCTTCCTCGTCCTAGAATTTCATTTCTAGGTTTCTTTCTGAAAATTACCATTTATGTATTTATTTAATAACATACATCAGTGAATCCAGAGAGACGCAACACTAATACAACACTTTAAAATCAATTAGACAGACCTTATAAACATATTTTAGCTATAATTAAAACACTGTTTACTTAACTCCAATCAAGTAAAAAGTTATCAAGTAGCGTTAAAACAACCAACAATGATGTTTCCAAAAGGGCAGCATGATATTCTAAAGACATTTTATACTAATCCAAATAGCCTCGTGACTGATTGCAAGTGACGCCGCTTTCCTGTTTCTTAAAACTTTGAACGCTCACCGAGCAGCGCTGAAAATCGAACGCATGTTCGAGCGCAACACTTTTTAATCTCACCGCGCCGATTTGATTTTAATAAATTGCACTGTGTGATGTAAAATGTGTAAACCCACCTCCTAAATAGCTTCAGGAAAATAATTTGTGTCCCCTGTAGCCCCGGTCCTCCGCAAGCGCTAGGCTTGTTTGTGGGGAGGGTGCAGGGCGGTACCTTCTTCCGGCTTCCAGGCTGGGGCAGGCACTGATTGGGCAAACTGATTTGTAGAGGCGGAGCTAAACAATAGCCCGTCCTCTACATAAACCAGTCACACCATATAACGCGCAGCGAATACGCGGAGCAACCGCGCCAAAGCCACGCCGAAGACAAGCCAAAGACATGCCCGTCTGGGCCCGTCCGGGACAGGACGGGGCATGGGGCAGGGAACCCTACTCTAACCATCTCTCAGGTATGAGCTCCACGCAATTAAAAGCTTTACGCTCCACGCAATTAAAAGCTTTACGCCCCGCAATACATCGCGACTGCATAGAGCTCTCGCCATTGGGTGACACACACACTGCATTAATTGCAATGTTCAACTCACAAATATCCACCATACCCGGACCCAGAACCCCTAGCTCAAATCCCTTCCAAACGCCCAAAACGCACCAGCTGCAATTACTCCTTTTTTAGCGTAAATTGCAGATCCTTGCCACAGCACAAACTCGACATCTTCACCCTTCTATTAGAAGAAGCACCCAGTGCTCTCTTCCTCACAGAAACTTGGCTACACGACAGCTACACGGCCCGGATGTAGCAACTGCTCTCCCAGCCAACTATGCCATCACAAGACGAGATGGACAAGGCCAAGTGGGTGGAGGTATCGCTATTATATTTCGCAAAGATTTTACCTGCAATATGCTCCCAGTTAATATCCCAGACTGTGAAGCCGCCTCTTTTCAAATCACCCTTAACCCCAATTTTACTTTCTCTGGACTCCTAATATATAGACCGCCTGGGAATGCCAATACTTGGACAGCCAGCTTAGAAAACCATATCGCTCCATTTTTGTTAGACTACAAAAATGTTACACTCCTAGGGGATCTAAATCTGCACCTTGAGGACCAAACAAACGTGGCTTGCTGTAATCTAATAGACGATCTAACTGCCCTAAACCTATCACTCCTCAATTCCGGTCCTACGCACAAGGCAGGACACCTATTAGACCCCATAATCACAAATATCCCGGATTTAAAATGGACTCTAACCAGCCCTTTATGCTGGTCAGACCACCACCTCATCAGTTTCAGCCTAACCAGAACATTCTCCCCCAGAAATACTACATGGCCTGCTCATTCCATGAGAAATTGGAAATTACTCGACATAAACGAACTGAATCAAGCGCTAAGAATTAGCACACCCTCTCACGACCAGAATGTGGAAAGTCTAGCTATAGCCACCAACCAGTGGTTAGAAACTGTAGCCAACCAATGCCTTCCCTTAACGGAGGCAAAAAGAAACTTCCACCGTCCCCCTGCCCCCTGGTTTAATGAACTTCTCAAAACAGAAAAATCCAAATGTAAAAGCACTAGAAAGGAAATGGCGCAAAGATTATAACCATGAAAATAAGAAAACATACAACAAGGCGAGAAACGCATATCACTCCTCCTGCATCAAAGCCAGGGCCCTTTACGTGGCCAACTCCATTAACAATGCCACAAACAAAGCAAAGACTCTATTCAACACAGTGGAGGACCTAGCAGGTGCTCAAACAACTGCTACTATTCGCCCTTTAACAAAAAAACAATGTCAAGACCTTGCGACATTTTTTAATGATAAAATAGAAAACATTATCCTCAACATCACTACCAGACCCCATGATAATTGCACACAGCAGGATATCCCCAGATCACCGGAAAAAGTGAACTCCCTCGAGAAATGGCCCCTTGTAACCATGGACTCCCTAAAATCGTCCCTGAAGTCCATTTCATCAGGCTCCCCCTGCGATCCTCTCCCTGTAAGTATTCTAAAACAACTTGACACTACCCCCCTGATCACGATAGCAGACATGCTAAATGCTTCCCTCCAATCTTCCACAGTGCCGTCGAGTTGGAAGCACGCTATGGTAACCCCACTATTGAAAAAACCATCAGCCGACCCCACTGTCCTTTCTAATTATCGACCTATATCCTTGCTCCCTGCATTTTCCAAACTCATGGAAAGGCACATCCACTCCACCCTCACTACCTTCACAGAGGAAAACAACCTCCTCCACCCATCGCAATCAGGCTTCCGAGCAGGATACTCCACGGAGACCGCCCTACTGGGTGTAACGGAAAAAATTCGGAAACTCCTGGATGAGGGTCAAACGGTCGCACTCATTCTTTTAGACTTGAGTGCGGCGTTTGATACCATATCACACAAAACTCTTCTGGCTACTCTAGAGAGAAACTGCATTCGCAGTGATGCCCTACAGTGGATTAAGTCCTTTCTCACCGAGAGAACCTTCCAGATCAAATCCAGTATTGCATGCTCAGACACGTTTCCCGCTCCACATGGAGTTCCACAGGGCTCCATCCTGAGCCCGTTGTTTTTTTAATCTGTACCTTAGACCAGTGGTTCCCAAACTTTTGACCACTGAGGACCCCCATTGAGCCACCACTGGAAGCCGGGGACCCCCAAGCAATTTGTTGGATTTAAATTTCAAACATTAAAACAGTAATTCAGAAAAAATTAACACACGTGTGCACACAAAACAAATACTCAAATTACTAATGATTATGGGGCATATTACAAGCCCCTATCACCATGGGAACATCACTTTTTGAGATGTTCCCGTGGCGATAGGGGCTTTGCCTTTTTTACAAGGCAACGTTAACCCACTTAAAGTGGCTTAATGGTGCCTTGCAATTAAGACCCCCTTTCACTCAATGCTTAGCGTGAAAAGGGTGGGCAGTGGGTGTTCCGATGGGCGTTTCCCCTGCAACACCCATTGATTTGGAAGCTGCCCCCTATTTACAAGGGCAGCATAAATGGGAAGCAGCGCCAAAATTAAGACCAGAGAAAACCTGGTCTGAAATTGGCGAAACAAGGGGAAATGCTTCATTTCTCTTTGTTTTTTCAAAACGCCTTGGATTGTTTATGTTCAGGAAGGTGACCCTTCCTGCACATCAACAACCTTTAAAAAAATGACATTTTGTAACTTCCATGTGTGCTGCATTAAGCAGCACACATAGAAGTGACAAAATTACATTTCAAGATTTTTTCTGTGCAGGAAGGGGGATCTTCCTGTACATAAACAATCTTCCCCTGTTAAGTGTAACGCCAGAGCTGCACCATATTCTTGTAAATATGGTGCAGCCCTGCGTTTCTGAAGTGGCGAAGTGTGCTGTTAAGCCAAGAAGGCTAGTGACACTATCCGCCACTTCTGTTGAATTTTATATTGAAAGAATTTGCAAGAAAACAAAAAAAGTTAATGGGAAGGTTGGTGCTGCATCTCCGTGACTTTTCAATGTTTGGCTTTATTTCGCAGTACAAGGCTCCTGCTCCTTCCCGGGCCAGACTGGAAACCCAAAGCAGCCCTGGCAAATGATTTCAGACCAGTGCCCATACGGTGCACACCAAGTGCAGTGATTGAGCCTGACCCCTACAAAGGGGGCTTTGGGAGGCTCTCCCCTTAAGAAATTTAGGAAATAATGGTGCATTTCACAACACATTTAACATTATATATTAAATTGTATTAGCTTTTAAAGAATCGTAAATGAAGACCTGACTATGCACAAGAATGTGACAATCTTTCTGGGGGTTCTTCAATGATTCCCCCAGTATCACCCTCCAACAGTGCTTCTCATCTCTCCATAGCCCCGCTCTGTCACGTGTATTTCATTTTTTATAGCATCTCTCATACTATTGTAGGATGTCAGAGCACTTTACATCACACACATCTAGAGACAGTGAATCATATGTGTCAGTGTATAGAAAATGTTACATAATACAAAGGGGACTACAATGTGTGGGATACACATGTCATCCATACTGGTAGGCATTTTTAAAGAGTGCTTGGTCTGGAGAAGCACAAAGTTAGGATTCAGAACATAACAGTGGTTAGCATTGGCTTTAATATTAAAAATGTATTTCAACCCAAATAAACCTTTTTAGAAGCATCAGGATAATGAAAGACTGAGAAAAAACATAAGTAACTAACTTGTACTTGCAGTTTGCTAGCAGCTGTTTGATGACAGTTTCCATATAAAATACTGTTTTTGAAAATACATGATACAAGTTCTTTGCAGTAGGCATATTAACCCTCTGTGCTACATTAGTTCAGTAAAAGCTGCCACTGGACAAAACTCTCATGTCTCTCCAGCAGGGACATTAATCACTGTTGTTATCTTGACACTTTTATTGTTCTTTGAACACAGCTAATTAAACAGATACTTTGCAGTGCTTTTAAAACTGCTGCCTGCGGACCCCCTGGGAATGTGTCAGGGACCCCTGGGGGTCCGCGGACCACAGTTTGGGAAACACTGCCTTAGACCACTGGCAGACCTGGCGGACTGCGCAGGCCTGACCTTAATGTCCTACGCTGACGACTCTCAAATCATTTTTTCCCTATCAGAGTCAAATCATCTCTACTCAAAACTGGTCTCCAGAAAATTTTCAACTGGATGACCACCAACCAGTTGAAATTAAATGGGGATAAAACCGAGGTCCTCCTATTGGGAAGGAATAAAGAGCTCTGGAATCCCTCCCATTGGCCTCCTGAGCTGGGTAATCTTCCCTCTCCAGCTACACAGGTAAGAAATCTAGGAGTCATTATTGACAATACTCTGTCAATGAAACAGCAGGCAAACAAAGTCGCCGGCCTCTGCTTCACCATAATAAAATGGTTGAAGAAAATCATTTGGATGCTGCCCCCTGTCACACAAAAAACCGTAGTCAACGCACCAATAACATCGCGTATTGACTACGGAAACATCCTCTACCTAAGCTCGAACCTAGCAGTGATCAAGCGACTCCAAATGATCCAAAACTCTGCCGCACGACTCCTGTGTAGGATACCAAAGTCTGAAAGAGTATCAAAACACCTGAACGATTTACATTGGCTCAGGATAGAACATCGGATCAGCTTCAAAACCCTGAGTTACATGTTCAAAATCAAAACCAAAACGGCACCTATATATCTACAAGCTTTAGCCTCCCCCTACCTGCCAACAAGAAACCTTCGCTCCCAAACTGCAGCGAACTTCGCTGTTCCCAGATTCAAATTGCAAAGAACTGGCGGGAGATAGTTTTCTGTCAGAGGGCCAATTTTATGGAATTCACTCCCCCCACATATCCGGAGAGAGGAAAGCTACGTTAATTTCCGGAAACATGTAAAAACCTGGCTTTTCCAGAAACAACTGTGCTAAAATACAACTCAGCATATTCCTTCAATCCAACTCAATGTCAAAGGCGCCGGGAAACCCTTGTTGGGTAGCTGAGCGCCATACAAATGTAAAAAATAAATAAATAAATAAAAATCTTTAAAATTACATAAAAATTCTTAAATGGTAGCAAATATTTAAAGAAAATAATGCCTCATCACAAGTCATGTAGGAGAATGTCTCCGATATCTGAGCCAAATATTTAGCTCTTAAAATTTGCGGACCTGTATAAATGAACAGCACATGCACTAAATCTTGATTCGCTGCAAAGCAAAATTGACAACTGCAAGGACCCTTGACTCCTCTAACTTTGACCCAAAGGTTCAAGATTAAAAAGAGCAGATCAATTTTAAATGTCATGTTAATGGATCTCACTTGAGGGTTTAAATTTGCTCATAGGTAAAATTGCCTCTCACCACAAGGGACAAGAAAACAGTTCCAATGTAATCTTGAAATCTGCTGGTAGTGTGCTAAATTGCAATTTTTTCACTTTACAGGATAAGATATTTTAACGAATTTGCAAAGCGTTTCTTCTTTTGAAATGTCCAATTGGACCATCAAATACCAAAATAGTACAGTGAAGGAAAACTACTTCAGAATCATGCACAAATGCACAGCAAATGATTTTTTTTAAATATCATCATTACAACTAGTAAAAACCTTGTGAGCATAGGGGAGAATTTGCCCAAGGGCCCTTTGTTTAATACTGGTTAAAGCTAGCTCTACGCAAATAACTTCATTGGAAGATGACTACCCCAAAAGTAAGTAATATTTCCAAAGTTTAGACTCGATGCTGGTATAATTTTTCAAGGCTGCTATTGGATAAGCCTCAGCCACATAAAGTATTAGTGACGGGATTTTTGAGACATACACTTGTCAATAGTGATGAAATGTCTCACACCCTACCAATTGTAAACATTTCTTTAAACCAAATTCAATTAAGGAGGCTTTAGAAATTCATCCCTTGACATATTTGGACCAAGAGAGATTATTCAAAATAAGTGTTCCGAGGTAAGTATACGTCTGCACAATTTCTAGTTTACACACTCAAAACACCATATATATTGAGATTTCACACCAGAGCCCAACATCACCATGGCTTTGTCTTAAGAGTGTTCGCACCTGCTGGGGCATCTAGCTGCCTTTGAAGACCAACAGGCATGAGAGACATCAAAATTAAATTGTTGGCATACACTAACACCGAAATTGGTTTCAGGTCTAGTTTTGGAGAGTGCACATTTAAATTGTTTATGGGGTCAGGAAAATCAGCCAGATATAGGTAGAATAACAAGGGCAACAAAACCGCCCTGTTTTAACCCATTAAGGACTGCAATATTGGTGCTATATTCTGACCCAGAACCGAGTAAAATGTTTAATCAGTTCTAGGAGTATAAACAGGTCAAAGTTCTCAATAGCATACCTGGAATGCCCCAGTGTATTAATTTTTGCCATAATAAGGGATGGTCAACTTTGTTGAAAGCATTTCTAAAATCAACAAATGCCACATAAAGTCTAGACTTTCTCACCCTTATATAATATTCAGCAGTCATTAGTAAGGCTAAAATATTATCTATAGTAGAGCAGCCCTATCTAAAACCACAATGCTCCATCGGAAGGAGATGCTTCAAGTTGACCCAATCAGAAAACATTTGTAGGAGGTATTTGACAAAAATGTTGCCTATTACATTCACAAGGGCAATCCGTCTGTAGCTTTTAAGGTCATACTGATCGCCCTTTTTTATACAGGGGAATATTAATACTACCCTTCCAGGAGGATTGGGTACATTCTGAATTGATCCAATGGTCAAAGGAGTGTTTCAAATAAAGTGCCCATGAATTGAGGCATGATTTTAATATACTCGCAATGATTTTATCCAAGCCAGCTACCTCTGGATTTTTCAAATTTATTACTTTAATCATTTCTTCCGCAGACAGGTCCTCCCAGTTTATTAAGGATACTGTTTTCCGGTCTCTGCATACAATTGCTCAATGTGGGGTTGTCAAAAAAATTACTCCAAAAGACTTGGTTGTTTTTCGAGTGGTTTTCACCCAAGCACTTTGCAATTATGAACCAGAACTTACTGGTATTTCTCAAAACAAGAGCTATTTTTTATTTTTTTATTTTATTTAGATTGAATAAGTTATTTGCCAGAGTGGAAGCTAGCTTGAAAAGAAAGGTGGATAGGTTTGGCCAGTGCTGCATATATTTCACAGCCTATGTTTTCATTTTCGGCGAAGGAGGGCGGTGGCAGTGTCCCCCTGACCCGTTTGCGGTACGGCTGCAACAGATACTCCTGTTGGTATTTTTAGCACTCTCGAAGAGTTTTATTTTATGACATTGCTGGCTTTGGGTTATTTTGCGCACAGGAATGCCACTTTTTAATTGGAAGAAGGCTAGGGGGGCTGCTGTTCCCTCACTTACCTGATCGCGGAGGCCTGAGCTCAGTGTACTGTCCTTCCCGCCCTGGTCCGACGCGGTAGCTAGTACCGTTGCGCGGAGTAGGTAGAGCCAGGCACTTCCGCTTACGGCGGTTAGCGCTCTAGTTGCAGGGCGAGACTGGGCATAAAGGAAGGCGCGCCAAAGGCAAGCCCGTCTGTGCCCGTCCGCGGCCAGAACCCCTGCCGGTTTTTACTCAAGGAGGCAGGACAACTATCAGCAGCTGTATGCACTATGCCCGACGTTGGGGGGAAAAATGCAAACATAGCATGGAGTTCGATAGTTACAGCAGGAGATGCAACTACTGTTTCTTCTCTGTAAGTCACCAGTTGAAGTTCAGGGACTGTGGGCAGTCGCTGAGTTTTGCCTTGATTAACCGCAGCTCTCTAAGGAAGCATAGAGTAGAAATACACAACCACTTGCTAGATGGGCAGGTGGACGTACTCTTCCTCACAGAAACGTGGCTTGACGAAAACTCGGCGCCAGAAATTATAGAGGCCCTCCCCCACGGCTACAGAATCAGTAGGGTAGACTGACCCAAGGGGCGGCGAGGGGGATTGCCATAATTTACAAGCATGAGATTCAGTGCAACCTCGAGACTACTGAAATTACAGTCAGAGAAGCTGGGTTCTTTTCGATCTCAGCATCTGACAATCATATCTTAAAGGGGTTTTTAGTGTACAGATCACCGGGATCAGGGGCGCGGTTTTCTTCAAGTCTGATCAATTGCTTAATTCAGCCGGCCCTCAGGTACGAGAAGTTACTACTACTGGGGGATTTGAATCTTCACTTTGATGAGGCCTCTAATGCTGAGGCGCAAGAGATCCGTCAGGAATTAGCAGCACTCCATATGACCTTAAAATCAGAGTTGCCAACACACTGCCGTGGCCATCTACTTGACCCAATTTTTGCAAATTGGGAGACGCTTACAATTGAACCCCCAAAACCCATGGTCTGGTCAGATCATTATCTGATCTCCTTCAAGGTGGAGGTATCAGCCGCAAAAATGCAAGGGAAGGTGGAAATCAAGTCTAGTCTAGTCTAGTCTGGATATTTGTATTGCGCAGACATATCACATCCCCAGAGGGAGTCTCATGGCGCATGCGGACAATCCCAGAAAAGGACAGTAAATGATCAAGGAGAAATGTAGGAGGTGGGCAGGCTTCTCCTCAGAGATGTTCAACAAGGCCCTTGGTCAGAGTGGGCCTCCGGGTGGTCTGGAGATAGAGTTAGCTTGTGAGGTTCTGGATAGACGCATTATGGAGGCACTTGATAGCACTGCACCCTGGTCGATTAAAGGACCAAGGAGACCAACAAAATCCGCTCTGTGGTGCGGGTCGAACTTCGGAAGGAGAAGGCGGCATGCAAGCGCCTTGAGAGATGCTAGAGGAGAGGTTTTTCAGCAACAGACAGGAGCAAATATAAAAACAGTCTTAAGGGATATCATGCCCTAATTAGAAAGACTGTGGCTTCCTACTACAGAGGGAGAATAGAGGGAGCAGATAACTCGGTGAAGGAGCTGTTCTCAGTCTTCAAAGAAATATCCGACCTATCCATCACTGTAGCACCAGTGACAGGGTCAGAGGAATCCTATAATCGGGTGGCAGAGTTATTTGCGGATAAGGTGGAGAGGATTTACTCCTCCTTCCCAGCTGCGGCCAGAGAAGGAATCGTGGTAGAGGAGGCCTCTATTAACTTAAAGGGGAAGGAGTGTCTAGTGGCCTTCAGGGTCCCTTCTCGGGACTCTTTAGGCAAAATAGCTACTAAAATTAAATCTGGCTCTCCTAAGGATCCTGCATCGCCTAAAGTATTGAGAGGTAGCATGGAGATCTTAGAGCCTTACATCAGACACCTATTAGAGCTATCATTTAGCTCAGGAAAGGTGCCGAAAACCTGGAAGGAGGCAGTGGTGCTCCCCTTGAAAAAAAAGCCTAATGTCAGTATGGAGCAATTAGACAACTTGCGCCCCATTTCGCTCCTACCTTACTTCGCTTAGATCGCAGAGAAGGTTGTTAATATTCAGCTGACAGCCCATATTGATACTCATAAGCTGCTCCATCCCACCCAATCAGGTTTCCGTGCACTCCATTCGACAGAGTCAGCGCTGCTCCTGTCCACAGACACTTTAAGGAAATTTGTGGACGAGGGTCAGACGGCGGCGCTAATTCTTTTTGATTTAAGTGCAGCATTTGACACTGTAGCACACCATACGTTGCTGCAGCGTCTAAAAAGGGGAGGAGTGGCGGGTAAAGGGTGGGAATGGCTGGAGTCCTTTTTACAAAACCACAGGTTCTAAGTGGCACAGGGACCATATCGGTCCAAAGACATCAGCCTGAAACAGGGGGTGCCACAAGGGTCCAGTCTAACTCTTTTTAATCTTTATGTAGCGCCAGTGGCGGAGATCACAGAAAAATTTGGGGTGGATGTCGTGTCCTATGCAGACAACACTCAACTGGTTGTGGCTTTGACACAACCAGAGGAGAAGGCAGTCATCAATTTTACTATATGTCTGCAAGAACTGGCGTTTTGGATGGCCAACAATAGCCTCAAATTAAATGGAAACAAAACTGAGGTGCTGATTGTCGGAAAGGCTCCATTGGTGTGGACTTCGGCTTGGTGGCCTCAAGCGCTGGGCCCTCTACCCTCACCTAGCGAACAAGTTAGGGATTTGGGGGTATGGCTTGATACAAAGATCTCGTTTCAGCACCACACAAGACGGGTGGCAGGCACTTGTTTTGGCATCCTGAGGAGTCTTAGGAAGACACTGGACCAATTACCAACGACAGCCAGGAAAACAATGGTCCATGCTTTAGTAACATCAAGGCTGGACTATGGAAATGTCCTTTATTTGGGATCAAATGCTAAGTGTATTCAGAGGCTGCAGCGTATACAGAACGCAGCGGCCCGCTTGGTTCTGATGTTGACTAAGAGAGCCTCTTCTAAGAAGGCGCTGGAAAAGCTACACTGGCTTCCGATCAGGGAACGGGTGCTTTTAAAGCCCTATGCGTTAGTCACCGAATCACACAGGGGAAAGGGCCCATCTATCTCCATAACCTGCTAACCCTATACAATCCAACCCGGCAACTGAGATCTAACGGGATGGGGCAGGTCAAGGTTCCGAAGTTCAGAAGAGCGAGGATGGGAGGGCGCTCATTTCGCGTTCTGGCAGCTCAACAGTGGAACAGACTCCCTCCGAGGCTCCGGCTGGAGACTTCAGAGATGGCGTACCACAAAGAGCTGAAAACTCACCTCTTTCCCAAGGAGCAGGCCTGGGCTGGGCTGGGTAGTGGGTGGGGTGAAATATTAGTACAGAGGTGCTCTTGCCATAGCCGGATCGCAGCGCGGAGACACTAGCCTAGTGTAACAAGGGGCTTTATAAATTCAGTTAATATTAATATTATGGGAGGGAATGTGTACATTGTTCGTGGAAGAGACAACCATAGATTGAAGATACATCCTTAAACTATCATTCAACACTGGATTATTTGCATAAATCATATTCAGGTGAGATTTTATAATCCTTCTTTCATTAGAGCCAATTTTTAGAAGATTAATTGCAGAGTTAAGATCAATTGTTAACTGGTGAGGATCGCTCCAAAAATTGGGAACAAATGAGATACTGGAAATTAGTTTAGAATCCAGATAACGAACGAAGGCATAATCTATTAGGGACCTAAGCACACCATGCAGCCAAGAAAAGTTTTTAGACTAGAGGTAATTAAACCTGCCATTTATTAACGCTACATTTAGTTCTAGCGTCCATTCAAGTAATAAAGGGGCCGGTTTATCATCCCCATTTGAAAGAACTGGATCTGCTAGGTCTCGGAGTGTATCGAGCTCTGAAAAGCTATACCTCTAACAGAGACATGAAAATATTTTAGCATTAAAATCCCCTACAATTAATAAAATAGCCTTAGAAAACACATTTTCTGCATTCAAAATGCCTGAAAATTCCTACACCTAAACACTTTAGATCAGAAGAAAAAGCAATTCTCAATGCTATACCTCCCGAGCAAGATAGTGAGAAAAAACCCAATGATCCGTATTGGGTTTAGTTTTTGATTTATAGTAGCCAGCTTAAAGGGCCTGTCTAGTGAAAAGGGGCCATATAGTCAATCAAAATACACCACCACTATCCCCAACGAACAAAAAAGTAGCAAGTAGAAAACAGAAAAAAATCGATAAATGGAGATTAATGATCATAGACGGCAAATAGTTCAAAGCTTTACAAGACTGATTATATTGCTCAAGAAGTTGATTTCCCTAAATAAGCCTATTTTTTTCTGTACTTGTTTTAAAAAGTCCTGTGCCCCAGTTACTGAGGAAAATACCTAGAAACTACCTTTTTATGCCTTTTAAGCTTGGATCACTGGAAAAGAGAAGTTTGAATGCAAACAGCTTTGAAAGAATCAAGCATGTGCAAAACTCCTCTATCTGTTGAGCTGAAATAACAGTAGACCTGAAACTTGAAATCATTAGGTAACCCAAAAGATTTGGAAGGAGGGTTATAGAAAGACTTTTCTCTTTTATTAAAAAAATAAATCACTAAAATAGCGTGTGAAAATCTAGCATGTGGGATTCAATGCATTATTAAAAGATCTGGAAGATGTCATTGAGCATCTATTGCTTAAATACATTCTTTATCTACAGAATTGGACCATTCTCTTTTTCCTCCTGAGCACCCAAGAATCATAGATTTGAATTAAGTGAATGATTTTCTAAAACCTCTCATTCTTCAGAACAGTTTTCCTTCTTATAATCTGACGAGGAAGTAGGCTATCTTCAAAGCCCGATATCCTCTGACCTATATCATTACGTTTCGGTAAACTTGTCAATCTTACTTACGTAGAGAAATGACTTGGGGCTGGGATTACTTCATTTCTCTAATTTCCACCAAAACCATCTCTAAAAGTTGGCTTGAAGACAATGGATTGGACATTTTTTTTAAGTTTATACAGCATCCCTAGAACTCTAGATATCCTTGGTTGGTGAGGTATTGAAGCCGATAGTGGTACGTTCAAGTTGATGCCACGGAGCAGAGGCGGCAATCAAAGTAGTTATTGTAAAAGTGTTGTTCTCATATACTGAAGTTGCAACATCAAGAGTTTGCTGGGCGTGATGACCCAACAAGTGACTGTTCTGATACAAGTGACCCCTGCATCCACTTGTCACAGAATGGCCCCTAAACACCACAAACTGGTGAACGAGGGGCTCATATGACAGCTACTGGGTTCTGGCAGTGACTTGGTCACTATAGTAGAATATGATACTGGAATGATATCAAGAGAATACAAAGTCCTGCCTGAGCTATAAGGGTCTAAAGGTTGAAATATTTGCTATGGCAGTAGAAGGAGTGTATACAGTTAGTTACCTTCATTGCTTCTCATGTGTCAGAATTAAGGGTAGAGTATCCTGCCTGCTGATTAAAAGGTGGAGCTCTCTTTTGAACTAATTCCTCGGGAGCAAGTTGATTCGGTAAGCCGGAACTTTGTTTTTTTTTAATTTGAGATTCAGGATTGTACTTGGCTTTGTGAGCTAAGGTGTAATAATAAAAGCCCTGCAAGGTATTCTTTTCATGTTATTGCTGGGAGGGCTAGCAACTTAAGTAGATGGACGGGTCAACAGAACTTCTAGGCACTAAGGCAGCCCAGACTTTGGCAAGCTGTATCTACGGTCTGAACCCAAAAGGAAGAGAGAGACCCAGGAGTGTTGTCGCCCAAACCAACTTCTTGAAATCCGTGGCACCTCAAGATCCTGAATCCAGCTGGTCAGTTCCACTGGGCGTCTCCTGCTGGGAACTGGTAATACTTAGGTCCAGATTTACAAAGATGTCATAGAACGAATCACAGCCCCCGAAGATCCTGTGCTGCGTTGTGTGATAGGGAGAGAGCAGGAAAACGCCATATATAAAGAGATATGACACTTCTACAATCACTGTAGTGCAAAATCAGGCACCAGAGTGCCACAAACACATTTGCACCATGGTGCAAGGGTGTCTGCGTGAGTCTTGCATAGATTGTGTATTGGTAGTGTGCCATTCCAGTCAAAATACAATGCTTAGACTAACTTTACAACTTTTCCCACATCGGATGCGTGCTGTACAGTGCAGCACACATGGAAAGTGGGAAATGTCAGGAGAAATTAAAGCATTTCTTTTTTAGCGGCTGTTTCAAAGTGGCAACATTTGTTGGTGAAAAACCCTGTCTACTATTTATTAGTAGGTAGGGTTTTGCGTAAAAAAAAAAAAACATTCATGGTTGAATGGGAACGCGCATGTACCACCCATGGAATGCACCCTTGACGCACATTAAAGCAATGCAGCACTTTCGGCAGATTTCCAGTGCAAAACATCATTTGCGCTGGAAAGTAAATACAAAAAAACGGAAAAACCTTTTGCGCTGGTTTGTGTCAGAAAAGTGATGCAAACACATTGTAAAATGTTCACAAATCTGGGTCTAAGTGTCAGATGAGGCTGTTCAGCTGCAGTGACTTTTTGAAAAAAGGTTTGATGGGAAGGCTGTCACCAAAGTGCAGTCAGGTCCTTTCAGGAGTGCGACACAGTGACAGAACCTGTACAGCATTAAAATGGAACCAGCACTCTTTTAGGACTTCTGAGCTTCCCCATTGTGTGACCCCCCAAATTAATGTTGCAGCTTCAGCGGTCCCTTGGGATGAACAAACATGCATCTGCAGCCGCAATGGAGAGCTGTGATGACTGGTAACTTATCTGTAATATTAATTACTCTGCGTCGTAGATGTCCCCTTAAAAGTCCTGGTTCCCATCCATCAATCCATCCCTCCCCCCCTCCCTCCCTCCATGTTTCGGCTTCTTGTGCTTGATGGTACAGGATGTTGACGTTAGGGTCAGGGGTAATGTGCAACAGGATGTAGGCGTGGCCTGAAGGGTAGGAATGGGAGCTAAGGAGTTTCAGCTTGTGATATCTGTGGGAGGAGCTATCGCTCATGTGTGTAAGGACTGTGACGGGGAGGTCTGACGAGGAGGTAATGGAGGGTTTCCTCACCGGTCTCAGCATGGTGATGAATAGTGGGGCCTCTCCCGCGGAAGCGAAACCCAGGAGTGGTGCATGTTGGGTAGCAACTGTCCTCCTCTCCAAGTGCCAAAGATCCTACATTCTCCTTTAACAACATAGCGTTATATGAATAGCAAACTTGTACTTCTGTTGAATAAAATAGCTGTCCTCTGAGCAAGAGAACAAAACAGATAAATCAATGCATCAGTTACAGAAGGGAAAGTTCATCAATGATAGCGAGATGTGTAACACATTTTCTCCAAATTGTATAACGAGTTATAGACGTAGGTTTATAGAAAACATCAAACGGTCATCATAACTGGTAAAAGGATATATGTAGGAATCTTCGCAAGTGTCCAAATGAGACCCATACAGAACAATCTACTCTAAGAAATGCTAGCAAACACGTTTCCAAGGGCCACATGTAGGTAGGCAAATACCGGTCGGTAACGGCCGACATTCGGTCATTTCGGCTGTTACCGACCGGTATTTGGAAAATGAGATGTAGGTGGGCATTTTACTGAATCAGTAATTTACCGAATCGGTATTTTAAGGAATCGGTAAATTACTGATTCCTTGATAATACCAAATCGGTAAATTACCGATTTTGCTATGTAGGGAGCACTTAAATGAGGGCGTTTCCCCTTTTAGGAGTCGTTATTTACCACCAACTACAAGTTGGTGGTAAATAATGAAAACCTTGGAAAAAGCATTTTTTTTGCTTTTCCAACAGTGCCATGTTGCAGACATACATGCCCTAAGGGCATGCCCGTAGGGCATGTATGTCTGCAACATGTGCACCCATACACAATTGAGGGGTACAACAGGGTGTCAAAGTGACACACTGCCACCCTTCAATGTTTCCCCCTTTTACCGAATCGGTAAATACCGATTCGGTAATGGGCATTCATTCCTATGGGGGCCTTCAGGCCCATAGGAATGAATGGCAATTACAGAATCGGTATTTACCGATTAAGTAATTACCGAAACATTACCGATTCGGTAATTTTTTCGGTAAAATTACCTACATCCCATTTGCCTGTTCTTAAATACCGAATCGGTATGATTCGGTATTTAAGAATCGGTAATCTGGGATTACCTACATCAACCCCAAATGTCTAAGGAATCCTTGTCACATGCACACTTCAAGCAAAGACTAACACTATTCTCTTTGAGAGAGCCACTGATATGCAGTGTCATTAAGAGGAACACACCACAAGCTTCCATGAAATAGCTTAATTTTTGGGGTCGATAAATTGATGAGGAACAAAAACAGAGTGATCAGAGAATGAGCTATTGCTGCCTCTCACTTCATGCAAGAAAAATCTAGTGGGCTCAAGAAAAATAAATATTCTTAGATACTATGCAGAGAGAGACTTGAATGATCTGGAGGGTTAAGGAAGGTAATAGTACCAGTTTAACACCTGATTTCACCAATCAGCACTAAAAGGTGGCTAGTTAACATTTGCTACCAGACGTGGAACTCTTTTTTTTGTAACTTCTGAATTTGATATAAAAACCTTTTGTTGAAATCTGCCAATAATATAGCATGTAGTGAATTATGTGGCAAATGTGGTAGATCAGAAATGATGCAGAAAATCTTGCAGCTGCAGAATCACATAACTCCAGTGGTCGCCCTGAGTGCCTCAAGTAAAGAAACAATTATGCAGATGATGACTTATCTGATGGGAATCAAATTGCTAGAATATTCCATAGATAGAAACAGGGTGGAAACACACAAAAGAGAAAACTTGATATTTTCTACTCAAAGTAGTATTGGTTGTTCACCGCAAGTCAAAACCCAGACATCCAGACATTTTATAAGGATTCTAAATTGTCCGAAGTCATATGGACAATAGGAACCTCCACCCACCTCCTAAGAAATGGTGACTGACCAAGACTTGCTTGATCTTAAAGTGTTAGCCTACCAGAAAGAAAAAAAGATAACTCATTGAGACCTCCAGGCTTTCTAGGGCATGACGAAGGCCAAGATCTATCCATGAAGAACTTGAAAAAAAGGGGAAGTTTTGCTGTGACCAGTTCTCTTAGTCCTTTACCTCCCTCCTTCTCAACTGATTGAGAAAGGCCAATCACCTGCAACCAATCACGCTCTGCTCAAACATAGGACTGACCTCTAAGCATGAATCAACAACCATCCCCACCAGTCCCAATTTACTTTTTTCTTAATTGGCTAGTATGAGGGGACCACAGGCAATGAACTAATTTCAGTTAGTCAAAAGAGTAATTATTCATTCCAGATATTATTTATAGGCCCGGTAAGAATCAGATGCACTGAGGAAGAATGGCGTTTTGGTTGGAAGGCTTAAGAATTATTTATTGCTTGAAATGAAATTCCAATACCATCTTCAGAAGATGGCTTCTGCTGTTTGTGAGGCCGCAAACAACGAACGGAGCTTGCAGGCTTTCAAAAAACACAATGACACAAGAATCAAAAGGTTGGGAGAAGAGGAGTGCAGCCATGGGTGTAAAACAAATGGCAGAATTACTATAATATGGACGCAGCACCACTTTGCTAATGGGACTCTGAAGCCAGGCAGAATGTGAACGACAGTCATGGGGAGCCAGAAGAGGGCAGGGTTACCTCCAAAGAAAAGGGCTACATAAAGTGTAAAGGTTATGGCAAAAGACGAAAATAAAGTAACTTTAAAGAAGGCTGGGACTAGTGCCGGAGACCCGGAGCTCGACTAATCATGTGGTCCCGGAGACTGTTATGGATCCTCCTACATCCACTCCTGATCTGGAATGACAGTAATGTTTTTTTTTTTTTTTAGGCATGGGGGTTCCAGTTTGGGGGTTCCAGTTTGATAGCCTGGTGGCACCTGACCTTCGGGGACTTCAGTGATGTGTTCTACGATATGTGCCTCTGGGAGGAAACCTTTAAGGGAGGAATGGAGCAGGATAGGCAATTTGTCAGATACCCCATATACTCTGCTAGCCTTGGGTGGCGGGCTAGTCTTGCTGTGTTGGAAACATGATAAATGGCGACTGGACTGGGTCGGGAGTCAGACCTATTTTTCTCTTTGAAGGAAGTTTTCAGCCCCTGTTGGTCGGATGGGGCAGCTGTACACGTCCTGGCACCAGCATGGAAGAGCATTTATGCATGTATAGTTGTACACACATTGCTCGTAGGGAGTTATTTTTATTGTTCATCTGTGTCTTGTTTATACAGCATGTGGGAGACAGGTCGAATGTAGCTAGGCAGATTGTTACACCATCTATGGGGATTAAATTATTGAGCTGGAATGTGAGAGGGCTGGGTAGGTCTACCAAAAGATACAGGGTTCTGTCCTTCTTCCGGAGACACCAGGTCTCCGGAGGAGGAAACCCACCTCAATGACGAGGGAGCTCAAAGGTTGGCGAAAAAATGGCGTGACAGGTTTTCCACTCCTCACTCTCTACTTACGCCAGGGGAGTTCTTGTGCGAGTGGCTCCGGGGATCCCATTTGCCCTACAGTATATGGAAGCCTACGTTCACAGGAGAGACATACTCCTCAGAGTTAAGTTAGATGGACGTGACATCGCTATATTGCTTACGCCCCCAAAACGGATGACCCAGACTTTTTCCAGGGCCTCAAGGAGGTTCTGGTGTTGGAGCTTGAAGTTCCACTGCTCTGGGTGGAAGATTTTGATTGTGTACTTGACACTGATCGACAGGTTCCCTCCTTGCAGGGGCACAAAACGAAGGATGACAGAGAAGCTCCGGGAAGTTATGAGGAATATAGGGGCCCAAGACAATTGGCGTCAAGAGACACCCCAGCCAGAAATTGTACACTTGCTTCTCTCCCACTCACAACACTCACAGTAGGTTGGATAGAATTGTAGTGGCGAACCCGGACATTGCTATGTCCTTCGAGGTGACACATCCGGTACGTTTCCTATCTGATCACGCCCCTGTGACCTGTGTGGTCCACTGGGGTGCCCCGGCTAGCAACATATAGAGACTGCAATAACAGAAAATATAGACCTAACCTGGGAGGGGCCGGACTTGCTGAGGGCCACGAAGTGGGAGGCCTTGAAAGTGGTGGTGAGGGGTGCTTGCTTAAGCCGAACATGTGGGGTTCGCAAGCAGCTCCAACGGGAACTGCACACAGAGAAACGAAACCTTCTGAAGACGCAGACTCAAGAGGGTCCGGACACAGTGGACGGGACTAGGGAGTGAGCCATTCGAGCACACCTCCATGGCGTTTGGAACAGGCTCGACAAGTATACCCTCACACAATATAGACAACGCCCCCACAGGGAAGGGGACCAATCAAGTCGCTTGTTGGCCTGGATTCTCTGACGAGAACATACCCCTGCCACAATAGTGGCATTGTGGGACCCTGATGATGGCCTGATTCACTCCGAGGTGGCGCTACGAGTCCTGAAGTCCCATTTGCAGACGGTATATACGGCGGACCCAGCGGTTAGTGAGACAGCTCATCTCCCCTACTTGCACGCTTTGACCCTATGGCCCATCCCTGAATCAGTACGGGAGTTGGAAGCGCTATTAACGCTGGATGACGTGCACTCTGCGCTCCAGCATTAGCCGAGGGCTAAGTCCCCAGGGAGTGACGGGTACCCCCCTGAGTTTCATCAGGCCTTTGCGGGCCCGCTGCCCCATCTCTTACAGGTATATCTAGAGGCCTTCGAACGTGGTGACCCTCCACCCAGCATGAAGCAGGGGGAGATCTGTATGACTCTGAAGCCGGGAGGGGATGCCCATGAGCCCTAGTCATACCGGCCAAATACTAAGATTACCACGGATGCAAATATTCTGTGTAACCTGTTGTCCTCCCGCCTAGGGCCCTATATGCCGCATTTGGTGCATGAGGGGACCAATGTGGGTTCATTCCGGGCCGGAACACGGCCATGAATTCACAACAACTTAACCATATTATGCAATCGGGAGGAACAGATGGTACTGGTTTCTATTGATCTAGCCAAGGCATTCGGGGTTGCCCACTTTTGCCCCTATTGTTTGCCCTAGCCATAGAACCACTGGCGGTTCGGGTAAGAGAGAAGTTGGATCACTGGGGCATCAGAGTGGGTGAGACGAGTCATGCCATTTCCCTAGATGCGGACAATGCATTTTTTTATTTGGCCTCCCCTCGGGAAGCAGTACCTGAACTGTTCCGTCTTTTGGTTAGGTTTGGAGAAGTATCTGGGTTGAGATTTAACCATAATAAATCCCTGGTCTTTCCATTGGCAGGACTAGCCTCTGTGTCCCTGGTAGATCTCCCGGACCTGGGACTTCGATGGGAGCGGGTGGGTTTCCGATACTTGGGTTAACAGGTTGCGCCGTCAGATATACAAGCGCTGACTATGAATATAGATCGGGTACTCACGTCCTCACAGCACTCAGTGACATTTTGGAATACCCTTCCACTGTCATTGATGGGCATGCTTGCCATCTCCAAGATGGTGATGCTCTCAAGGACACTATATGTATTACAGAACTCACTATGCCCGCTACCGAAGGAAAATGCTACTTACCGGTATGCATCTGTTCTTGGCATGTAGAGCTGCAGAGTCTTACACTGAGCAATAGATCGCCACCTGGTGTTGGGCTCGGATGATTGCGGGTTGTTGTCTTCTTGGAAGAAGTCTTTGTAGTCACGAGATAGGTGACTCCTCCCTTGGACAATACTGCCCATGGTCATCGACTCCATCCTCAGATTGTTTTTCGCCATGATGGGAAATTATGGAGTTAGTAGAAGTAAAGACAAAGGATGTCCATGCGTGTGCATCTAAGTAAGATGAGTACTGGAACGGATACAAGTCCCGGGGAGGCGGGAGGGCGTGTACGACTCTGCAGCTCTACATGCCGAGAACAGATGCATACTGGTAAGTAGCATTTTCCGTTCGAGGCATATGAGCTGCAGATCGTACACTTCGCATTGATTGTGCAGCAGTGTCTCCCCTAGCGGTGGTCGCTTGTATCCTTTGCAGCATACTGAAATAGTGTTTTAAGGACAGCTTGGCCTACCACAGCTTGCTGCTTGGCTTGCACATCAACACAATAGTGTTTGGTGAAGGTGTGTATTGTAGACCATGTTGCTGCCTTGCATATGTCCTCTAGTGGTATATTTCCTAGGAAAGCCATAGAGGCTCCAAGTTTGCAAGTGGAGTGCGCTGTAGGAGGAACCGTTAGTGTACGTTTAGCTTTTTGATAGCATATGTGAATACACTTTACAATCCATCTGGCAATTCTTCCTTTAGAGATGGGATTGCCCTTGTGTGGGGGAGAGAAAGATACAAATAGTTGTTTTGTCTTTCTGAAGGATTTAGTCCTGTCTGTGTAGTATAATAGAGCTCTTCTAACATCTTAGGTGTGTAAAGCCCTTTCTGCAACAGAGTCCGGTTTTTGAAAAAATACTGGTAGCTCTACTGATTGGTTAAGGTGAAAAGGAGTAATAACTTTTGGCAGGAATCTAGGATTGGGCCTAAGAACCACTTTGTTAGGATGTATCTGAAAAAATGGTTCTTCTATTATTTCACTAACTCTTCTGAGAGGTGATGGCAACAAGGAAGGCAGTTTTCCATGTTAGGAATTGCAATTCACACTTATGTAAAAGCTCGAAAGGGGGTCCCATAACTCTTGTAAGGACCACATTTAGGTTCCATACTGGAGCAGGTGGTAACCTAGGTGGGATTATTAGTTTGAATCCTTCCATAAATGCTTTTATTGCAGTTACTCTAAAAAGAGATAGATGTTGCCTACTTTGTAAATAGGCTGCAATTGCTGCCAGATGCAGGCGTATGGAAGAATAAGCCAAATTGGACCTTTGTAGGTGTAGAAGGTAGCAAATAATATTTCGGATGAAAACATCCAGTAGATCAATGTGATTGTTGTTACAATATATTGTAAATCTTTTCCACTAAGCAGCATAAAATGCTCTGGTAGTGGGTCTCCTAGCTTCTTTAATTATGTTCATACAGTCTGGTGGAAGGTTTAAGTAGCCGAACTCTAAGACTTCAAGAGCCAGATCGCCAAGTTCAGTTGGCTTGGTTCTGGGTGTCTTATTTCTCCATGGTTCTGTGTTAACAGGGATGGCATGAGCTGTAATTTCTGATGTGGAACCAGTGAGAGATCTAGTAGTGTGGTGAACCACGGCTGACGTGCCCATGTGGGAGCCACTAGTATTAGTTTGAGAGACTGTTGTCTGAGCTTGCGTACTACTAGTGGAATGAGTGGGAGAGCCGGAAAAGCGTACGAAAATCTGCCTGACCAGTTCATCCATATCGCATTCCCCTCCGACCGTAGGTGTGGAAACCTGGCGGCGAAGGTAGGGCATTTTGCATTTTTGTGGGTGGCAAACAGGTCTATCCGTGGATGCCCCCACATTTGGAAGAATGGTTGAAGAACTTGTGGGTGTAACTCCCATTCGTGAATCTGTTGTGACTGATGACTCAACAGATCTGCTATCTGATTCTGAATTCCTGGAAGGTGTTCTACTGTCAGGTGTATGTTTTGAGGGATGGCCCATCTCCAAATGTTCTGTGCAAGCTGGGACAGTTGCAGAGAGTGTGTCCCCCCCCCCTGTTTTTGTATATAATACATGGCTGTCATATTGTCCTTCCGGATTAGGACAGCTTTGTTTCGTACTTGTCTCATGAACACTCTGGCTTGGAGAGAGTGCTGGTGTTGAAAAAGGGAGACTAAGTTCTGAATGCTCTGAATCCTGGCTTGACTGGGATACGCTAGAGCTGTAGATGTGTCTATGGTAGCTCCTAGATATTGATGAACGTGCGAAGGTTCTAGGTGCGACTTGGTGTAGTTTATTGTAAACCCTAAGTCATGCAATGTCTGAATTGTTTGTTTGTGTGTTGTACAAACTGGTTGAACAATTTTGCTTTTATGAGCCAATCGTCGAGGTAAGGGAAGACAAGTATCTGTTGTCTTCTGAGATGTGCTGCTACTACTGCCAAGCACTTTGTAAACACTTGTGGTGCTGTTGTGACCCCGAATGGAAGGACTTTGAACTGATAGTGTTGTCCTTGTATGACAAACCTCAGATATTTCCTGTGTGCAGGATGTATAGGAACATGAAAATAGGCGTCCTTTAAGTCTAGTGTCGAAAGAAAGTCTCCCTGTTGTAGTGATGGGAGTACTTGTTGTAAAGTGATCATGTGAAAATGATCCAATTGTATGTAGTGGTTGAGGGGCCTGAGGTCGAGAATTGGTCTTAATGTCCCGTCCTTCTTGGGAATTAGGAAGTACAGGGAGTAAACTCCTGTTCCCCGTTCCTCTAAAGGAACTACTTGAATAGCATCTTTTTGCAGAAGTGCTAGAACTTCCTGTTGAAGCAGAGTTATGTGTTCTGTGGACATTGGACACTGCCTGGGTGGTATGTTTGGGGGGGGGGGGGGAGGTTGCTGTGAGTTCTAGGCAGCAGCCATGTTGGATAATCTGTCTTACTCACCTGTCTATTGTGATGGAATTCCAGACAGGTAGGAGCTGTGATAGTCTGCCCCCCACAAGAGTGAAATGCTGTAGGGGAGGCAGAGGGAAGTCACTGTTTGGGAGTGGAGGAGGAGCGGTTGTCGTTATTGCCTCTACCTCTTCCCTTATTGTTGTTGCCTCTGTATCCTCATCTAAAGTAGCCTTTGTTAGAGGAGGTCTGTGTGTGCGTCTTAAAAGATGATGTTGTATCTGTGCAGGTCTGCTTGGAGCCTCCTCTATAAAAGGAGCGGCGAAAAGAACTTCTAGTCTGCGTGGATTGTAAGGCACCCATAGACTTAGCTGTGTCCGTGTCTTTCTTCATCTTTTCTAGTGTTTTTCTACTTCCGGCCAGAATAACTGGTTCTGATTGAAGGGCTGGTTCAGGATGGTAGTCTGTACCTCTGGTTTGAAACCTGAAATGCGTAACCACGCATGACGTCGGAGAATAACACTAGTATTAACTGCTCTGGATGCTGTGTCAGCTACATCTAGTGCACATTTAATTGAGACATTAGATATTAATTTGCCTTCTTGTAAGAGCTCTGCTGCCTGATCTTTGTATTGATCTGGGAGGTGTTCCATTATTTTTTCTAGTTGGTCGTAGTGAGCCCTGTCATAGCGTGAGAGTAAGGCTTGTGTGTTTTCTATGCGCCATATGTTTGTTGCTTGCGCAGCAATCTGTTTCATTGACGCATCAATAACTTTAGATTCTTTGTCAGGCGGGGGCGTGTCACCAGAGGTCTGAGAATTGGCTCTTTTACGTGCATTAGACACTACCAAAGAGTCTAGTGGCAGATGTCCCTTAATGTAGACTGGATCAGATGGTGCTGGTCTATACCTTTTTTCTATTCTAGGATTTAACACCCTACATCGTACCGGGTCTTTAAATATGTCTGGAGAATGTTTAATGATTCCTTTGATCATGGGTAGTATTTGAGTAGACCTTTGTGACTGCTCAAATGTGTCCAGTAAAAAATCCTCCTCAATGGCATCAGAGTGCATTGAAACTCCATGGTAAAGGGCAGCTCTATTTAATAGATGATTAAACCCAATACTATCCTCTGGAGGGGAAGGTTTTGTTGGGTAGTACTGAGGATCAGGAATGTCTGGCACATTGTGTGGTGGAAAACTATATATATCGTCATCCTTGGGATATTCTGGATTGACATCCTCATCTAAAGGGTATGCATGTGGCTCTGGTACATCATTCCCCCCACCTAGATCATACTCCTCGTCAGTTCTTTATTCTTGGAACAGGAAGGTTTCGGAGTCGAAGCTTTCGGATCCGGTACAGTTCTTGGCTTCAGCACCGATGTGTCTTTTGGTTCGGGTGCCGAAGGGTCTTTCTCTTTGGGCACCGAAGGGCGTTTTGGCTTCGGTGTCGAAGAGTCTTTCGGTGTCGAAGGATGTTTCGGTGCCAATGGAGGAGGTGGGATTGGCACATGTGGATTTTTCGGCACCGAGGCACCAGAAGGCGTAGTCTTTTTCCTCGGAGCCGAGCCCGAAGGCGCGTCTGAGGGTAAATTTCAGTCTCGACTGGGCCCCATGGTCGGAGTGCCGACCGATGGCTTGGGTAGTGTATGTTGTGCAGGGACAGGGGTACTCACGGGCTGCCGAGATGGAATCGAATCGTCCGAGTCCTCTCCCCCTGAAAAGATCTGGAGATCCGGCGAGTCTTCCTCGGCGACGAGTGGAGCCTCGTCCTCGGAGATATCTTCGAGTGGATCTTCGTCCCCGGAGACGTCCTCTCCGACGATCTCCACCTCAAAGATGGCCTCCGGTGCTGGCGCTGATCTCCTCATCTCGTGTCGACGGGCCCTCCGATCCCGAATGGTCTTCTTCGATCGGAAGGAGGCACAGGCTGTGCAGGTCGACTTGTCGTGTTCTGGCGATAGACAGAGGTTGCAGACCTCGTGATGGTCGCTGTGAGGGAATTTTGCTCGACATACCGGGTATCTCTTGAATGGAGTTCTGTCCATGAGGCGTAGGCCGTACGGCGCCGATAGGCCCAACGGCCCGCGTCGACGCACCGGAATGTAGCTGGTGATGTCGAAAAGTCTATTAGATGTCGAAAAAAGTATATATAAAGTTTCACGCTTCGAAATTGCAGAAAAAGTATTTTCTAGCCGGAGCGGAAAACTTTCATCCGAACCCAGTGGCGGAAAAAAACAATCTGAGGATGGAGTCGATGACCATGCACAGTATAGTCCAAGGGAGGAGTCACCTATCTCGTGACTACAAAGACTTCTTCCAAGAAGACAACAACCTGCAATCATCCAAGCCCAACACCAGGTGGCGATCTATTGCTAAGTGTACGATCTGCAGTTCATATGCCTCGAACACAAGTTTTCAAAACACTGAATATGATTCTTATGTCACTGCTCTGGGACGGAAGGAGGAGTAGAGTAGCCTTAAACACTATTATAAGCAGCTATGATGAGGGTGGTTTGGAGGCTCCACGCTTTGACTTGTATTACTACGCCGCTCAATTGCAAATGGCGGCCCAACGGCTGACAGACGCAGACAATTGGGAAAAAAACACCAACTGATTGGCAGGGCAGATACTCGGACACTTCAGACTGCGCTCATGGGCAGGGGGGCGGAGTAGACTCTCCCCTACGTAGTGAGGCACAAGGCTGCCATGTGGCAGCGGTTCGTTGAAAGGGTCTTAGGGAATGCACCATTCCATAGGGAGTTACAGATCTGGATATTGGCCCCCTTTAAAGAAATGGGAACGCATATGTTGTTTCAGACCTGGAGGGATGGTGGCTGTGAGGTACTTGCAGACCATTTCCCCAATGAGACATTTATAACCTATGAACAAGCAAAGGAGAGCTTTGGCCTGGGGCAGTGACATGTTCTACACTACAGAGGTATCCTGGAGGTGGTAAAGGTCACCTGGTCACAATACCCAGACATTCCCCACCCGACATAAACATTAGATATCCTACTCACGTGCGGTACTGGTCGTAAAATGATCTCCCTGCTATGTAAAAGCTATGAAACAGGACTCCTCGCACCTGGGGCCACTATCCAGGAGCCTGGGAGAAAGAGCTAGGCGCCCAGTTGGAAGAGAAACAGTGGGCATACATAGGCGCACTCACACGCACCATCTCCTGCAATGCTAGGTTCAAATTAATGCATTTTAATTTCTTACATCGCACTTACGTAACCCCGGTAACTTTGTAACGTATTTCAAGTGACTGGGATGGTAGAAGTGTGAGGTGCGCCGCAGAAAATGCTGATTATCTTCACCTTGCATGGGAGTGTCCAGTGGTCAGGCAGTTCCGGATGGGAGTGGTCTGTAGGATTAGAGAAGCTACAGGCCTGCAGTTGAGACTGGAGCCTTTGTCTTACCTATTAGCATTTGTATGGAGGCCCAAGAAACGGAAACTGCCTTATAAATGACTACAACTAATGCTAGCTACAGAGTGGCCCGGATTTGCTGGTCTGGCTTCAGGATGAGGACACTAGCCGAAGAAGCATATATGAAACTTATCCTTAGGGACGAAAAACTACAGGCTGATCTGATGGAAGGGCGAGAACTGTGTACTTCGGGGTTGACGGAGGCAGATGCAGGTCGGAGGAGGAAGGCCAACTTGCTAATGGAGGCCGGGAGCATTAAAACTAGAAGTGTACCCCTGATCTGTATTTGGTATATCCCATGTTTGTTCCTCACTGTGTTATATATGAGGATGATTATGTACCCCTATTGAGATTGTCTATCTCCACTGCTGCCTCCTGTACCAAGTATCAACAACGAAAACAAAGGTGGAACCCATGTGCTGTATCGTTGACAATATGTTTTTATTGATGAAAAATTAAAAAGAAAGTTTAAAAACGAAAAAAAAAAACTCTAAAGAAGGCCCAGTTGTCAACTCCAGGAATGAAAAGAAAAGACCACAAAGGGTCTCTCAAACAGAAAGGACAGTTACATACACCTACAGGGCCCACAGAAAATAAATATACACCGAACAAGATTCGGTTTCAAAATCAGTAACAGGAGAAAAGTGAACTGGGGCGCGGCTGATTGTAAAGCCAAACAATCCAAATAGCCATCTCTCTGAAAGAAAAGAAAAGCGTATGGCTCAACAATACTAAAGATTAACCATGGCATCAAATAATAATTGAGCTCTGAAGACTTCTGCAGCCAATGAGGTGTTCCAGGTGCAAAAACTGGACAAGAACAGCAGAACCTCAGCTACAAACCTATCAGCAGACGCAAAACATGCACAAATTATCTTCAGTGACATGCAAGCCCCAGGCAACGAAGGGGCTATCCAATTGCTCATTCAGATCTTAAAAACATACGGTTTCTTGCGGTCAAGACTTCTCAAAATCACTTTCAGAAATGGATCTTATCAAAAAAGTGGAAACAGAGAAGATCACTTAGAAATGTCAGCAACTGATCGGTCAAAAGAACAAGACACACTCTTCAAAATGGTAGCCCTACCAATCACATCAGATGCTACAGGACAAAATAGGTGATCATGAAAACTATTCAAGAGATAACATCCTGCACATCAGAAGAAACAAGACCCAAAAAGGTACTAATGACACAAGTCCAAAAACTACTCTGCAACTTGTGGTTTCTGAAGACACCGAAATACTACTAAAATCATACACGCAATACATTTCAGCAGAAAAGGAACCTGAATTAGGACATTTTGACCAGAGTCAATTTCTTCAGCATTAAAGAAGTTATATCCATGGCATCAAGAAAAGTGACAATACATACAAACACAAAAAAATATATGGTTGTGGCTAACCCTTTCGCTGGACATTTACCTTGAACAGCACAACAAACACCAACCAATGCATACAATAGACAAAGCTTTCTCTCCTAAATCTAAACCACAGAGAGGCGGAAGACAGAAAAGGAGGTACAACACACACGAAAGCCGGGCACAGAAAAAATAAAATTCCCTAACAAGAAGAAAGAAGTGTGACGGCAACGAAAAGTACAAAGCAAGAAAGGGACATAGGAGGACGTGTAATTGAAATAACTACATGTCCTTTTTGATAATCAATAATATGATTCATATATTCACCAGGCCGTTTACAATTAAACTATCATTTTGATGTATTTGATTGATGAAATTATAATAGATATAAACGGAATTTGTGAAATGTTGTAATACCGCTAACAAGGATGTAATACTTTCCACCCTACACATCATGTTGGAGAATCTCAACAAAGCCACCAAAGAAATATAATTACAATAAAAACACAGGCTGAATTTACCAATGAAACAAAATGCAATGTTAACATGGTTGGACTTAGGAAGCCGCAATCGCCTTTCTACGAGAAACCCATTTATTAGCCAGCATCACATGCCGACAATTGTACCCCATACCCATTACAATTTCACTGCACAGCTCTCATGAAAAGGGGAGCTTTAGAAAAAAGGACTGAGCTTCAAATTCTTTCACAGAATGAAGGCAATAAGGCCATATGTAGACACCATACAGAAAATCTCTTTAAATTACTAATGTGATGGCACCCAACTCCTGGAAGTCTACACCCAATGTTCGGAACACCTGATGTGTGCTGGAAGGGATGTGGGGTAAAAGGCACTAATACACATCTGTGCACTGAAGCCAAAACATTCTGGATGAAGAAAATAACACAAATCAAAGAGATAACCAAATGGACTGGATTTTAATACTTTGACACAGTTGTTGGAAGACTCAGGAGAGGATTCCAAGTGCCCTCTCACTACAATGACTGGTAAACAACATCCGTTCCCAATAGAACAGACATATATGAAAAAAAGACATATATAAAGAATCAGGTGAGCCAAAGAACAGACCCTGGACAAAGTCTACAATATTTCATAGATTTGGCATATACAGACCCATCAGTATCGGAGCTAAATGGTTGAAAAAGCGATGAACACATACTTTGTTACTATTCACTGTTAATGATCAACAACTTATAAAAATATGGAAAATACTTAAGGTAAGACATGAAAAATGTAAAAATCACTGTACTAGAACTCAGTCTTAAGGGAGGAAACCAAACGGAATACTTACTTGAAGCTCCACTGTTATGTACAGGACATTCACAATATCCCTATAAGAACTTGTAAACTTTTCGTAAAGAAAATAGATGGTTGTAGCGGAGGAGTGTTTTAAGAAGCCTACAAGGATTTCTCATTTTTAAGAAGTGTCATAAAAGACAACACATTAAAGTCTGTACATGATTTTGGTTATTTTGAAGAGCCTATGGTGGAGTTGGAGGCATTTGCTTTTATATTACTATCAAATGAAGTCCTTTGATGGAGTAACACCCAATTCTGATATGCCCAAGACTTAATTTTCAAAAAGTAGGCTCTCGAGTTAAGCAAAGTTAGGAAGAGCTGGAAAATCAGTACCTCTGGTGAAACAGGAGACCCAGATTCTCAGACTTCCTGGTATGGGAGTTCTGTGCGTTTTTCATATATTGCACCAACCAAACGACTGCACAAATTGGCTAGTTAACATGTTGAATAACCAGGCCTAAGTTGTATGGACTTGATGAGCTTTATCTTGTTGTAGATGGTGACTTTGCTGGTACATCATCCGCAGAAATATCATCTTTGGCTCTCCATCAGAGCTTGCCTACTACGGACAAATCTCACACCTCCCACTGCTGAGTAAGATCATTCTTGGAAAAATCAAGACCACTCTCTTCCATGGTTACTAAGGTTACCAGTGAGAAAGCAGACGAAAATGCAGCACCAAGAAAACCACAATCCAAGTAGTCAACACTCCTCTCCAAATCAGTGTAAATGGCAACCTGCATCTACTCCACTTGTTGGACCTCTCTGCATTCTTCAACTCGGTTGATCATCGAACTCTAAAATCCTCACTGCAAGAATTTGATGTGATGGCACTATATTTTAGTGGTTTCTTCTTAATCGAACAACAGATCGCAGCCTTCCAGGTAAACACCTCCAAATACCTTTGACCTTCAGAGTGCCACAATGATACATATTATTACCAGTCATCATCAACCTATATGTGTAAAAACCTAGGTGTTCTCCCGGGCAACAGGAACATTGAAATTTATCAGTATGCAGCCAGTTTCCAACTTCACCTAAAAATCAGATCAGGAAATTACATGCCACAGAATTATTGTCCATAAGGAAGGAGCAGAGTGTGAGAAAGTGGAAGAATGAATAGACAGGCTGAGTCTTTTGGCTCAGTACACAGTGAGCGGGATCTTTTGTCAGATTTCATGGCCGATATGGACCACAGATCAATGGGTAAGCTCTTCTCCAACCGATGTTCACTACAAGACTCCTAAACTGTTACCACTGAAATGTGATCCTGAGACTGAGCAGATCACTTGGCATGGTCCAATACAAACAAGTCAGGCTCAGTTTTATTTCCAGGCTTTATCCCCGATTTGGTAAAAGCAAATAGATCATTTGATGAACAGAAAACACTCGAGAGAAGCACTCTATTTAATGTTCCTGTCCCTGCTGCGAGTAGTGGCAATTGGCAGAATGCGTTCTTCACCAGTCCTAAAACAGTCATTCATTTTGCAATAGTCATGTTCGAAATTTAATCTGTGGTCATCCCTTTTAGCTGCGGGTATTGGTAATGCAGCTGACTTAGGTCAGAGCTATACCACCTCACAGACTAAACATCGGCACCACCCCTCCCCCCCAAAAAGGTGGCCCAAGGAATTAAAGTGGGAGTCAAATTGAGGAGCTCTGGCTCTCACTTGTACAGGATAGCCATCAAGGGTTACTATCGGAAAGAAATAACATGGTGAGCCAAAGGAATGCTTTTCCATTTTAATGAATTTGCGAGGTCTCCATCTCCATCTTCCCAAAGTGCTTATAGTTATTTATAGCAATCTACACAGCTTCACTTCTGTAAGCGGAGGTCCTGGTGCAGTAATCTAGTATGTCAAATCTAACCAAGTACATCATGAGAACTCGACTATCCCTAGAGTCCTGTGTCCCTGACTTACAAACTCATTTTTGGGTTGTGCACGTTCATTATGCCTGCCTGGTTCATGGGACCTGTGCCACCCTCCTACATGTTTAGACTCAGTAGGGTGAACTCAATGTATGCGGTAACAAATGTACAAAGTGCTGAATTTCCCTACACTGTTTTTGTATTGACATTTGATGCACAAGAACAGTGTTGATGGAGATGCTCTGAGGTTTATTACTAAAAAAATAATAACTGGCAAATGAGCTTTTTCAGACTAATATTAGATACTGAAATAACAGTCCCCATGTTGGACTAATGTTCTGATTTGTTACCTTTGCCTCAAATTGTAAAGCGCTCTGATATCCTTCGGGATCAGGTTTGCGCTATATAAAACTTTATAAAGAAAGAAACAGGCATACTATTGTACTGATTGGAAAAGATGGGCCAATACGGAGTCTTACTTTGACTTCCCAACAGTAAACAACATCATACAAGCAGCAAACTCCACAGTGGAAATATCCACATGCGTTCCACAATCAAGGCAGGGTGACAAATACAGGTTTGAAGTGCAGGTCTCCAGTGGGCAGCAGAATCTGGCTGTGAAGTTCAGATTTAAAATTGGGACATAATCATTGGCATTACCAGGAATATCACTGGCATCACATCTCAGCATTGACCATTATACATAATATATATTAATTAAACTGCCTAGAACAGACATCCATCCTACTTTTATTTAGAGACTTGGGCACGGTACAGCTGACCTCATCCTCTTGGATGGCAGTGCCAATTGATAGTCATTCTTGCAGGTCTTCAGTTTTTCTGTCCCTTGTACTAGGGCGTTTTATAGTGGTTAATCCCAATGGGTTCCTTTAATGACACATCTTTTGTGTCCAAGATCGAAGATTTGCAGGGTTCACAGGAGGGAAGTTTGCTGGATGGTAATAAACGCTCCTACCCGAAAGGCAGATAGGGTCGATTTAAACAATACTGAAGACGCGTTATGCACACAGTTTGACAAACTGAACAAATTAGCCTTAATTAACAGGACAGGGGACGACAGCAGTGTTTATACACACAATGCAATTATTGTTTTTTAGAAGGTCTATAATCATGTCTGCCCAGCACGGATATTCATTAATTATTGACATTTTCAGAACCTGTGATTTTATCCTGTCCGAATTATATGCCTACCTGAGAAGATGCTGGTAACATAAAATCATCAAAAAAGCAGTGGATACGTTATTTTCTCAATAAAGGAGGGCATTGGGGCTGGAGGAAAACTGCTGCAGTGCCTTTAAGAGGACTATATGTTATCATCCTTCTCTAAACCAAGGCCAGAGCATAGGCATCTGGTTTGGATATTTATCCATGCAGGAAGAGATTACAGCAGCACTACGGTGAATTGGGGAAAGGAAGAGGAAAACAAATCATCTTTAAATACCAAATGTGGCAATGTTTCCCTCTTATAGACTGCAGACTAGTTGCCTCAATTTCTTGAAGTTTTACTTCCTTTTCAACAAGAACAAATAAAAATAGTTTAGCCCAGTTGTCTATTAAGCTTCATTTTCAATTCAAATTGGAATTTTAACTCATGTTCTGGGCTCCTCCTACTAAAAAATGGAGACATTTAATGGTTATGCGTATATAAAGATATATATATATATATATATAAATAAAGATTCTGTGTTTTAGAACCGCCAACACTCTCTGCACCAAGTCAATTGCTGGGGTCTTCAGCAGCCGGTCAGCATTGCATTCAAGACAAAGAAACGTAGAAAAAGCCACACCATTATCAGACAAGCCAATGGCAGCGGGGGAAAGCCTGATCACACGCACAAGCGTGTGGTCAGCTTTCAGAACCCCGTACAAGAGGTCTTGTGCTGCGCGAGCAATGCTGTGCACTGCAACGCTAGGCGCAAGACCTAAAAAACAGAGCTACTAACGGTCAACAGGCAGAGAGCACTGCTAGTGGCAACCAGCAGGATCACCCTGAGCACACCATGAGCAAAATGAGTGCACACCATAAAAATGAAGTCACACAACAGCCATCAAAGCACATAGCTTCCACACAGGATTTATTGAAGCGGGTTCGCTGCTCAAGATATTCTGGTTCTGGTCATCCCAACTGAGTTTTGTAGACTGAGAGCGAGACAAATGTTCAGTTAAACTATCCAGATAGGACGGCCTCCCCAAAGATACAGTGCAAGGGAGCTTCAACTTGACAGGTCCTCAGCACCAGCAGCGAACCCTGAAGCTTTATTATGGAACAAGTATTCTAAAGGGCACACTTGTTCTGAGGTCACTATGCAACATAGCAGGTACCCCTCGAAATGTAGATGGCTCAATGAGAGAGGTCATGAGGTATCTGGTCTATTTAATCATACTGAGAGTTAGCGCCCTCTTGAGTGCCTTGCAAAAGTACCTCGCAAGCGTGAAGAGGCTGAGCAATATCCCCTTGCTATCAAAGGGGAAGAGCAATAGGCAAGTAATCGAGCCTGGTCTTTATTGCTGTGCAAAAAGAAAACACATCTCTAAGCACTTGCAGGAAAATATTAGCAATACCCTGGAAAAAAGCAGGAAAAGTGTCCCCTGCAGGTGCCAAGGAGCAGAGCCCCATCCTGACAAAAGGGGCAATGTGCACATACTCATTTTCGATGAAGCGCAAAGGAAGTCTACACCATCTTGTGATCTACACTTCTTCCCTGCATATGCAAGTAAGTAGACTTGTTTTACTTTTCAACCATTGGAACTAAGCACCTTTCCTTTCTCAGAGGGAGGCGATGAGCTGGTGCAGATAGCGATAGTAAGAAAGAGAGGCAGAAAGAGAATGCAAATGAGATTCAACCTTTCTGTACTTGTATGTGGAATTAAACCTCCTTTTCCTCTGTGTGTCATCTATGATTCTTTCCTGTACACAAGGAAGCCAAGTTCCGATAACCTATCAAATCCCTCTGCATGTTAAGCTATCCGGGCTCTTCCTCTATAGATAATAGCTATCCAAGCTCATATGATGCCAATCTCTTTCACCATGTAAACTATCCGAGCTCCTATGTGTATGTAAGTGATTCAAGCGAGCATCTAGTGAGCATGCAGGTGTAAGGGGTGGCAGGATTCAATATAGGTCTATTGCTGCACATGTTTGATACAAGACCTCTGTGGAAACTCCACTCTATTACACATGCAGGAAGGGGCCCGACCTCCGTGCAAGAGCATAGATAGGACTCAGGGTATGCAATAGTTAACTTGCATCTAATCTATGCATGCAGGAGCAAATCTGGATCTTTCTCTACATGCACAATGGGCTCGTGCTCTGTGTGCAGAGGTGGCAGGGCCACACACTCACTTTCTCTGTACATGCAGGAAAGAACAGAACACTTCCATTCTGGGCACTGGTACAGGTGGGAGTAAGTGTAGGCAGTAGGTTTGTTGGCACATTGAGAGGAGAGGCAGAGTAAACTCTCCCATACAATCAACAGTTGTCTTCGGGTTTCATGAGGGCGCTAGTCACGCCACAGGTCCTCCGGAAGAGGATGCAAAGAGTCCCTTATCTAGCTGTGCCCATCACTTTGCCAAATGGACCAACAAGATATTCTCGCCCCTGATAAACATCTGGTTTATGTGTCGAGTGTGCACTTTCTGATAGTCCACCTTGGGCCGGTGTGGCCTAGTCAGTGTTTGCCCTTTCACAGCTGTACTGCTCTTGCTCTCACTCTGCTTCACCAGTGGTATTGAGATGGTTGGTTTTTCAGGCAGTGTGTGCAACTCTTCGTCTTTGTTTCTGGTCCCTTGCCTTCTACTGCTTCGCCTGGCAGTGTCGTACCTTCCAGGCACAGTCCCATCCTTGTCTTTCTCGGCCTTGGATGTAGACGACTTGAAGGCTTGATGCTCAGTTGATTCCTCAGCGGTGGTCCTGCAGGATTCCTGCAGCTTCAATCGGTCAAAGAGCTGCAAGAAAAATACATGAGCAAAGATTTGGTTACACAGAGTATGCTCTCCAGATCACGCGTCTCATTACACTAAGGGTACCATTACGCATACTCTGGGGATTTCCTGGTCACAGCATTGCCAGTACCTCAAACATGACCTGCAGTACTTCTGCTTTTGCCACATACATCTTTTGCCTCACCATTATTCTGCTCTGCAGCTGCTCAAAGCACTGTAGTACTAGAACCCACACAAAGCTCAAAAAAGCAAACATCGGAGGTAACCCATGCAATTCCAGCACCGAGGTCTTCACAGACAGCTCTGGAGATGCACCTCAGCCTATTCTGGATGAACCGGGTGGTGATCCAGGATTGAGGTGTTCACAAATTGCTCAACAGGGGCCCTTAATTATGTGTTCTATGGCCTTCTGTCTTTACAATAATAAATAACTCCCCTAGTCTTCAGGTGAAATGCTCTCCTCAAATGTAACTGGTTCTCTAGGCAAACTAAGGAAGTCGTAAAAGTTCTAAACGCATCTCAAGTGGTTAAATAAAAGTAACGTGCATATTTACACACTGTCATTGTTACATATGTGTAAATAATGGAAAGCCCTCGATTCTTTGATTTTATTTTTTATTAGGAGATATGACATGTACAAGGAATAATACAGAAAACATACATCCATGTCATAAGTCCTTTTTTCAAGTTTATGCGCCCCCCACCGCCCCTCCCACCCCCGGTGGTTCACTACAGGGCAAATAAAGAAGAATGAGAAGAAAAAAAAAAGGGAGAAAAAAATGCATAAACATAATTTACATTTCACAGACATCTGGATAGCTTGAACCTTAATGTTCAGTATTCAGCCAACTCGTTAATGGACCCCAGATCTGTTCGCCCATCCTCCAGGCCCTATATCCTCTTCTCTTAAACACAGAGAGTTCCCATTTACACACATTTAAAAATTTGCTAAACCATTCATGTGAAGTCGGGGGAACGGGGTCCAACCAGACAGTAGCTAGACATAATCTCAGCACAGCCATGGCAATGAAAAGTAGCTTCCTATCCGATTCAGCCATATTTTGGGTAGCAATACCCAACATAATAACCTGGGGTGCTACTGATATCCGATACCCAAACACTTGTTCTAAACATTGTTCTATTTTACATACCAAGGGAACCAGAGAGGGGCGAGAGGCGAACATGTGAATGCTGTCAACCGCAAGATCCCCGCAACGAGGACAGTTTACCCCCACTACCCCACCCCATTGATGTATACGGAAAGGAGTTATATACAGGTTGAGCCAAGTCTTAAAACATTGGACCTGGAGATTAGCAGAAATAGTGGCAGTTTGACTATAAGCTAAAGAATCCTCACAAAGACCTTGTTCCACATGTAGTCCGGCCTGCCACCGACTAAAATGCTTTTAGCTAAATCATCACTCCTTTTATCATTAACCAGTTTGTACATAGAGGATAAAGTCGATTGATTCCCATTAATTGATTCTACCAATGGGATACAAACCCAGCTAACAGTTTTTTTTAGAGAAAAAATCTCGAATCTGAAGGAATTTGAAAAATTGCCCATTCTGTATCCCAAATTTCTGTTTGATAGGTTCAAAAGTCAGGAGCCCAGATTCAGAAAAAAATGTCCCCTATTGTATTAACCCCTCCTGCAGACCAGTCCTTAAAATACCCATCCCGAAAAATTTCTGGAAAAAGAGTATTCCCTGCAAAGGGAGAGTATACATGAATTCTACCAATATTAAACATTTTCCGAACCATCGTCCAAACCTCAAAAGCACCAAGCAGAAGTTTAAACCTCACCCGTTTAAAATAGGCAAAATCAATATGTCTAAACAATAATCCAGAGCCTCTTCCCCGTAAATTAAATGATAAATTGAAGTATCAAAATAATCTACATCTCCTACATCTAGTAAATCAGCAATTTGTCTCAACGTTATCGACCAGTAGTAAACATGAAAGTTAGGTTCCGTCCAGCCTCCCCTTTCCCTAGGGCGTTTGCCAGCCCATAAAAACCAAGAAATAATCCGGTCTAACTTTTTAAACCAGATTTGATCAATTAGCAAAGGAATGGCTCTAAGAAAATATAAAATCTTGGGCCAAAAAATAATTTTTATCACGTTGCATCTGCCCATCAACGTTCACTCTAAGTTATTTATTCGACGAGCATCAGCCTCGAATTTACACATCAAAGGGTTCAAATTAATCTCAACCATCTCCTCAGGTTTGGAACGGATCTCTATCCCTAGGTATTTAGATTTACTAACTACCCGCGGGTCAGCCAAAATGTTTTTATCATTGCAGATTATTTGTGTTTTTTCATCATTTAGGTGATACCCAGATATCGCACCAAACTGCGACGTAATTATTTGAATTTCTTGCAAAGCTACCCACGGGGAGTCAGTCAAAATAGCTAGATCATCCGCATAGCCAAGGATTTTCGTGTCCCCGCCCTTAGCCTGAACCGGATGAATTAATACATTAGAAAAAATATTTTTAATCAAAGGGTCGATATAAATTGCAAATAATAAAGGGGAGCAGGGACACCCCTGCCTTGTACCTCTCAGTAGGTTTATTGAATCAGACTGAATACCCATAACCGAAATTTGAGCGGTTGGGTGTATATACATACTCTGAATCGCACGAATAAACCTCACACCAAGACCGTAATGCCTCAATACAGCCCATAAAAAAGGCCAGGAGACATTTTAGAAAGCTTTCTCCACATCAAGCAGGATTAAAGCCATAGGGTCTCCTGTAACCTTGGTGTAGTCGAACAGTGCAATTGTACAGCGTATATGTTCGATTGTTTTGCGCCCAGGCACAAAACCATGTTGTTGGGGGCGACACAAGCTTCTTAAATCACGCCTGCTAACCGATTTGCCGGAATTTTTTAGTACGTTTTAATATTGCTGTTAATTAGCGTTATTGGTCGGTAAGACCCAGTATCTGAAGGTATCTTGCCTTTTTTTTAAATGTAACAATCCAGGCTCTCCACCATGATTCAGGAGGCTTATCCCCATTTTGGACCCCTCGAAACATCTCTATCATTACTGGGGTAAGCTGAGAGCGAAAAAAACGTATAAAATTCCCCCGGTATAAAATCAGGGCCAACAGCCTTACCACTAGGAAGATAATCTAGAGCTAGCCATAGCTCTTCAATTTTTATTTCCACATCTAGCATATCCAGCTCCTACCTCAATTTCCTGGAGGTATCCTTGGATTTCAGCCTGAACCACCTCATTATCACAAATATCTTCATTATGTAGCTTTTGGTAAAATATCTGGAATGCTAGAGCTATAGTGCCTTCTTCAGTTACTAGTCTTACTTCAGAGTCCATAATGCTCTCAATACGCATAGCAGATTCCTTTTCTTGGGTTCTGACCGCTAACATATGTCCAGCTCTTTCACTATTCTCAAACATTTTCGAGCGCCAAGCCAGACATTTACTTGCAGCTTTGGCCTGTGAGATTTCTGTTATAGCTGATTTAGCGATTATAATCTGAGTTTGAGCGGCATCACCATCCCCACCCACCAAAACAGCCCTGGCCAGATTATGCTCTGCCTCTTCAAGAGCTCTGTATAGCTCCAACAGTTTACCTCTTTCCCTTTTCTGGCTCTCCCATCCATATCGAGTAGTCTCCCCCCCTTATACCAGCTTTAAGTGTGTCCCAGACATTTTGTATACTAGTACTACCTATATTTTCGTTTAGGAATCTTGTTATCCAAGGTGCCATACAATCAATATACTTGCTATTTCTGAACAAACCCCGATTAAAAGTCCATACGTCTGGTTTCCTAGCCGTAGGTTGTATATTAACCTCAAGTACTTCACCATTCTTGGTGATTTAAATCTTCACCTTGAAGATTCTTCGTGCATTTCCAGTAAACATCTTATTTCTGACCTTGAGGTTTTTAATATTCTGCTGTGTAACTCAGGTCCCACTCACTCTGCTGGTCATTTGCTGGATCCAATCTTTTCTAATCTTCAATTTGACTGTGCACAGAGTGCTCGTCCATTGGAGTGGTCAGATCACTATGCGGTTCACTTCTCCTTACCTCGCAATAAAATCAAGCCCGGGGTCAGAATCGGAAAGGATGGGCATGTACGCCGGTGGGGCAAGCTTGATGTAACAAAGTTTAACCAACACCTATCTGGGACTCTTCCTGATACGGATTTGCCCGCCACTGAGTTAAATACCGTGGTACTTCAATGGCTAAATAATGCGGTGGATACTCTGCTTCCTTTGACATCCAAGCACTCCGGGTCTCATCGTCCACCTGTGCCATGGTTCTCTGATGATCTGAAACTTCTGCGGGCAAAATGTAAGGCCCTTGAAAGGCAGTGGAGACGTACATATTCTGTCTCCCGGAAAGTGGCCTACAGAGAGGCCTTAAAAGGATACCATAAGCAATGTAAAACTGCGAGAGCGGCTTATACTGTGAATATGGTGACGCACGCACAGTATAGTTCTCGAGTCCTCTTCTCTGTAGTCAAGAAATTGACCGGAGCAGACACTACCCCAGCTCCCCCCTGCATTAGATGAGGCTCAATGTAAAGCTTTGGCTGAGTTTTTCATTGCTAAGGTTGAACGCATCTATGCCTCGCTAGGTTCTCCTTCTGTGGTGGAGGAATTCCAGACAGAATCTACATTACCAGTGAAATGCTCCTTCGCCACAGTGAAGCTCACGGAATGGCAACTGCTAGCTGAGGTCTCTTTCCTCACCTGTTTGAACAGTGTAAGATCGGGCTCTCCTCGCGACCTGTTACCTGTTAGAATTCTGAAGCTACTGGATTCCAATTCCCATCAGGTACTTATGAAACTGCTAAATGCTTCTTTAATTGAATCTTATGTACCCCAGGACTGGAAACATGCGATGGTGGTGCCCCTTTTAAAGAAGGCAGGTGCGGATGCTTCCAACTTGTCTAATTTTAGACCTATCTCCTTGCTGCCCATTCTATCGAAGATTCTGGAAAGACACATTAACACTCAGTTAAATCATCTTGTGGAGAGTTCGGGATTTTTGCACCCATCCCAGTCCGGCTTTCGAGCTCATCACTCGACCGAGACTGAGAGTGAGACCGAGACTGCTCTCCTTAGAGTTACGGAAAGTCTGCGACACAGTATCGATCGTGGGGAAACGTCTGCACTCATCCTGTTGGATTTGAGCGCCGCGTTCGATACCGTGTCCCACTCCATTCTTTCAAATTCTCTCCGGTCCCTAGGAGTGGCAGGCTCGCCACTAGACTGGATTGCCTCCTTTCTTAGTGGGCGTACTTTCCAGGTCTTTTCAGCAACAGCAGCATCTGCCATCTGTCCATCGGCACACGGCGTCCCCCAGGGGTCTATACTCAGCCCTCTACTGTTTAACATCTATATCAAACGCCTGGCTACTATCGTGGAGGATGCGGGGTTGACGCTATTTTCCTACGCCGATGACACCCAAATCGTCTTCTCCTTATCAGGCAAAGACGGGAACAACCTCTCTGCTTTGAAGCTCGGTTTATCTCTTGTAGCCGAGTGGATGCAGAGGAATTGTCTTAAGCTAAACGGGGAGAAGACGGAAGTGGTGATATTGGGCAAGAATAAAGACCTCTGTGGCCCCCAGCATTGGCCTAGTGATATGGGGCCGCTCCCACAACCAGCGGCGGTAGTTCGCAATCTTGGATTCCTTGTGGATGAAAAACTATCCATGAGACAGCAGGCTACAAAGGTGGCCGCCACCTGTTTTGTTACTCTAAGATGGCTCCAGAAAATTTTATGGATGCTGCCCATACCTTTCCAGAGAACTGTTGTCCAGGCGTTGGTCGTTTCCCGCCTGGATTACGGTAATGTTCTCTATCTCGGAGCTGACGTAGCAACAACCAAAATTCTTCAAGTGGTGCAAAATGCGTCTGCCCGTCTCCTCCGTAATGTCCCAAGAAGAACTTCTGCTACCCACGCCTTGTGCGATCTCCACTGGCTCAGAGTTCCGAGTCGCATTAAATTTAAAGCCTTGTGCTATCTGTTTAAGATTAGGCAAGGCTCGGCGCCTAAATATTTGCAGAATTTGGTGCAACCCTATAAACCTCACCGTATGCGGAGATCATCCGAGAATGGTAATTTCATCATTCCAAGGTTCAAGCTTGTAAAAATGGGTGATCGGTCTTTTTCCCACCTGGGCCCTAAGCTCTGGAATGCTTTACCGGTGACTTTAAAGTTGGAGACAAACCTGCTTCGTTTCCAGAAGGGACTCAAAACTTTGCTTTTTGAGTTTTGTCTGATGTACCAGTTCCACCTTTATTACCTGCTTTTCTTTCTCGAGTCTGTCCCTAGCACCGGGAAACCCACGGTGGGTAGCTGTGCGCGTTATAAGTTTAAATAAATAATACAAGCGGATTATGGTCCGACATTACTCTTGGATATCTAATAATACTAGAGCCTTGAGCCAGAATTGATTAAATAAAAAAGTAATCTAGCCTAGAATGGGTTTTGTGTGGTGCAGAAAAAAAGGTAAACCCAGAATCATCCCTTCTAAAAGAGGTCCGTACATCAATCAAACCATGCATTTCCATCATCTGCCGCAAAGCCCTATAAACTTTAGGTTTTCGACCAGCATATGCTAGACCTGGTTGATTAGCAGGTTCCCAATTAATGTTTATATTAAAATCGCCACATAATATAAACGGGGCAGGCCACCCAACCAGCTCAAGTTTAACCAATTGTATAATTCTGGATCATCAAATACTGGGCCATAAACTGAACAAACTGTAAGGGCTTTTTTCTGAAATTTACCATGAATGATGACCCATCTGCCGTAAACATCAGCAGAAGAGTGGATTATAATCACCGTTCCCCGCCGCGCCAGAATGGCAACCCCTTTGGTCTTAGCCTCCAATTTGGTCCATGAAATCAACTGAAAACCCTCAAGCTCTAAGAGCTTATGCCGACTAGCTTTGATGTGAGTTTCTTGAAGGCAGATGATATCTGCCCGCAGGAAACGCACATGATCCGGCGCCGTTTAGCAGACTCATTTAGTCCACAAATATTTATAGATGCTATCCTGATATTAGCCATGGCATTATGAAAACATTCCATACATATATCCAATTGAGAGATTGTGCCCACCGTACCCTATTCCCACAGACAACCCCCAACCCAAGCCTTCCCTTGCCCTGTAGTTCCTCCCCCACCCACGATTCTTTGAAAAGGACAAACCTGATCCTAGTTTAAACCAGCCGGATAAGAAATTAAAAGCATTCGGATCCTAGATAGGAATTAACAGTTTTACCCCGTAAAACAATATGGGCACGCAGCACTGCAAAAAATGTTTTCTTCCCATTCCTCAAGTTGGACATTGTGGACTTAAAAAAATATATATATTAAAGGTTTTTGAACAATTAAATAATACTTATTCCACAGACTTTGTGAGAACAATAAACTGTCCACAATACAAGGTTGTATTACAGCATACAAATAACAAGAAACCACCAAGAATTACGTCAGTACTTTCATTATTCCCCCCCCAAAAAACCAGATTTCAATACGTGTATTCCATAGGGGCTCGCCCATAGTAGTGCAATAAATATTGCAGACATGTCTATTATTAGTCCCAACCCAGTTCACCTGCTACTTGAGACTGCATACTCCCTAGATTTCAAGCCTGAAATCCGATTCTCTTTAACAACAACGATAACCTAACATCAACTGATCCTGCTGATTGCACCTTTGCCTCCTACCTTCCCATGTACCTAATCTAGTCCTAGTGGGGCTATTAGGGTGCATTTTCATCTGGATCTTCGGAGCCACCTATTTATGCCATCAAGTTGGACCACAGGGTCATTTTGGACCATTAAATTAGGGATGTTTAAAGGTGGTCGGACTTTAAAGATGCAATGCCTATATTTCCTTTTATCTCTTGGGTGTTTTTATATTGGAAAGCCGGGTTTATGTTCCAGATTCCTTTAAACCCACAGATAACTACTGTGCTACTTAAAAAGTATGTAACTTAAAACAAATGTGTATAGACCAATATATAAAGGGGGATGCTTTGTCCATCTCAGCCACTTAAGGTGCAGTTTGGAAGTTAAAGTATAAAGCAAGAGGGGACATTTAGGCCAGCCATCACCATCGCAGGCACACATCTGCCAAGGCTCATCAGTACTGACCCTCAGCACCTGCATGTTAATTCCACATGTAAGCCTCAACACAGCACTGTCAATGCACCTCACTTCTGTTCTACAGTGCTCCACTATTTCAGTACTGGAGCATCACCTTTTAACATTACAGACTCAGCTCCAGCATCATCACTCCTTCCCAGAAGTCCTTGCGTCCTGTCCATTGCACCCTCCTGGGCCACACAAACCCAGTTCTTCCTCAGACCATTATGCTCTACTGTCAGTTTTGCGGTGTCCTGATGTTACACCATCCCTGCATAAACTAGTAGCCCCAGTCATGCGGAAACTGTCACCTCTCATCCTGGACTTGCACCACCTTTTGTCTTGTTGGTGAAACCTGCATACCCCTACCATGCAGCTACGGTGCCCACTGTCCACTCGATCACGTCACATGTACCTGCCTGGATGCCTCAACTCCAATCTATGCAGAGATCATATAAAATGACCATAAGATGCACCAGGTCTTTATCTTGACATACCCTAGTAAGAGTCAGCTGAGGCTCATGGTAGAAGGCCTTTCCGAGCACAGGTTTGCGGTAGGTTTCATCCACATCTGTCAGTGCCTAGGGAAGAAAACAAGAACACAATAAACCTGCAAATAAGAGGCACTGTTGCTAGCACAGAGCAGCACTACCACGAATATCAACCCAGTCTAGGAAATGAATGGTAACTGCACTGGCATTGTGAAGGATGGGGTCTTATGAAGGGAATCACCAATAAAAAAACACTCCAATTTGGGGGCCGTGAGATGGTCTCTTACATTTGCAGATACAGTACTAAATCTGCTGGAGAAAAAACAAACAGAGAAAAGTTTAATTCAACGCAAACTACACCGCACGTAAGTCTGAGGTTATAATTCAGCAAAACTGCAAGGTCAATGAAAGCTGGCGAGGCTTCCTAAAGTACCAATTGGGGCTTGGAGAGACTACCTCAACAGTTAGCATTTCATATGGACTCTGCTGTGGACTGAGATAGCACTACATCCTAAAGGGTCGTCATCCTCAAATATAAGGAATATGCTACTTACCAGTATGCATCTGTTCTTGGCATGTAGGGCTGCTGACATTCATATCTGTGCATAGATCGCCGCCTAGTGTTAGGTCCGGATGATTTCACATTGTTGTCCTGGAAGAGTCTTCGAAGTATCACGAGATAGGTGGCTCCTCCCCCGGACTACAGTGCGCATGGGCATCCTCTCCATCCTCAGATTGTTTTTCGCCATTGTGGCAGGGATGGAGTATGATACAGTAAGTGATGTCCATGCTATAGAATAATTCTGAGTGCTACAGCTGCTACAGGCACCAGGGAGGAGGGAGGGCGATATGAATGTCAGCAGCCCTACATGCCAAGAACAGATGCATACTGGTAAGTAGCATATTCCGTTCGAGGCATGTGGGCTGCTGAATTCATATCTGTGCATAGAATGTATAGCAGTCTCCCCTTTAGCAGTGGTTGCCCATGCCAGCTGCAGCAGTCTGAAAAGGAGTCTTGAGTACAGCCTGTCCTACTGCAGCTTGCTGTTTGGAGTGTACATCTACGCAGTAGTGTCTGGTAAATGTATGTATGGTAGTCCATGTGGCTGCTCTACATATGTCTTCTAGAGGAATGTTTCCTAGGAAAGCCATGGATGCCCCTAACTTGCGTGTTGAATGCACTCTTGGGGGAACTGTTAATGTGCGTTTAGCTTTCTGATAACAAATTTGTATGCACTTAACAATCCATCTGGCTATATCGGATTTGGAAATGGGGTTGCCTTTGTGCTGTGGTGAAAAGGCAACAAACAGTTGCTTAGTTTTTCTGAAAAGTTTTGTCCTGTCTATATAGTACAGGAGAGCTCTTTTAACGTCTAGGGTATGTAGAGCTCTTTCTGCCACGGAATCTGGATTTGGGAAGAACACTCGCAGTTCTATAGTTTGATTGATGTGAAACTGGGATACCACATTTGGCATAAATTTAGGGTTTGTACGTAGCACTACCCTATTGGCATGAATTTGTATGAATGGCTCCTGAATAGTTAGCTAGGTAGTTTAGTCTGCCCTGTTCCCATGATGCACTGGGCCAGGGACAGACTGATTTGCATATAGCCAGGTTCTGAGCTGGGATGGGGCAGTGAGATAAATAACGGTGATGGATCAAGCCCTGATCTTTGGACTGGGTAAGAGTGGTCTGTTTAACTCAGACACTCTGTTCATCACCACCCCCTTTTGTAAATCGTTTTTGGCCACTATAGGTGTGGCAGGGTATACTCAGACATGAGTCCCTTTCTCACTGCTCCATCAGGATTCAAGCAAGCCGGGCCGAAGAAGGCTGAAATGCCAGAAACCGGTCCCCGGTAGCTTGTCTCCTTTCTGGTGAAGAATTGGCTAGGTAGTTTAGTCTGCCCTGTTCCCATGATGCACTGGGCCAGGGACAGACTGATTTGCATATAGCCAGGTTCTGAGCTGGGATGGGGCAGTGAGATAAATAACGGTGATGGATCAAGCCCTGATCTTTGGACTGGGTAAGAGTGGTCTGTTTAACTCAGACACTCTGTTCATCACCACCCCCTTTTGTAAATCGTTTTTGGCCACTATAGGTGTGGCAGGGTATACTCAGACATGAGTCCCTTTCTCACTGCTCCATCAGGATTCAAGCAAGCCGGGCCGAAGAAGGCTGAAATGCCAGAAACCGGTCCCCGGTAGCTTGTCTCCTTTCTGGTGAAGAATTGGCTAGGTAGTTTAGTCTGCCCTGTTCCCATGATGCACTGGGCCAGGGACAGACTGATTTGCATATAGCCAGGTTCTGAGCTGGGATGGGGCAGTGAGATAAATAACGGTGATGGATCAAGCCCTGATCTTTGGACTGGGTAAGAGTGGTCTGTTTAACTCAGACACTCTGTTCATCACCACCCCCTTTTGGCCACTATAGGTGTGGCAGGGTATACTCAGACATGAGTCCCTTTCTCACTGCTCCATCAGGATTCAAGCAAGCCGGGCCGAAGAAGGCTGAAATGCCAGAAACCGGTCCCCGGTAGCTTGTCTCCTTTCTGGTGAAGAATTGGCTAGGTAGTTTAGTCTGCCCTGTTCCCATGATGCACTGGGCCAGGGACAGACTGATTTGCATATAGCCAGGTTCTGAGCTGGGATGGGGCAGTGAGATAAATAACGGTGATGGATCAAGCCCTGATCTTTGGACTGGGTAAGAGTGGTCTGTTTAACTCAGACACTCTGTTCATCACCACCCCCTTTTGTAAATCCTGAATAGTTAGGGCTTGCAGCTCACTAACTCTTCTAAGTGATGTAATTGCCACTAAAAAAGCCACTTTCCACGTTAGGAATTGTATCTCACATGAGTGTAGAGGTTCGAAAGGTGGTCCCATCAGTCTGGTTAGAACCACGTTCAGGTTCCAGACAGGTGAAGGTGGGTGTCTTGGACGAGTCACCCGCTTGAGTCCCTCCATAAAAGCTTTAATAGCAGGTACTCTGAAGCGTGAAAGGTGTTGCCTGTTCTGAAGATAAGCTGCCACCGCAGCTAAATGTATACGTATGGAACTGTAGGCTAGATTGCATCTGTGTGAATGTAACAGGTAACATATGATGTTTTGAGAAGATGCATCTAGCGGATTTATGTAACTATTGGTACAATAGATGACAAATCATTTCCACTTCACCGCATAGCATGCTCTGGTTGTAGGTCTTCTTGCCTCTTTGATAATATCCATACAGCCAGGAGGCAAGTTCAGGTAACCAAACTCTACGACTTCAGGAGCCAGATCGCAAGGTTCAACTGTTGCGGATCTGGGTGCTGAATGTCTCCACGGCTCTGCGTTAAAAGACTGGGTGTTAATCGCAGCCTTTGATGAGGCACCACGGAAAGTTCTAGGAACGTGGTGTACCACGGTTGCCTCACTCACGTTGGAGCAACTAGGATGAGTGTCATGGAGTGTTGTCGCAGTTTGCGTGCCACTAGTGGTAGGAGCGGGCTGGGGGAAAAGCGTACGCAAACCTGCCTGACCAGTTCAACCATATCGCATTGCCCTGAGACTGTGGATGTGGAAACCTGGCGGCGAAGCTTTGGCATTTTGCGTTTTCCTTTGTGGCGAACAGGTCTATCTCTGGGTGACCCCACAGCTGGAAGTACGGTTGTAGCACTGAGGGATGTAACTCCCACTCGTGCATCTGGTGGCTGTTTCTGCTGAGCAGATCCGCCATCTGGTTGTCCTTGCCTGGGAGGTGTTCCGCCATGAGGAATATGTTCCTTCGAATGGCCCACTTCCACATGCTCCGAGCTAGATGTGACAACTATGGAGAGTGTGTCCCTCCCTGCTTTTGTATGTAGTACATGGCAGTCATGTTGTCCGTCCGGATCAACACAACTTTGTTGCACAAATGAACCTTGAACGCCTTCATCGCCATGAAGATCGCCATCAGTTCCAGCAGATTGATGTGCATCTTTTTCTGCTGTGGCGTCCATAGTCCCTGCACCGTATAATGGAGGACATGCGCTCCCCATCCCAGGAGAGTTGCGTCCGTTGTCAGCACTATTTGTGGAACAGGCTCTTGGAACGGTCGTCCCTTGCAAAGGTTTTGTGGGTTCCACCAATGCAGAGAGTTGTATGCGCGACCGCTCACCAACACTAGGTCTTTTAATTGTCCTTGAGCCTGGTTCCACTGCCGTGCTAAGCACTCCTGAAGCGGACGCATGTGTAGCCTGGTGGGAGGGACTATGAAGATACAGGAGGCCATCATGCCTATCAACTTCATAAACACCCGTGCTGGGAGCGAGTGTTGGGGTCTGAATTTCTGAATCAGCAATTAAATGCGGTTGATTCTTGCTGAGTTTAGCTTTGCCTTTGCTGCTAGAGTGTCTATTGTCGCTCCTAGGTACTGCTGAACGTGAGCAGGTTGGAGATGAGACTTTGTGTAATTTAATGAGAATCCGAGGCTGTGTAGGAGGTGAATAGTGCGAGACATGTGGCTGGCACATTGCTGGGCTGACTTTGCTTGGATAAGCTAGTCGTCCAGATAGGGGTAGACGTGGACATGGTTTCTCCTTAGGTGCGCCGCTACTGTCGCTAGGCACTTGGTAAACACCCTGGGGGCTGTTGTTATCCCGAAAGGCAGGACCTTGAACTGGTAGTGCTGATTCTGTATGGTAAATCTGAGGTACTTCCTGTGTGCTAGATGTATTGGTATGTGGAAATACGCATCCTTTAGGTCTAGTGTTGCGAGTAAGTCTCCCTGAGTGAGCAATGGTAGAACCTGCTGTAAAGTAAGCATGTGAAAATGTTCTGACAAGATGTATTGGTTTAGGGGCCTGAGATCCAGTATTGGCCTGAGAGACCCGTCCTTTTTGGGGATTAGGAAGTACAGCGAGTATACCCCTGTACCCGGTTCCTGTATGGGGACGAGTTCTATGGCCCCTTTTTGCAGCATGCTGATGACTTCTTGCTGCACTAAGTCTATGTGCTCTGCGGACATAGGACGGTGTCTTGGGGGCATGTTGGGTGGAGTGGATGTAAGCTCTAGACAATAGCCGTACTGAATAAGTGGTCTCACCCACCTGTCTGTGGTAATGCTCTCTCAGACTGGCAGGAACTGTTGTGTTAACTTCCCCCGACCGGTGTTACATGGTCCGGGGGCAGTGACAAGGCATCACTGTTTGGTATTGGCAGAGGATCTGGTGTTATTCCCTCGTCCTCTGCCTTTGCTGCTATTGCCACGGTATCCACCTCTATTGTTCTTATTATAGGTGGTCTGGGTGCTCCCTTTTTTGTATGGAGTCTGCTGGGATGCCTGGCCTTGCGCAGCTCCTCCGTTACCGGAGCGACGAAAGGAGCCTCCTCTGAATTGTTGGGACCGCAAGGCACCCGTAGACTTGGCTGGCTCTGTGTCTTTTTTAATTTTTTCCAATATTGTGTCCACATCAGGACCAAATAAAAAAAATCAGGGTTAACGGGCTGATTTAATAATGTGGTTTGAATCTCAGGTTTGAACCCAGAGATGCGGAACCAAGCAGGTCTCCTCAGCATGACACTTGTGTTGATGGCCCTGGCTGCGGTGTCTGCTGCGTCTAGCGCACATTTAATGGATGCGTTGGATATGAGTTTCCCTTCTTGTATCAGTGTTTCCGCTCCCTCCTTGTAGGCATCAGGCAAATGTTGTAGCAGTTGCTCTAGTGTGTCATAATGCGCCCTATCGTATCTGGCTAATAGGGCCTGTGTATTAGAAATTCTCCAGATATTAGCTGCTTGAGCAGCCACCCTTTTACCAGAAGCTTCTAATACTTTAGATTCCTTGTCTGGAGGAGGAGCATCACCAGTAGTTTGTGAGTTTGCACGCTTACGAGCATTTGATACCACCAAAGAGTCTAATGGCAGCTGTCCCTTAATATATGTAGGGTCCACAGGCGCCGGTCTGTATTTTGTTTCAATTCTGGGGTTAACAACCCTTGCTCTTGTGGTCTCTTTGAAAATGTCTCCTGTGTGTTTAAGGACACCTTTTAACATTGGCAAAGTCTTGACTGATTTCTCTGAAGTGGAGAAAGTGTCAAACAGGAAGTCTTCTTCAACTGGGTCAGCATGCATTCTACATCATGATTTTGTGCTGCCCTTTCAATGGTGTGGAGTGCAAAAAAACGATGGATTTGGGCCCAGATCTTCGGACTGGGGTGAGTGTGTGACATTGATCCACATTCGGTCCATCACCTGTTTTGTTTGCATATTCTGCCCTTTCAATTAAAGTGTTAAACGCAGCTGTATCTTCGGTTGGCGAAGTTTTAACAGGATAAGAAGGAGTGTCAGGAATAGTCTGTGACTCCCCCTGATCAACAGGGTCTGTCCAGGCTCGAGTCTGGTCATCCTGATCCGTGTCCGCAGGGTAATTGTATTGTTCATCATTGTCATACCCCATATCCTCATTAGTGGGTGTGGGTGAGTATGCAGAAGTGTCCTGGCCATGGTACCTCACAGTCTCAAAAAGGACAGGCGATGCTGAAGAATCCCTTTTCTTTTTGGGTGGAATTTTGTATGATTCCAGAGGATTTTCCGACCTAATCTTCCGTTGATAAATGGTAAGTCTGCCAGATTCGGAGTCGATATGCAGCTTCGGTCATCATATGAGGGCTCTTGGTACACAACGTCCTCTTCCAGAGGATAACTCCTCTTTCCCATCGACACCTTCTTGGGTGTTTCGACCCCAGCCTTCGGATCGAGGGCCTTAGGGCGTGCAGTCGGGGGCAGTCCGAATTTTATCGGTGGCACATTAGTCTGGCCAAAGACTAACCTTCTTCGGGGCTGGTGTCGATGTAGTTCCGACTGACTTTGCTTTTTCGCCAATATGTTTTTGGCCCTGCGTCAACTTCGGTGGTTGTTGCGTTGGAGGCGCGCTCTTCTGCCTCGACTCGACGTGCTCCTTCGAGGCGCATTTGGATTTCGGCTCGAGGCCTTTGACAAGCTGTGGCCTGTCGACTCGTTGCTTTGAATCGAGAACCTTCCGAGACTTGAGTCCCTTGTTTGTGTCGCTGTCCGTCGACGACGACCTTGTCGGTTCGACATGCTTGGCTTTAGTGGTGGACTTTAGCACCCCGATCTTCGGTTCGACACCCCTTATTTTTTACCCCGCCGGGTCGTCGACACTTCGTTTCTTTGTCAAATCCGATGTGTTTGAACTATTCAATCAGAAGACTGTTTTCAGCAGTTCCGGTTTTGAATCGACGACTTTCGGTTTCGCTTTAAGTAGTTCGACAGATGGCTCGTTTGATATATTCTTAGCCGGGCCGAGACGCGGGGCTATAGAATGTTCGACATGATCTTGGCTAAGGCCTTCTGGCGAGGCCTCGACCTGAGCCCTTGGGAGTCTTTCAGTGTCTGTTTCAGGCCCAGTACCACTGTTGGGCCTGGTTCAATCGCTCGAGTCGTCATCGACGGCTCCGATGGGGGATACGTTGTCCCTTACCTCGACGACGTTTTCATCTTCGACGTTCTCTTAGTTGTCTTCATAATAGTTAGAGCCATGCTCCGATCCGGGATCCGACTGCTGTTCTGGATCCTCAGTCTCTACGACTTCATCGTCCTCGAAGATATTCATCGGGTCGGGCGCTGGCTTCAACATAGTTTGCCTCACTGCGCATTGGAGTCTAAGCGTCTTCTTTGACCTGAATCGAGCACAAGCTAGACAGTTGTCCTCATTGTGCTCTGGTGATAAGCACTTGTTGCACACCGGGTGTACATCGATGTGCGGGTACTTGGAGTTACAAAGGGGGCATTGTTTGAACGGGCTCCGTTCCATCGACGATTGGGCCTCTGGTGTCGAAAAGGCCACGCGGCTCTCTTCGACGTGCTGCTTGAGAATAACTGGAACAAGAACTCGGCACCGATCAAAACAATACAGACGACCCCGAAGGCCTTTTGGCCTTTAGAAAAGTTTCCGAACTGAAGTAAAGAAAAATACATCCGAACCCAATGGAGGAAAAAAAAAAAAACAATCGGAGGATGGAGAGGATGCCCATGCGCACTGTAGTCCGGGGGAGGAGCCACCTATCTCGTGATACTTCAAAGACTCTTCCAGGACAACAATGTGCAATCATCCGGACCCAACAGTAGGCGGCGATCTATGCACAGATATGAATTCAGAAGCCCACAGGCCTCGAACATATTGTTTGCAGCAGCTTTGAAAGTGGGTCGACATGATTGTCATCTTACACCGAAGTCGCTCTAAAGTGTTATTCACAAGGTGTTTTGCGTCCTGTTATGAGGTAGAGATTCGGGTTCCAAAATACAATATAAAGGGGTTAGGAGTAGGTGAAAAATTATGAACGCAAACAACCTCTGCAGGACCAATGTGGTCTTGACAACAACTCCCTTTTACGTTTGCGCTGTCTCTGGCCTGCTCCAATTGGTTTTAGGCAAGACATTTCAACCCTCTGTTCTTGAGGAAGGTGGATGGCTTCTGTTAATGAAGCATTTAATCTCTCCTTAGCTGCGGTCCCATAATGTAGTGTGTTCTGAATGGTAACTTTAACACCATCTAAGAATCTGTAGGTTCATGTTTGAGCATTATGGGTGGGAACAGTAATAATAAGGGAGCCGATGACTAATTTTGGTTTAATTTCTGTAATGAACAGGGCGAGGGTCCCTCATTATCTGATATTACATACTTGTACACAAATTAGTGATTTATGCATATGTAACGATTAAATAATTACATAATCATGTACTGACTTCAACAGATACATTTTGAGAGGTATTAATCGTAAATGTTTTTTTTTTAAAGTTTCTTAAGTTGGTCAAATAATAGATTTTATCCGCACATCCAAGAGTTCATGGCTTGAAAGTCCCTTCGTCCAGTACTAAAGTCAATCCAACGAGCAGTCTTCAGGGGACCCTCGTCCTGGCGTAACTACTGTACTTCCAAAGGAGAAGTGATTTTGTCAATGGAACTGACTTTATTACAGAGTGATCAGAAATACTTTAAAAGTCCCTTCTTTGAAAAGAGTCTGCTCATAAGAGTTGGGGGTCCCTTTAAGGAGTTTGTGGCCAAATTGGTTTATGGGGGTTTGCAACCTGCTCACTGCTTAACGTTGGTTTGCTTTATTGTCACCAATTTGCTTGCTTCTTATCTCATGGCTTTCTGTGTCCCAGCTTGACCATGTGTTTGTTCATGGAGCATTGCTTCTTTACCATCTGACGGGCTGGCTTCTATCCATCTACTGCCCTCTTTTAGGGAACTTTTAAATTTCATTCTGGTAAAGCACTCCAGAAATGCATGCGTTATACAGCTCTCGCTTTCTCTCCCCTGTGTGCCCTCACCCAGGGCTCTGCTTTTTTCTTGTATTCTCCTCCTAAGCCCCTCCTGGTGCTCCATGCGGTTCTCGCTCGTGTGTTACTCCTGCTCCCTTGGGTTGCTGTCACTTTCGTGGTCGCCTCACACTCATGTGCTTCTTCTCACCGCCACATCCTCCATGTTCTCATCCCTACCACCACCTGTGCTCTGCATGGTTAAGGCAAATGTGGTCTAGTGTTCGGGATGGGCGGGAACTTTGAACAGGAGCGTCGGAACGGGAAGCGGACTCGGGCCATGTCTGGGGTCTGGGGACGGAGGGGGTTGGGGTAGCTTTAAGGGCTGGGTTTGGGGGGGAGCAGTAGTTAAGAAATGGGCAGTTTTTAAGGGCTCATGGCAGGGGCAGGTAGGGGTTTGTAGTTTAGGGCTTAGGGAGGGGGGCAGGTAGGGGCTTTGTAATTCAGGGCTTAGGGCAAGGCGCAGGTAGGGTGCTTGTAATTTAGGGATCATGGCGGGGCTGGTAGGGGGTTTGTAATTCAGGGATTAGGGCAGGAGGGTATGGTGGCTCAGAGTAGTGGGGAACTTAGCCACACACACCCTTAACATTCAAGCCTTTACCACAAAATTGTGTGGTAAAGAAATGCGTGGTTAGTCGCATTCGTGGTTCGGGCTGCAAGACAGAGACACACATGGTTGAGCCTTGTGTGCCTCTATCATACAACCCGTCCATAATGATTGATCTAGTTAAGGATGAGCCATAACTCTAAAGCAAGTTTTATCCTGCATTTCTCCCTCTGTCTCGTTCTCTTTAATATTCACTTTTGCCCACTTTGTACATTGGAGGTAAAACCAGGTTTTACTGAGTTACTGTTCCTGATAGATAAAAAAAGTTATTTAATAATGGGTGTGTAACTATTTTTTTTTTAAAAACAGTTTTAACAAGTTTCGTCACGCTGAAGTTTATATTCGAAATCCTTCACTAGAAATGTATTAAAACAACTGAAATTAAATATGTTTGGGAAGTATTTTGTTCTGGCAAACTTTTATGTAATGCTACTGTAAAATAACGACTCCCCCTTACTATTCAAACTTATGAACATTCCCGGACAAACCCTCTAATTGAATCACTACCAAAGCATTTTATTTATACCTTGGAGGCATCAGGAGAAAGAGCAGGGGAATACTGTTAACACCTGCCACGTACTGCTTGGGTCCTTTTAAGTGAGCGACACAGTATGGCTGCATGCTTGATAGTTACCATGTTCCAGAATTTGTCGAAGGCCACAAGAAAACCAGAACACACGCCTCGAAGCCCCTTGTATGTACGAACGTGGATGTTGACCTTCACTCGATCCTTGACACAGCGGTGAAGTTCTCCAAGAGGACTCCCATCATTCACTGGGGAGAAAAGCGCAGTCACTGTTTGATTCACAAAATGTCCTATATTGCTTACAAATTTAAATTGCATGTCTGAATGCTCATTGCAGTAACCCTTAAGAATCCCTCTTCTCAAATCAAATGCATGTCCATTGCAATAAGCTCTGGCAACCACTTGTCGCCAGGCATCAATCAATGACTTCCCTAGCAGGAACCCGCATACAACCGGGGCTCCTAGGGTAGCTTCATACTTGCACCTTCAGTCTGTATCATCCAGGGCTCATCTCTACACTCCTTGTGTTTTTACATTTTAAGTGTTATTCCTTAGTTCATGCAAACTCTACAAACATATCCATTGAGCAACTCATAATAAAGCCTTGCTTGCCTCAGGAACATTAATCTGCCCAATAAAGTAGTGTTAAACCCCTCAGTGTAACTCTTGAGAAATCATTCTGCTTTCAACGGGATGCAATATTTGTATACACTTCAATCTCCTGGTCTGTGTACAGTTTTATCGCCGTCTGAACCCTCTACCCAGCCTCACTTGAAGATGGCCTGGATCACAGCATTGTAACTGCATCTTTTCAGAAAACAACAAATGCTAGAAATTTCAGGAAGTTTAGGTTTCTAATCAATCCTTTACTGAAATCCAACATTTTTGCAGGCAGTAGTAAAGAATACGGGTTAAAGACAGTGGTTTGCCAAAAAAAACCTTCTGGCCCTCCTGACAGCCCAGTATGGATACCTAATGTGTGCTGGACAGCTCACAAGCAACCAGGTGCAACAGCATAAGCACCAGTATAATAAGAACCCCCTTTTGATCATGCGTACACTGCGGAAAAAAAACATTGTCGCAGATAACGGCTGCAGAAAGCTCCATGCAGTACTGGAGGTCAAGAAGAATGAATTACTTGCATCATAAGATGTGAAGGAGCACATCAACAATACTGCCTACAAACCCCTCACCAGCATCTCCGAAAGCGAGCCACACTTTCCCAAAGAAGCAACAGGAGGTACTTAAGTTTTTCAACTAGACTGTGTATTCGGAAGGCATAAACCTATGTCACCCTTTTTAAAAGGATAATGTGGTTAAAGCACTCCCACCACCATCCAATGGCAAACAGCTAAGACGAAACCTGAATATCACTGGCAAGAAGTACTTCATCCAACAATGACCAATGCCAAGCAATCTGCGCTCCAGCCAGTGAGGCAGCTAGGCCATGGAAACCAGAACCAACAAGCATTTACAATGCAATGGTTTTGCCTTTGTTAAAGTTAGAGCTATTGGCATTGCTCTTGACATTATTTTTATTTATGGTTTGTTTTTTTAACATAAATAAATGGCATTGTCATTTACAATGCCACTAGCTTTATCTATCGCAAATGACACACACAAACACACACAGAGCCCCCCACACACAGCCACACAGAGCCCCCCAAAAACACACAGCCACACAAAGCTTCCTACACACACAGCCACACAGAGCCCTCCACACACACCAACACAGCACAAGCAGGCAACAGGGGCACACGGAGGCACAAGCAGGCAACAGGGGCACACGGAGGCAGAAGCAGGCAACAGGGGCACACAGAGGCAGAAGCAGGCAACAGGGGCACACAGAGGCAGAAGCAGGCAACAGGGGCACACAGAGGCAGAAGCAGGCAACAGGGGCACACAGAGGCACAAGCAGGCAACAGGGGCACACAGAGGCACAAGCAGGCAACAGGGGCACACAGAGGCACAAGCAGGCAACAGGGGCACACAGAGGCACAAGCAGGCAACAGGGGCACACAGAGGCACAAGCAGACAACAGGGGCACACGCAACAGGGGCACGAAAACGGAGGCACAAGCGGGCAACAGGGGCACGAAAACGGAGGCACAAGCAGGCAACAGGGGCACGAAAACGGAGGCACAAGCAGGCAACAGGGGCACGAAAACGGAGGCACAAGCAGGCAACAGGGGCACGAAAACGGAAGCACAGGCAGGCAACAGGGGCACACGGAGGCACAAGCAGGCAAGCTTCAACATAGCTGGAAAAAAAATAACCTGCCTACCCTGTTCTATGAACACAGGACTCCATGTCTCAAATCTGCCCATTATTTGATTAAATATATATCAGTGCATACCAGCCTCAAATAGTTGGCCCCACCAACCAACTGATACCATGTACGCGGACACAACCAACTGACAGCGCAATTGAAGGACCGTCCCGTCCCCTTGATGACAACTGACCCTGTACATACCAAGTAACACATTTTCAAGAGGTTTCATGATTCTCAACTACTGCCTGTCCTTCATTAGACTCACGACCTGGTGACAAGAATAGGACCCCTTTCAAACACCAACCTCTACCTGTAGTTAGAATTCATCTTCCTTTCAGGAGTTGTAAGGCACTAAGTTGAGCTCTCCTTTGTACACAGCAATTCGACATCCGTGCCTCAGCACTGATGACATTGATGTAATTTCTGATGACGTTAGTGTGAACAGTAGCTAACCATAACTAGTGCATATCAGGGATACTAAAGTATTAGACCGTAACAATAGCATGTTTTGGGAACGCCCGCACCAGGCTTCTTGGCCTTTGTACACCCTGGAAATGTGATTGTTCGACCTGGCAGTGGACAAACGCTCGTACCAGAGATGACTTGTAGTTTGTGGATATAGTGTTGGGTCTTTGCCGTGGACAGCAGCAGGTAGTAGAGATATCTAGTATTCTGTAGATGTGTTCGCTTAACAGAGGGTGCTGGGTTATATTTTCGCTGTTTTACAGTTCCTTGTGTTGGGCCATCACTGAATGGAACAGTCCATGCTCCAGATGTCTTGTCGTCGGTAAATGTGGTGAAGGGTCCTGGTATGGTGAATAGCTCATTGGTGCCGTCTCGTTCTTAGACGGCGTCATCCCGTTCTTAGACGGTGCTGGTCAATGGCTGTAGATGACCGCTCGTATTTTAGATGTCTGTACCTCTGTGAGGCCATAGCTGTGGGTGTCCGCTCATAGGAGACATGTTATGCTATGTGGACAGTCAGCAGCTTTGAATAATGAGATGGCTGTAGTCTGCACGTGTTGTTTCAGTCTTGCCTGTGCGCGGCAGGTCATGTTAGAGCTATATTGCAGTCTTCAAGTATGATACTGAACCCTCAACATGGGGTTCGGCTTCTTTTTTCAACTTTGAACAAGTACTTATGTCTTCAAGTACTTATGTCTTTTATAAAATTGCTAACATTTGACCACGCCTTTGGAAAGGGGCAATTTCTCCAAGCGACGGCTACATTTGCACAGGTGCGCCAAAGTTAAACTTTGCAAGCATTGAATCGAAGTCGTGGTGCCCTGATCCGAAGCAATGCTTTATTGGAATGTTGTGCATTTCTGGTGTTACTTGACGCTTCTATTGCACCTCCTCGGGTAGATTACCTTACAGAGCCGCCCAAGCTGCTTGGACACCCGTCTGGAGTGCCTCTGCTTGGCAGATAGTCTGATGGAGCTGAATTGAGACCCGATGCCCCTCAAGTTTCCCTAATTGGGCTGCGATTTTCTCAATACACGAGTGATTGAGTACAAGTACCCAGTCCTAAATGGACCATAAAGAGGAGTGGTCGATGCCTCCCATTTTTCAGTGTGGATCGCCCCTGCACGAGTGTATGATGGGCATCAGTGTACCGCGAGTGTCATCAGTACACGGCTCGCCTCAGCTATGACCCCAGAGCACCGTGGCGTTCCTCCTCTCCAGTGCCGTTTTACAAAAACTCATCTCGCAGCAGGCTACCAAATAAAAAAAAAAAACAAATCGACTCACCTGCACCTTGCGACGGCGGCACTTCTCCGGTCTCCCTCTTCGGCATGGGAGACCGGCAACGTCGACGGCGGCAATCTCTCTGGCCCTTCTCCGGTCTCCCTCTTCGGCATGGGAGACCGGCAACGTCCTCCGCATCTCCCGGGGTTCCCTCCAGGCCACGGGAGCCCCGCGGGCGCCGCCATACTTCTTGCCGTCTTCCTTCTTCCCCCGGGCTGCGGGGGGCGGGCACTTCCGGCCGGCCGCGCTAGGATTGGCCGGCCGGCCAGTCACGCGGCGGTAAACGGGGGAGGAGAGACGCAGAAGTGCCGGCAATGCCGGACCAGATTCGGGGGCGTTCCCGGCTTTCGCCTGACGTCGCGTGACGTCGGCAAAAGCCAAAGAATCTCGGGAACGCCCCCGTGTCTGGTCCGGCATTGACGGACAGGCCCCTCATCCAATGGCTAGGCTCCATTTATGGAGCCAGCCAATGAATGACGAGGGCCGACCCAAAGCCACACTACAGTTCTCATTAGGTTTTTGCTGCGCAAAAAAGATGCGCAGAGCGCATCTTTTTGGCGAGGCAAAACCTAAAAAGCATATGGCCATGACCACCGCCCCGAGGTGATTTGAGTTATTGCCCCCACATTAACCACATCCAAGCAATGACAGCATTAATGGCATCAAAATATACAGCATAGTTGGTCAGCTACCCAGAAGGGTAGTTGACGGATGGTTCGCAAGCAGTAAGGATAGTCTTTAGTAAGGATTACAATTCAATCAAGAATTTTGTCATTTCAAAAACCGTTCTCGCATCGTTCCTAAAAGCTCAACAGATGCCATCTACTAGCCAGTAAATTAAAGAGAGGAAATGTAGGTAGTTACTGGAGGTTCGTAAACTTTAGTTCTGCAATGAATTAGGTTAATGATATTGTTTTCTTTTGCATCATTAACCTGTGCGTACAAGACAATAAAGGGATTATTTATTGTCTAACACTCAATATCTCTTGGCTATATTTCTTTTCGCTCCAATAATAAATCATTGCAGAACTAAAGGGAACGAACCTCCAGCAACTACCTACATTTCCTCTCTTCCAATGGCTTATGGGTGTCGCCATTTGGGAGGCAGAAACCAGCAATATATTGGGTTTCAAAGACAAGTGCGTGAATCCCAATTTTTGCACCCCGTTTACCCTGGAGTAAATTAAAGAATCAACACACCTCTAGTTATCTAGGCCATCAACATTTTGCTAATGACGGAGTTCAATGAACCTGCAAAATAGTTTCTCCTGTTTTACTTAGGTGGGCCAGTACTATTAGCCGAACAATAATCACGATTAGTTCTCGTGAGAAAATATACACGTGCCTTAGCAATTCTTTTGTTTAGTAAGGTCTCTCTTACTCTAGGAAACATGATTTTATACAACTATATTCATATTCATGAAAGATAAGGTCCTGTTTTAGAACTAACGCTGCTGTTTTTTTCTCGCTATTACCGGTACTTAGTTTACATTTTTAATTTAACCACACATTTGTTGCATGGCATGTCAGGAGATTTGGTGCGATGTGTTTATGGGGGTTAAGTATGATACAATAAGCTAATATTGGAACAAAATTCTTGACTAGTTGAAGAATGCACGGATGTAATTCGACGGGGTACTGTACCTGGAATCAACAGTACACTAGAAGAGAAAGGGTGGAGTCGTCTTTATGACTCACACAGCCTAAGAAAGAGGTCATGCAAGGGTTAACCGGAGTGATAAAGGTAGACATTAACAAGCATTGGAAATGCAATAGGTCTCGCATTAGAAAAGTTGGAGCTATTGGTCTTGTAAATGACAAATGTTTTATGTATTTGTTGCTTTTTAAAGTAGCTAAATTGATATCTTTGTCATTTACAATGCCAATAGTTATAACTTTTGCGAATGTGACACCTATAGCATTTGGAATGCACCATGTTTTGTATTTACGTGACTTAGATGGCAGCTCTTGTCGTTAGGCCACATCTCTAGAGAGCAGGAGAGTGCAGCAGGGGAGAGAAGCATAGTACTGCAATAGGTGTTGCATTAGGAAAGTTTGAGCTATTGGTATTGTAAAGGGCACTTTTTTATTTATGTGCTTGTTTTTAAAATAGGGAAAATAATTGCTTTGTTATTTACAATGCCAATAGTTTTATGTTTCGCAAATGTGACACCTATTGTAACACAATATGTGTTGTAGCACTGAGTGGTGTGAGGGTGAGTGGTGTGAGGGTGAAGGGTGTGAGGGTGAAGGGTGTGAGGGTGAAGGGTGTGAGGGTGAAGGGTGTGAGGGTGAGGGGTGTGAGGGTGAGGGGTGTGAGGGTGAGGGGTGTGAGGGTGAGGGGTGTGAGGGTGAGGGGTGTGAGGGTGAGGGGTGTGAGGGTGAGGGGTGTGAGGGTGAGGGGTGTGAGGGTGAGGGGTGTGAGGGTGAGGGGTGTGAGGGTGAGGGGTGTGAGGGTGAGGGGTGTGAGGGTGAGGGGTGTGAGGGTGAGGGGTGTGAGGGTGAGGGGTGTGAGGGTGAGGGGTGAGGGGTGTGAGGGGTGTGAGGGTGAGGGGTGTGAGGGTGAGGGGTGTGAGGGTGAGGGGTGTGAGGGTGAAGGGTGTGAGGGTGAAGGGTGTGAGGGTGAAGGGTGTGAGGGTGAGGGGTGTGAGGGTGAGGGGTGTGAGGGTGAGGGGTGTGAGGGTGAGGGGTGTGAGGGTGAGGGGTGTGAGGGTGAGGGGTGTGAGGGTGAGGGGTGTGAGGGTGAGGGGGGTGAGGGGTGTGAGGGTGAGGGGGGTGAGGGTGAGGGGGGTGAGGGGGGTGAGGGCGAGGGTGAGTGTGAGGGGGGGTGAGGATGAGTGGGGTGAGGGTGAGGGGGGTGAGGGGAGGGGAGGGAGGGTGAGGGAGGGTGAGGGAGGGTGAGGGAGGGTGAGGGAGGGTGAGGGGGTGAGGGAGTGTGAGGGGGTGAGGGTGAGGGTGAGCGGGTGTGAGAGGGTCAGTGAGGGGGTGTGTGAGGGGGTGTGTGAGAAGGTGTGTGAGAAGGTGTGTGAGAAGGTGAGGGTGTGTTAGGGTGAATGAGGGGGGGTGAGGGTGGGGTGTTGAGGGAGTGAGGGTGAGGGGGTGAGTGTTAGGGGGTGTGAGTGTTAGGGGGTGTGAGTGTTAGGGGGTGTGAGCGTTAGGGGGTGTGAGCGTTAGGGTGGGTGAGGGTGAGGGTGTGTGAGTGTGAGTGAGGGTGTGCGAGGTGTTGTTACACAGAGGGTGTGTGACGGTGTGTGAGGGTGAGGGTGTGTGAGGGTGAGTCATTGGGAGTGAGTGTGAGTGAGTGAGGGGGTGTGACGGTGTTGTTGTGAGTGTGAGGGGAGTGAGCGTGTGTGATGGGGTGTGAGGGTGAGGGGGTGTGAGTGTGTGTGAGGGTGAGGATGAGTGATGTTGTTTGCGTCTGAGAGTGTGTGAGGTGTAGTGAGTGTGAGAGTGTTGTGATGAGTTTTAGGGGAGCGTGTGTGTGAGGGTAAGGTGTTTGAGGATGAGGGGGTGTGTGTGAGGGTGAGTGAGGGGGTGTGACGGTGTGTGAGTGTGTGTGAGGGTGATTGAGGGTGAGAGGTGTTGTTAGGCAGAGGGTGTGTGAGCGTGAGGGTGTGTGAGGCTGAGTGTGAGTTATTGGGAGTGAGTGTGAGTGAGTGTGAGTGAGGGGGTGTGAGGGTGATGGGGGTGAGGGTGTGTGTGTGTGAGGGTGAGCGAGGGAGTGTGAGTGTGTGTGAGTTGTTGCGGCTGAGAGTTAGCGTGTGTGAGGTGATAGTGTGAGGGTGATTGTGCGTGTGTGAGGGTGAGGGGATGAGGGTAAGGCTGTGTGAGGCTGAGGGGTGTTGATGGTGATAGAGTGTGAGGGATGTGAGTGGGTGCGGCTGTCCGGTGTAGTGAGTGTGAGCTTGTTGTGAGGGGTGTTATTTTTTGAGGGGAGTGAGGGTGTGTGAGTGTGTGCGAGTGTGAGGGGGTGTGAGTGTGTGTGAGGGTGAGTGTGAGTGAGTGGGTGTGAGGCTGAAGGTGTGTGATGGTGTTTGAGGGAGATGTGTTAGGGTTATTGAGGGTGTGTGAAGGAGTGTGATAGTTTTGGTGTGTGAGGGTGATGTTATGAGTGTGTGTATGTTAATATTAATTATTTAATATGTGTTGTGTAAAAAAAATGTGATAGATGTTCCCTTTGTAATTGTCCTGTCTTATGTGTATATTTGTATGTAATCTAACTGTGTATGTTTTGTACTAACAGTGTGGTGTTATGTGTGTTTTACGTGTTTGTGGAGTCCCGTATTATTATTATTTTTTTTTAAAATGGCCGACGCAATGCGTCACCTTGACGTTGGCTACGTTAGCGGTCTAGTTTTTTTTGTGTTGTGAGTGTTTACGGTTTTTGACGTTTATTCTAGCCAATCGGAGCGCGAAGTTTTTGACGTTGCGTTCCGATTTGCTTACGTCAACGGTGGAATTCCCCAGAGATCGAGAATGTTGGTGCGCGGAAGGCGTGTTCTTGTTCCTGTGCTGTTGCTGCGTCGTTTGACAGGTAAGAATGTATTCCAAAGTGTTTTTTTTATGTAATGTAATGTAGTATATATACTATGTTTAAGTTAAAGACTGAATAGGAGGGTGTTTTTATAACTTGAGAAATGTATTTTTTTCGATCGTAATATTTGTAAATGTTTGTAATGTAAATTAAAGTTTTGTTTTTAATTGTTGATATGTAATGCATATGTTTTATTAAACTGTAATGTAATGTATTTTTTGCTGTTTTTTGTTATTTGACGTACAAGAGCTGTTATTAGAACTTTAAAGTGCTATTTATTTTATAATATATTTATGTATGTTGTGTTTGCATTTTTTTTTTCTTGTGATGCTGAAGTAGCCGGATTATATGTTATTGACGTACTTGATGTATGAAAGGAAACTTTGTGTATTTGCTGACTTTATTACCCCTAGCAATGTATTAAGAGGATGTACAGTGATGTAATGTGTTTTTTTTTTGCGTTGTTTGAAAGAATAGTTTTATTTTCGTAATATGTTTCTTATATTAGATGTAATTCCGTGTGAATAACTGCTATTGTTATATGCGTACGGCTTTTTGTGTAACTCTTGACCATTGTCTTTAATCCGTCCCATTCCCCGGATGAATAGTGCTTGTTTATTGCCCCAATCAAAAGTTGGCTGTTTCACTTTTGTCTTTGTACATCCTTGTCCTCGCTTCCTGCCACATATTTCTCTTTGTTTTGTTGGTGTAATATTGGTGTAATATTGTACGAATGTTTTTTGCTTTTTGGCCTGAAGCCTGATCAACATCCTTGCATGCTGTAGCTCACTTTTGGGAAGTATATTTTGTGTGTAACGTATCTGATGCACTACTCCGAGGGTGAGGGTGAGGGTGAGGTGTTGAGGGTGAGTGAGGGTGAGGCGTTGAGGGTGAGTGAGGGTGAGGGTGAGTGAGGGTGAGTGAGAGTGAGTGAGGGTGAGTGAGGGGTTGAGGGTGAAGGGTTGAGGGTGAGTGAGGGGTTGAGGGTGAAGGGTTGAGGGTGAGTGAGGGTGAGGGGTTGAGGGTGAGTGAGGGTGAGTGAGGGTGAGTGAGGGTGAGTGAGAGTGAGTGAGAGTGAGGGAGGGTGAGGGAGAGTGAGGGGTTGAGGGTGAAGGGTTGAGGGTGAAGGGTTGAGGGTGAGTGAGGGTGAGGGGTTGAGGGTGAGTGAGGGTGAGTGAGGGTGAGTGAGGGTGGGTGAGTGTGAGGGTGAGTGAGGGTGAGTGAGGGTGAGTGAGGGTGAGTGAGGGTGAGGTGTTGAGGGTGAGGGTGGGTGAGTGAGGGTGAGTGAGGGTGAGGCTGAGGTGTTGAGGGTGAGTGAGGGTGAGTGAGGGTGAGTGAGGGTGAGTGAGGGTGGGTGAGTGTGAGGGTGAGTGAGGGTGAGTGAGGGTGAGTGAGGGTGAGTGAGGGTGAGGTGTTGAGGGTGAGGGTGGGTGAGTGAGGGTGAGTGAGGGTGAGGCTGAGGTGTTGAGGGTGAGTGAGGGTGAGTGAGAGTGAGGGTGAGTGAGGGGTTGAGGGTGAAGGGTTGAGGGTGTGAGGGTGAGGGGTTGAGGGTGTGAGGGGTTGAGGGTTAGTGAGGGTGAGGTGTTGAGGGTGGGTGAGGGTGAGTGAGGGGGAGGGGGAGGGGTTGAGGGTGAGTGAGGGGGAGTGAGGGTGAGTGAGGGGTTGAGGGTGAATGGTTGAGGGTGAGGTGTTGAGGGTGAGTGAGGGTGAGGGGTTGAGGGTGAGTGAGGGTGAGGGGTTGAGGGTGGGTGAGGGTGAGTGAGGGTGAGTGAGGGTGAGGGGTTGAGGGTGAGTGAGGGTGAGTGTGGGTGAGGGTGAGTGAGGGTGAGGGGTTGAGGGTGAGTGAGTGTGAGGGGTTGAGGGTGTGTGAGGGTGAGGGTGAGTGAGGGTGAGGCTGAGGTGTTGAGGGTGAGTGAGGGGTTGAGAGTGAAGGGTTGAGGGTGAGGGGTTGAGGGTGGGTGAGGGGTTGAGGGTGAGTGAGGGTGAGGGTGGGTGAGGGTGAGGGTGAGTGAGGGTGAGGGGTTGAGGGTGAGGGGTTGAGGGTGAGGGGTTGAGGGTGAGGGGTTGAGGGTGAGTGAGGGTGAGGAGTTGAGGGTGAGTGAGGAGTTGAGGGTGAGTGAGGGTGAGGAGTTGAGGGTGAGTGAGGGTGAGGGTAGGTGAGGGGTTGAGGGTGAGTGAGGGTGAGGGTGAGTGAGGGTGATGCTGAGGGGTTGAGGGTGAGTGAGGGTGAGTGAGAGTGAGGGTGAGTGAGGGGTTGAGGGTGAAGGGTTGAGGGTAAGTGAGGGTGAGGGTGAGTGAGGGTGAGTGGTTGAGGGTGAGTGCGGGTGAGTGAGGGTGAGGGTGAGGGTGGGTGAGGTGTTGAGGGTGAGTGAGGGTGAGTGAGGGTGAGGGTGAGTGAAGGTGAGGGTGAGGTGTTGAGGGTGAGTGAGGGTGAGTGAGGGTGAGGGTGAGGTGTTGAGGGTGAGTGAGGGTGAGTGAGGGTGAGTGAGGGCGAGTGAGGGCGAGTGAGGGCGAGTGAGGGTGAATGATGGTGAGGGTGTGGGATTGAGGGTGAGTGAGGGTGATGTGTTGAGGGTGAGTGTGGGTGAGGTGTTGAGGGTGAGTGAGAGTGAGGGTGAGTGAGGGTGAGGGTGAGGTGTTGATTGTGTGTGAGTGTTAGGGGTTGAGGATGGGTGAGGGTGAGTGAGGATGAGGTGTTGAGGGTGGCTGAGGGTGAGTGTGGTTGAGGGTGAGTGAGGGTGAGTGAGGGTGAGTGTGGTTGAGGGTGAGTGAGGGTGAGGGTGAGTGTGGTTGAGGGTGAGTGAGGGTGAGGGTGAGTGTGGTTGAGGGTGAGTGAGGGTGAGTGAGGGTGAGGGTGAGTGAGGGTGAGGTGTTGTGGGTGAGTGAGGGTGAGGGGTTGAGGGTGAGTGAGGGTGAGGGGTTGAGGGTGAGTGAGGGTGAGGTGTTGTGGGTGAGTGAGGGTGAGGGGTTGAGGGTGAGTGAGGGTGAGGGGTTGAGGGTGAGTGAGGGTGAGGGTGAGTGAGGGTGAGGGTGAGTGAGGGTGAGGGTGAGTGAGGGTGAGGGGTTGAGGGTGAGTGAGGTGTTGAGGGTGAGTGAGGGTGAGTGAAGGTGAGGGTGAGGGGTTGAGGGTGATTGAGGGTGAGGGGTTGAGGGTGAGTGAGGGTGAGGGTGAGTGAGGATGGGGAGTTGAGGGTGAGTGAGGTTGAGGGTGAGTGAGGGTGAGTGAGGTTGAGGGTGAGTGAGGGTGAGTGAGGTTGAGGGTGAGTGAGGGTGAGGGTGAGTGAGGGTGAGGGTGAGGGGTTGAGGGTGAGGGGTTGAGGTTGAGGGTGAGGGGTTGAGGGTGAGTGAGAGTGAGGGTGAGTTAGGGTGAGGTGTTGAGGGTGGGTGAGGGTGAGTGAGGGTGAGGGGTTGAGGATGAGTGAGGGTGAGTGAGGGGTTGAGGGTGAGTGAGGGGTTGAGGGTGAGTGAGGGTGAGTGAGGGTGAGTGAGGGTGAGTGAGGGTGAGTGAGGGTGAGTGAGGGTGAGTGAGTGAGGATGAGTGGTTGAGGGTGAGTGGTTGAGGGTGAGTGAGCACTGTGGCTGTTTGTGTGTAGTTTGTTGGATTTCTATACTTTAGTCACTGATGTGCTACGCGCGACAGCTAATTCCCTTTTTAGTAAAAATATATATAAAGAGTGACTTTGTTATTTGGTCCTTAAAATTGTATAATTTTTTATTTCTGTGATTGTAATGTAATTTTGGATTTCCCAATTATTTTGGTCGCACTTGCCTTGTGGCTGGCATTTTTCTTGTTATTTATGCTATTACTGGCTCGTCTTTAAGTTGATTGTTCGCCATGCATTGACTAATGTTTGCTAGTGTCTTCCTGGTATGTAGTTCCTGTAGTTTCATTTCGCCTGAGCTCGCACTCTGATGTTTATTGTTTCTCCGACTTGGCTTGTTTTTGTGTGGTTTTGACCCGTATGTGACTTGTTTCGCGGCTATGCTTTGGCCTTTTTGTTTTTTTATTGTTTTAGTTAAACGTATTATGTATGCACTGTTTATGTTCTCTTTGTGTGTTGTTTTTTTTATTCTCTACATTTCAGTGAATGAGCTGCTACGATCGACAGGTAATTACTATTTTATTTTCATATTATTAAAGAGTGCCTTTGTGAGTTGTTACACTTTTGTCTATGATTTTGCTTTTTGTGATGTGAATCTAATTATTGTTTGGGGTCTTGCTTTGCTCGCACTTGGTTTCTGTCCGGCTCCTTTCTTTAGAGTGTGTTTTTTGTTATCAATGGCTGCTATTTAGTTTTTTTTTTCCCATGCATTGAGTTCCGTTTCGCCGTACGTGTTTTTCGGTCGCACTTGCCTTGTGTCTGGCATTTTTCTTGTTATTTATGCTATTACTGGCTCGTCTTTAAGTTGATTGTTCGCCATGCATTGACTAATGTTTGCTAGTGTCTTCCTGGTATGCAGTTCCTGTAGTTTCGTTTCGTCTGAGCTCGCACTCTGATGTTTATTTTTTCTCCGACGTGGCTTGTTTTTTGTGTCGTTTTGACCCGTATGTGACTTGTTTCGCTGCTATGCTTTGGCCTTTTGTTTTTTTATTGTTTTAGTTAAACGTATTATGTATGCACTGTTTATGTTCTCTTTGTGTGTTGTATTTTTTTTCTCTACATTTCAGTGAATGAGCTGCTACGATCGACAGGTAATTACTATTTTATTTTCATATTATTAAAGAGTGCCTTTGTGAGTTGTTACACTTTTGTCTATGAATTTGCTTTTTGTAATATGAATCTAATTATTGTTTGGGGTCTTGCTTTGCTCGCACTTGGTTTCTGTCCGGCTCCTTTCTTAAGAGTGTGTTTTTTCATGTTATCAATGGCTGCTATTTAGTTCGTTTTTTTGCCATGCATTGAGTTATGTTTGCGCGTGTCGTTTTGGTATGCGGGTCCTGTAGTGTACTTCCGTCTGAACTCGCCTCCTGTAAAAAAACATTTTTATGTTGCTGTTGGCTATTTTTGTTTTGCGTTTCGCCGTACGTGTTTTGTTTCGCCGCTTTGCATTGTCCTTTTGTTGTTCACATTGAAGTATTTTTATTGGTAGTATGTATGCACTGTTTATGTTCTGTTTCTGTGACGTTTGTCTGTTGAGTAATGTTGTAGTGCTGATGAGTGTTGGGGATGAGTGGTGCAGTGTCGTTGTAGAGTGTTGTCCAATGATTACCACCACAGTATAACTCTGCACCACAACAGTAGCACTGATCCTAACAACGGCATCACTGAGGTCCATTAATGCAACACGCAGCAATAGCACATTATCATTCTGCACCCCCACTGTACCATTGAGCAACATCAGATCATCACTCTGCCCCACTAGAGCCGTATTTAGCACACCCACAGTCTCATTGATACATACTACTGCAGTACTGTACAGCACCAAAGCATGCTTGTATAGCTGTAATTGTGTGTGCTACGTTAAAAAATGGTTAGAAAGCGTGCACTTACGGCCGGTGGTGTGTGTGTGACTGTTGAAAGCGTGGACTGATGCCTGTTTGTGTGGGTGTATGCCTGGTGAAAGGATGCACTGATGACTGTTGTGTATGTACGCCTGGTGAAAGCGTCCATTGATAGCTGTTGGTGTGTGTGCCTGTTAAAAGCGTACATGTTTTGATTGTATGACGTTTGTCTGCTGAGTAATGCTGTAGTGGTGATGAGTGGTGCTGTGGTGGTAAGTGTTTGTGTGTGGTTGTAGTGTGATAGTGTGTTGTTGAATGATGCTGTTGTGGTGGTGTAGAGTGATGTTTGTGTGTTGCTGAGTGATGTTAGTGTGGCGCTTAGTAATGCTGTTGTTGTGATGTGTTGTTCTGTGCTGGTGATGAGTGGTGCTGTGTTGGTGTTCAATGATTACCACCACAGCATAACTCAGCACCACAACAGTTGCACTTCTCCCAACAACGGCATCACTGATGTCCACCAATGCAACACGCAGCAATACCACCTTATCATTCTGCACCCCCACAGTACCATTGAGCAACAACACAGCATCACTCTGCACCACCACAGCCGTATTTAGCACACCAACAGTCTCATTCATACATACTACTGCAGTACTGATGACTGTTGTGTGTGTACGCCTGGTGAAAGCGTCCATTGATAGCTGTTGGTGTGTGTGCCTGTTAAAAGCGTACATGTTTTGATTGTATGACGTTTGTCTGCAGAGTAATGCTGTAGTGGTGATGAGTGGTGCTGTGGTGGTAAGTGTTTGTGTGTGGTTGTAGTGTGATAGTGTGTTGTTGTTGAATGATGCTGGTGTGGTGGTGTAGAGTGATGTTTGTGTGTTGCTGAGTGATGTTAGTGTGGCGCTTAGTAATGCTGTTGTTGTGATGTGTTGTTCTGTGCTGGTGATGAGTGGTGCTGTGTTGGTGTTTAATGATTACCACCACAGCATAACTCAGCACCACAACAGTTGCACTTCTCCCAACAACGGCATCACTGATGTGCACCAATGCAACACGCAGCAATACCACCTTATCATTCTGCACCCCCACAGTACCATTGAGCAACAACACAGCATCAGTCTGCACCACCACAGCCGTATTTAGCACACCAACAGTCTCATTCATACATACTACTGCAGTACTGATGACTGTTGTGTGTGTACGCCTGGTGAAAGCGTCCATTGATAGCTGTTGGTGTGTGTGCCTGTTAAAAGCGTACATGTTTTGATTGTATGACGTTTGTCTGCTGAGTAATGCTGTAATGGTGATGAGTGATGCTGTGATGGTAAGTGTTTGTGTGTGGTTGTAGTGTGATAGTCTTTTGTAGATGAATGATGCTGTTGTGGTGGTGTAGAGTGATGTTGGTGTGTTGCTGAGTGATGTTAGTGTGTTGCTTTAAAAAACAATTAATAATTAATACGTAAATAAAATGGATTTTATTTTATATTGCCAATAGCTTAAAGTTTATTAAATATATTTAGTGAAGATGCTGTGGTTGCGCTGAGTGAGGGTGAGTGAGGGTGAGGGTGAGTGAGGGGTTGAGGGTGAGTGAGGGTGAGTGAGGGTGAGTGAGTGAGGGGTTGAGGTCGAGGGTGAGGGGTTGAGGGTGAGTGAGGGTGAGGGGTTGAGGGTGAGGGGTTGAGGGTGAGTGAGGGTGAGGCTGAGGGGTTGAGGGTGAGTGAGGGTGAGGGTGAGTGAGGGTGAGGGGTTGAGGGTGGGTGAGGGTGAGGGTGGGTGAGGGTGAGGGTGGGTGAGGGTGTTGCAACTTTTTTTGTTACTTTTGATCCACACTTTTTGTCTGAAATCGCCGCATTAGATAGCAGATGACCGATTATGTGGTAAATACGGCAAGTCCAAAGTAACGCGGGAACTGCCACGGCTTCAAAATCGCATAATTCTAGTGGTCCTGGGTATAGATGGGGCACGTGATGGTTTATTAATGCCTAGGCCGGCTTTACACACACAGGTTCATGTAAAGTGAAAGCAAACCCTCTTTCCCTCACCAACAAGCCATCTGCAGTGTCAGTGCAAAATAACATTGTCCATTACAGGAAGTGAGGTTTATTCTCAGGGGATACTCAGTACGTGTACTAACAGCATGGCCCTCAGTGCTGAAGACAGACGCTGCTGTCGACATGGCGCGGTTTTATTTGCCCCAAAAAAACATGCACTAATGTATATTTATTTACAAATCGTTTTATTGATTTTTATGAGCAATTTGCTGAAGCGATAACGTGCAAGTTCACCTAGATATTGCTAAGAGTGTTGGAAAAATCTAATGGATTTATTAAATAATGGGCAACAGCCTCTGGCCAAGCAATTGCCGTAAACAAAAAAAGTTGTTTGCTCTGTAAATTGAAACTAGTTCGGTCCGGGATTCTCCACCCTCTTAGTGATCGTCTGGCCTGACCCGTCTGTAGGCTGTCAATGCTTGGAGAGAGCAGATCGGCTGGGGGAGGGGAGGGGGATCAGATTGCCATATGTATGCAGGAACAAGGGGGGATTCTAGCATTCACTAGTGCACAAATAAGAGAGGCTTTTAGTGCGGGTGTTTTTTTATTATTTATTTCATTTTGGGAACACGTCATACGATTTGTTTTAAACCTTTAACCAGCAACAGAAAAGAGAAAAAATATGTTCACATTTTTTTACCACATTGAAAGAATGGCCGTTTGCAATCATGCAAGCTGCGTGGCGAAATGAATCCGTGTTATGGTATCAAACTGTTAACAAGACGGAGGGAAGGAAGATAAGGGGAGGGGGGAGGAGAAATGCGACACAGTGGGCAGGGGAGGGGCGAGGGGGGAGGAGAAATGCGACGTGCGGATGAGGGGGGGGGGGCCGTCTGAGGCGAGGTGGCGTCGGTGCGGTGAGAGTCGGATGTGGGGCGACACAACAACAAAGAATTTATTACCCATATCATGGAATGTTTTAAAGGTTATATTGTCCACATTGTTTATATTTGCGAAGAAGGGCGCAGTTCAGCGACTTCTTCCGCCTTTATACAAGCGTTGGTGGAGGTCTAATATGCTTTTTGATTGGCGGAAAAACGTCCAATCCGGAAAACGTTACTATGAGAACACGACGCGTTTTTCTTCGCGTTATTCACAGCTCTTTGATCTTATCGTGTAAAGCAGCGAAAACAAAGCAACATATGGCTGGGGAGCTGCAAAGACCGTAACACGGCGGGCAGGGGAGGGGGCGGAGCGGGGAGAGGGGAGAGGTGCGACACGGCAGGCAGGGGAGGAGAGTAGGAGGAGGGGGGAGGAGAGTAGGGGAGGCACGGCCTAGCGGCCGTGTAATCAAGTGAGGGGGCGGAGCGGGGAGAGGGGCGACACGGCAGGCAGGGGAGGAGAGTAGGAGGAGGGGGGGGGAGAGTAGGGGAGGCACGGCCTAGCGGCCGTGCAATCAAGAAGTGAGGGGGCGGAGCGGGGAGAGGTGCGACACGGCAGGCAGGGGAGGAGAGTAGGAGGAGGGGGGGAGGAGAGAAGGGGAGGCACGGCCTAGCGGCCGTGCAATCAAGAAGTGAGGGGGCGGAGCTGGGGGAGGCTGTGAGAGAGAGAGTAGGCAAGGCAGGCGGCTGGGGGCATGTGCACGCGCTTTTAAGCTCAATGCGCATGCGCATTGAGCTTAAATTTCTCGTGCACTGCAAGGAATCGCCACGATTCCTTGCAAGTTGGTTAAAGAGTGGATAAGCCCCCATAGTCTCGCAAGCTCGATGCGCATCGACAGGCGAGACCTAAAAATCTTCTCTAAGGGCAAAAAAAACAAGCATTGGCAACGCCAACAGGTCTCGCCAATGCAAGAGCGATTGGCGTTGACAATGTTTTTTAGCCATGTGCTATAGCAGCATGGCTGCTGTTCAGCATTGGTTGAAAGTCATGGAAAAAAGTGCTAGGACGTGGTCAGCGCTCCTAAATAAAAACAAAAATTTAGTAGTAGGCCTGCTTCCTTCCTCCTGGGGGAGGGAGGAAGAAAGCTGCAGGCATTACTAATTTTGTAAATAATCAATATCAGATTGAAATGTGTCTACTTTGATACACATTGTGCAAAATCTTGCAGTCATTTACATTTGCAGGCAGAAACCATACATTACACGTGGAAATGCATGAACATTTAAAAAGAATTGCAGTCAATAACACAATGCCAGTAAATCAGATATATAGAACGTTGAGTGCAGTTATACGATGGATTACCTAGATGTATGAATTAGGGAGAGCTTCTAATTTTACAGAGTCTGGATAGACACTCTAGTACGTCTGACATGCACGGTATACCACACTTATATTAACAATAGTCCCAAAAATGCAGTGGAAAATCTGAGTTGGGGATTTTTAAATGATTCAGAGCACACTACGTGGAAAAAACAGAACGCGCTGCTCTAGTGTCACACTTCATTTGACCCTGTATCACATTAAATGTACAAGCTAATGCTTTTTTTTGTTGGGATAATTATATTTTGTACAGAACAGCGCAAGTGTGTGTTGAGGGTTTTTATCCCTCATCCCTATGAGAGAGGGGTTGGGAGGACGGTTCAAGCAGTGAAGAGGGCGTGTGGGGCGGGGGGGGGGGGGGGGGGGGGGGAGCACGCAAATACAACTGTCTATCGGCAGCCTTCCCAAGTACCACGCACCAGGCGTCAGACCAACGCATATCAGTGTGGTGGTCCGCATCACTGCACTGAAATGCATTGTCATGGATTATAGCGTCTCCTCAGCTGTCAAGCCGAGCGCTGCAAAATTTTCCATTAAACAGTCTGGATTGGCATCCCGGCAGGATTGGGGGCTGGCTCCAGCTGCTCGCAGGCAGCTTTAGCTCCTCTGGGAACAATACATAATGATATTCTTCACCCGAGACACCTGACACCTGAAGGCAGAAGTCGGTGCATCCAATAGCTAGTACCGAGATAAGTTCAGTGAGGGTAAGCCTTGGAGAACAAGTTTGTCACACACTTTTTTAGGTCGAGCAGACCTACCCTCAATGCGTGAGCATTGAAGGTGTCTGCTTCAGACCTATTGTGGCCCGTATTTAGGAATGTGGACAGCTATCAGACGCGTGCTTTGACGAGGTCAGATTTCACCTCGGGAGCGAGCGTCTGATAGCTGCGCATGCGCGAAGCAAAGCCCTTGCTCACACACAGACACAGGCAGCCCCCACCCCCCTGCATGCACGCACGCACACACACACACACACAGGCGCGCATGCACACGCAGGCATACGGCACACATACAGGCACACTATCCTCTACCTCGCATTCTCTCTCAATCACACATAGTCACGCATGCGCACACACATTCCCTCGCGCACACACGCACACACACGCACACACGCGCGCACACACACACTCCCCCCCCCCTCCCCTCCTAGGCATACACACAGGCGCGCACGCACTTCACATCAGCCCTGGGCCCCACTCACCGACTGCGCTCTTCCGGCGGGGCTCCTCTCGCGCTCCGCTCCTCACGGCGCGGCGCGGCGCGTCTCGTCTCCTCTTCTCAATCGGGGCTCCCTCAGGTCCGAGGAGCCCCGCAACAGGCGCCACACTCCTCCTTCTCCCCGGCCCCCTCCTGGGGACCCGGCTACCTCGGACCGGCAGGGCGCTCCATGCGCCGGCAGCTCGCGGACCTCGGGAGGCGGGACTTCCGGTCGGCCGGCCGGCTAAGAGCTTCCGGGTCGCCGCGGGCAGCGCGGCGGCACCCTATAACATGAACTTGTTTTTAGTATAGTTGTTTACCTGCAACTCTACTGGTGTAATGTATGTATGAAAATGTTATTCTTATTTCTCCTAAGTTTATCTTTGTCTTATTTCTTGTGCTATCTTTTTATGCCCTTTTGTACAATAGTCAATTTACCTACCAGTATAGGGAACACTTAATATAGCTTGAAAAAATATATCTTCAGGGTTGTGCGTTTTATTCACTGAACTTTTTTTCAATTAATTTGCAAAAGAAGGTTTGAAATGGACAACTTTTGAATTCAGGCAACCAAATGGAGTTATTGGCGGACGGAAGCGTATTGCGTGTCATTATGGTGGCAACGTATGATCCAGCAAGTCTATGAAAGCAAGGTGGTGCCCATCGTGTTCTTTGCAGCTCTGCTGTCTGGCCGCTCATATGAGGGGTTGATGGAGAGAATAGCAAGTGGCTGAGAATGCACTAGGAGCAGCATCAAAACACTTAACGCAGTCCTAAAATTGAAATGGTGTGCACGGTATTGAACATGCTGTAAATGATGGTGTACAGAGGCACGTTCTTGAATAATGATATTAATGTTATGTGAGTTACCGTTGGCCTGTCGCTAGCCTCTCTGATCCGTCTCTACTTTGCATATTCAGTTTGGGGGGATAGTTGGATCATGTGTAGGTTTTGTGGTGGTTATTGCTGAGTCTTTGCATTTAAAAGCACTACCCAACAGGGGAGACCGGAGTGGAATGCTGAATATGTCCTTAAATCATGCTAATAATGCCAGTGTACATTAGGGGACAGTTAATCTTGGAGTACCTCAAGTTTAACCAGTTGTCTTTCAATAGCGCCTACCAAATTGACAGTATAAGTGAAGCGAGGGAATCGTGAGGTATGTTGGAGAGACGAGTAAAAATATGTAATGTCTGTCAATTCCAGTTACAAGGCAATAAAATGTGAACATTGTGAAAGGAGGTGTAGACTTCCTACATAAGCACAACAGATTGTAAACAAGCATTTGCAATGCAATAGGTCTCGCATTTACACGAGTTTGAGCTATTGGCATTGCGAATGACAGTACCTTTTATTTATGTTTTAAAAAATAAAGCATAAATAAAAGGCATTTTCATTTGCAATGCCAATAGCTCAAACTCGGTAAATGCGAGACCTATTGCATTGCAAATGCTTGTTAATTAATAGGCAGCCTCGGCACGAGCGGCTGTTGGCTGCTGGCAGTGCAGCGTAGCGGCAGGCAGGTCGCCTCTGCTCCGTAAATCAAATGAATGATCTGGACTAGACCCATCATCCCACTGGCAGCCACCAGTTGAAGGTGAATGAAATCGGTCGGAATGCTTCAATGCTCAATAGCCCACCGAGCAGCACACGGTCACCACATTCAAGTCTGTGCAGCTGAGACGCCCTGAATGCCTTGTGTGAGACTACGGTCCGCGAGAGTGTATGAGCCGTGCTGATTGAAGCCCGTTTACCGAATCGCAGCACTCACTTGCCAACCTTATAGCAAAGAGTGAGGTATTCTCTGCTTTTGTTTTTAATTCTAATGAAAAATAAATAGCACGCTGCGTGCCGATTAGCAAAAATTCCCCTGAGGCCATTCTTCCCAGTCACACACTCACAACAATAAGATTGATGATGAAATAAAAAGGCTTAGGGACTGTAAGCAGTGAGAAATGAATCACACTGTATATGCGTCTGGTAACTGTAGGATATATCCAGAAACACATGTCTAGAGATTTACAGCACTAACCTGCACCAACTTTGGTGAAACACTGTAGTAAATATTCAAGTAAGCATGTACCTGTTCTGCATTCTGTCCATCACCTGTTGTTTTTGCATTTGTCACCCCGATTTGGATGGGTATGCTCAGACGTGAGGCCCATGCTCTCCACAACACTGGAGTCAAGCTATCCTGGCTGAAGACGGTTGATAGCCAGAAACCGGTCCTAGGATCCTTGATTCTGGTCCAGGAAAGACATGGCTTGGCAGTTCAGGCTGGACTGTTCCCATGAGGCACAGGGTCAAGGCTGATGTGCATATGGCCATGTCTGAACTGGGGTGGTGTGGAGTGCAGAAAAACGATGGATTTAGGCCCAGATCTCTGTACTGGGGTGAATGTATGACATTGTTCTGCATTCTGTCCATCACCTGTTGTTTTTCCATGAACTGCATTTACCATAATGCTGAGGGGCGAACTGTGCTGGGAGGTGAAGCGGTGTGCTCCCACCCCTTTCTGTTTGAAAGGGCTCCCTTGAACCATTGAGCTGACGACCTTGTGGGGATGAGTCTGTGAAAGGTACTGAGACCTAAAAGGATTGTTGCAGCCTACCCAGCACCCCCAGATTAAATTAGTTTTTATCTCTACTGATGACATCCAGAAACACGTGTCTTGAAATTTACAGCACTAACCTGCACCACCTTTGGTGGAACACTCCAGTAAATATTCAAGTGAGCATTTTCCATGAACTGCATTTACCATAATGCTAAGGGGCGAACTGTGCTCGGAGGTGAAGCGGTGTGCTCCCACCTCTTTCTAAGTGTAGGATATTGTTTATTGGCAGGGCCCTTTTAACCCCTTGCATGCTGATGACAGAACGGTTCCGTCATCAGCTACGGGTGAGCTGTGCGGATGACGGAACCGTTCCGTCATGACTCCGCCCGCGCAATGCGGGGTCAGCATGGGCGGGGAATTCCTGCCGCACGCAAGGGGTTAATGTACTCATGCCTCAACAGCCTACCTGGCTCTGTCACCAGTGTGTGCCTCAGTCAGCCAGACTACTCATAGACTTTCCTGTGAGGCATGCCCAATGCTGGTCAGTGCCGCCTAGTCCGCGAGGCAGCTAACCTGTTGACTCACTATAATTAACACCTGCCATACTAAAGATGTAAAGTTTGCTAGTCTGGGTTATTGTGCAGTTTATTCCAGATTGTGACCTCCGCGGTTGCAAAAGGATGTTGGTTATTCACTTTACTTCTGGTAATGGTCACAACCTCTTTGGTTATGTTGAAAGGTGGTTTCAAATCGCACTAAATCACCTAAGGTTTCTCAAAGTGCCACATCGAAAGCAGTCAGAGAACAGATTCTCCATAGAAAGTGCCTGCAAAGATAATTTACCACTAAATATGGAAAACAGTGCTCTCAAGTTTATTTCATTTCACCACAGCCACGCCTCATCTCATTTTCCAGGTCTGTAGCAGAGAGAGACAGATCCACGCTAGCCTCTGGTCCCCCCACCGCACAGGCTTTATAAGTATCCCTCATAGTCAGTGAAGTGTCACTCAGAATTACACTGAAATTATGAAAATGTCCAATCTGAAACCTTGGCAGCTATGGATGGGTAAAAAGTGCACCTTTAGCGGGCTGACTGTAATTACTTGTAGACCGAGCGTTCTCCCTCATTCTTGCTAAAGAGTTCCGGTCGCCGCTGCTGGAAGACATTGTTGATATCTGGCACTATTGCAATACCAAGACGGGACAAGCAATGGTGAATAGAAGGAGCAAGCAGCGATGATGTAGGTGGTTTTGAGGACACTTAAGCAACAAAGCGAGAAGAGTTTGGGGGACGTGCAAGCATTACCGGGACATTTAATTAAAACATTTTTAAATGCGCGCTCGGAAAACAGCGTCTGACATTTGACCTCAGTCTTTGAATGAACAGCAAATGTGATGAAATGAGAATAATATTAAATGAGAACAATATTTACAGGCCTGTTTACAGAAACGGAGCTCTGGAAGAATACTTAAAAAAGGCAAGAGCAAAAGAAGAACGGAGAGAGTTAAAACACAAGTGCTTATATGAAGTGCTCAATAATGAGGTAGGTCCTAAAATGGGAGCAGTGGAAGGATACTAGTACTTGGTCCATGCTCTTGGGGAGGACTAAACACAAAAAGCATGATGCATGCATGCCATCGACAAATGGGAAGAAAGAATATTCCAGCGACAATGGAGCCAGCAAATGGGAAGCCTATGTACGGGCTGAATCCCACATATTGAATACAACAGTCTCTTCAAGACAGCGCATGCATACTAAAAATACATAAATGTACGTTCCACAAAGGGGCTTTTGGTCAACTATTTTTGATTACTGGGCTCTTGAGGAGTCACCCACAGCTTGCTCCTGTCCACCACAGCACAGCCTACAGCGGGGGGCAGTGGGTCAAGCCACTTCAGCCAATGGTTTTCCATTTTGCCAGAAAGAGCGTTTTTTAGGTGTCGACTGGTGTACACTGCGCAGCAGTGTCGTGCAGCTCGAGAAATTTTGTTTTCCAATACTGGGTTGAACCCGCCTCCCTCTTCCATTGGCTAGCTCCATAAATGGAGGCTAGCCATTGGAAGAGAGGTGTGGCAATCATTCTGGGAGCAGATTCGTGGGCGTTTCTGTGTTTTTTTTATGCCCTGCCCGTTTGTTTCATCATTCAGAGGAGGGCCATTGTGGGAGTTTCCTTTTTTTTTTTTCAGGGCTGTTTTTCGTCAGTCTGTGCCAACTCCGCCGCTCGCTCGCAGCCTCCTCCCTGTGCTCCCACGGGTGCTTCTTATTACTCAAAATGTTGTAATTTCTGATATTGATCCGTTTCCATGCACTTTATTTGCTCGGTTTTACTCGCGAGAAAGTATCATACATTTTGGTCCTTGAATGTCACTCATAAGTAGACTGCAAGCATGGAAATGTCACAAGTAAGCAATCTGAAAACTTGGCAACTAAGCAGAATAGACTAAAACGATGTTTCTTAATGTGTGGGTTGAGGGACTTGGTTGTAATGTACTTCTCATACGTAAAATAGTCACTTGTGACAAATAGTCCACTGTATGTAGAATTATTTTTGGGCCGATAACAATGAAGTAGAACCAGGCAAAAAAAAGTGTTATTCGAGATTAAACTTGAGAGTAAGTCGGTGAGGTCAGCGCTGTATTTAAACGCATACTGCAATAAATAGGACCACTAGAACAGTTGGAAGATGGCGCTCGCTGCTCTGCTTCTCTACGAACGCCGGTAAAAGGACCCATTTCAAGAGGGATGTTTCTCAGACGAACGGACGTAAATCCCTGCTCAGGCATCGGCCCGCCCCCTTCAGCTAGTAGATCTGCTGATTGGTATATGGCCAGCTTTCCTGATGCATGGCGATCTATTATTTGTCACAATTCTTGGAGTTCAACGTGACGTTTCTTCCAATTGGTGGAATCGGCTTGTGAAACGAACACGGGCGGTTTCGGTTGGCGGAGCCGCGCCTGAGTCGACTACAGCTAGTATCTGCTGCAGGGAAGTATTTGTGGCAAATTGCCCGCCGTGGCGGCACAGAAACCGGAAGTTAGCAGGTCAAGACCGGAAGTATGGTTAACGATGGGCACCTGGGGTGCCAAAAGTGGCCGGTGAAGACGTAAAAAAGTTGGATTGGGGACCTTTTATGGTGCAAGTGCCTTTAGAGAAAGAGCTCTCAGCAGTTCGTACACGAGTCAGTCAGCCCAGGACGAGAATATCGGGTCCCTTCATGGAAAAGGGAATAAGCTACCTTCCAAAGCGAGAGGGAGGTGGTGGTTAACGGATGCACCAGAAAGAGTTCACATGCGCTGAGCTCAGTATGTGGCGTACGTTGTATTCAAATTGAGTAACTCCTGCACCTAAGGGGCAGGTGAGCGGTTAATACGGGCGCGTACTGAAGGGACTCGAGCATATCTGGCAAGTAGACCCATGTCCTGTCTGACACGTTTCACAGTATTGGCTTTTTGCTCCTCTGCATACTGGCACACCAGACAGTGGTTTATAGTGCTACGAGTGAGTCCCAGAATTAACATAATGTGGGATACGAACAGAGCTGCGAAATTCTCTTGGTTCATGCATTGGTTGCCTTCATTACACGAACTTTAACACTTATACAACATTGCATGTTTAAAGCATGCCTTAAGTGTAATCCAGAGTACGTAAATATGTATGTCAAGTGCATGTACCACTATAAACGGTCACACACATGGCTACTACGCCTTGTATATAATGCTGCAACATTATTCCCGTATTTAAATTTCATTATTTGTGTATATACCTTTAGTCACGTTTGTAAAAACACACACTAAGGGTGGTTACTACACACAAACTCGCACACAAATATAGGCAGCTGTGGGTTACTCTAGGTATAACATGCAGCATGTCTTTACAAAAGTATCCGTTTGCGATATTTCATGAAAGTGCACATTATATATCTGATATATGTATGTGATATCAAGCTACTACCTGCACAAACTCATATAGCTATATAAAATATAAAAAATATTGCAAGTACGAGGAAGCACATGAACACGTGCATGTTTTGAATGCATGTGTGTTGGGAGGTGCGGTAGTAGGATAGATAGTGTGTCTGTGGCTGTGTGTGTGTGTATGTGACTGTGTGTGTGGCTCTGTAGGTATGTATGTGTGTGGGACTGTGTGGGTTTGTGTGTGGCGTTTGCGGGAGATTAAGCTATTGGCATTGTAAATGACAATGGTATTTATTTATGTTTTCAAAACCAACACATAAATAAAAATGTTGTCATTTACAATGCCAATAGCTCTAACTTTTTCAAAGGCGAGACCGTTGCATTGTAAATGCTTGTTTTTCTAGCACGTGCAAACATCTGCATAGAAAGCAGTTAAATGCAGTGTCAGGGCTGGTAGTCCAATCACAGCTTTCATTTCATGTAACCTTTATTTTTGCGATGGGTGATTTGTGCAAAATATATATATATATATATATATATATATATATACATACACACACACACACGCACACACACACACATCACCCTCAGACAGTTTCTGTTTAATAATGTTACATATATTAAACAGCTATTGCAAATGTTCACCAAACAAAAGAAAGAAAAAAGTATCAAATGCTCGCCAATTGGTGATGCAGATGCTTGCTTTATTTCCAGCTTAACTGTTGTGAAACATCTTTAGCAAAACCAAGAGGTTTTTTTGGAACGAAATCAAGCATCATGTATTTTGATTTAAAACACAGGTATATTTTTTCCCACTACATTGCTGTAAATTCAGTCTGTGCTTTAAACGATTTTGGATATGTGGCAAATGTCCAATTTTAGCATACGTAAAAAAAAAAAAAACTAAAAAAAAATAATTAAAAAGAAGGAAGGACATTAACGTTCTGTTGAGGTTCTGAAAACAATCATTATGCATGAAATGCACGCTTATAAGAGTAATGTTTTACTTCCCGTAGTTCGAAATGATCTGTATCATTAAGCCCTGGTGCCACACTGTCTGCGCTGATACCTGATGCTAGACCCACAGATGTGCCAGCTCACAGCGAACGGAATGCAACTCCTAGAGTCACATTAGGGACCATGCTCGATTTTAAATCCCCAATAACCTGCACAACTACAATTATGCAGTTCTGTTGTGTTCACTTTTTGTCATTGGCTCAATATTTGGAACACTTTGAACGTGATTAACAGGGCTAGAATGTTATTATAGTAAGCGCCATTCTGCTCGGCCTGGAAATGCGCCACGAAGCAGCTGTTTATTCCGCATGCTGTAATTTGGATTTCTTACTATTTGCACTTGAGAAGGCAGCCAAATAGATTTTCCAATATGATGGCGTGTAAAGCAGCAAAGTGGGAGGGGGTTTGGGAACGGGCAAGAAACACAGGACATTAAAATAAAATCCTCTCACTTTGAAGTCAAAGAAAGAAAAGTAAAGAGGCACCCTCGGAAAACGTCGTCTGACATTTAACCTCAGGTCTTTGATGTACAGCAAATGTGATGAGATATGAACAAGATTTATGAGCCTGTGTACAGAAGCAGAGCGAGTGAAAACACGAGCGCTCGTGTGAAATGCTCTTAAACAACGAAAAAAGTAGTTCCTAAAACAGTCCTAAAATAGGAGCATTGGATGGATAGTGGTACTTGGCCAATGCTCTCAGTGGGGGCTAAATACTGGACAAATGGGGAGAAAGAACATGAGAGAGACAATGGAGCCAGCCAATGGGAAGCCTATGGGCAGGCTGAAGCCCACATATTGAATACAACAATTCTCTTCGAGACAACCCATGCACAGTCTAGTCGAGACCTAAAAAGGACCTCAAAACCATGCCTGTTTTACTAATAGAGCCCCCACTCTACCATAAGCCCATTACAGAGGTTTGTTCTGACAGCATAGATAGTCTGCAACAGACGTCACAGCAGATATAGCACATTGGTCAGCTGGTGTGAAAACTCACAGGTCTTGGATTTTTCGGTGCCTATAACATTCTTTTCTTTAGGTGGGGGGATCACTCCCAGTTCTACCCAAGATCTCGCTGTTCTTTTCACTCATTTTCAGAGGGTGGAGACATGCAAGTCTACACTTTTATGTAACTTTACAGCCATAAGTAGTAAAGTTACTCACAAGCGTAAGACTAAACTTACATGCGTAACTTACTGAGAAGTGTTAAGTTATCGCTCCGAATAGTCCCATAACTGTACAGGCAAGACACCTAGTATGGTGAGAGAGAAGTGCTTGTAGCTGTATGTTTGTAAGGCTTCCTTAGCCAAGTTAAAGTTTCACTCTACATCAGGACGCTTACTAGAATTGTTCACATTGAAAGTTCGAGGGCAGACCAGGCCCGAGAAGCACCATAGATTATACACTTACCTGAAACGCTATCGGATATCGATTGTGTGCCTACAGGAAACTCATTTATCGGGTGACTGTGTACCAACAATGCGGCAGAAGTAGATAGGGCAAATTTATACCAACTCTCCCTCTGGTTTCGCAAGAGAGACACATATGTGTGGCCCCAGGAGTCCTCTTCCACAAATCATTAGTATGTGTGGACTCAAAAGGGAGATATGATATTCTGCATGGGACTCTAGCCGCACATGATCTCTGTCTGGTGAACGTCTAAGCTCCCAATATAGGTGACAGAGCCTTTTTGGGGGAAATGCTGGCAGGGGCACAGAGATTTTTGCCTGCTGGAATGATTGTGGCCGGGAATTGTAACTGTGTGCTAGATGGTGAAGTAGATAGGCTCCCCCCTTCACCCCACCCCACAGCTGGGTACTAAGCCTAATATCACAGAAGCAGATAATGACTGAAGCAGATAATGAAGACAATGGGGTTAATAGACATCTGGAGGGCCCAAAATCTGCGTCTACTCTTGGTACAAACCAGCTGCGGACAAGCACAGGAGGCTGGACTACTTCCTCACGCAGACAGAAACGATACAGTGACGGATACTACCTACTTAGCCAGATACATTTTTGACCACTTGTCTCTACTCCTGACATGCTCTTTGGACAGACAGATATTCCGAGTCCCATTATAGTGAATGAAGTCGGAGGCCCTTACTGACCCGATCTACAGGGGGACGACTGCAGAAGCTTGGACTGACTACTGCACTCATAACCGGGAGAGCACCCAACATAGAATAGAGCGACAGAGTCGGGCGCAATGAAGGTGGTGCACAGGGGAGTAGGCATGGCAACAACTTTAAGCATCCGACAAATGCTAGAATGGGACCAGACAACACAGGAGGAAAAGTTGGCAAACTTGGAGTGCGCTGCTGCAGAAACAGGCGGCGCGTGCAGAGTGAGCGGGTAAGTGAAAAAACAACCTATACTCCTTTGCAACTTGTGCTGGCTGTAGCACATACTCCATGTGCCTTGTCTAAAACGTGACCAATGCACTTCCCTTTTTAGACATAGGAAAGGCGCTGGATTCTGTCATCTGGGAATTTATGTGGCAAGTGTTAGGCCGAGCGGGCTGGGTCCCAAATTTGTCGCTTGGATAAAGTTGCTATATATGGAGCCACTGGTGCAGGTACGAGCGGGTGCCTGGTGTCTGAGGTGATCCATTTACAGCTGGGTACTGGGAACAGGTGCCTCCAAACTCCCTTCGTGTTTGCTGTGGCGATGGAGCCAGTGGTGTACAGACTGAGACAGGTGGGGAAATTCAGGTGGGACTGACGAGCTATGTTGTGTCATAATATGCAGATGACGCTATGGTTTATTTACGTCAACCAGACATATCGACTACGATCCTTTTGAATGTGATGAGGGAATTCAAAGAGCTCTCTGGATTTGCATGTGAATCAACTGAAGTCTGTATTGTGTCCTGGGAGGCAGCTGAAGGGGGTGGAGATCACACGACTCCCTGAAGTTGGTTTACCATGGAAAATGAACAGCAGTCGCTACCACGGAATTTACATATTACATGTGGTACAGCAGTGTCATGGGACATTTGAATAGGGCCACAGGCTGGGCGATCCCTAGTGAGCTAAAATACTGCCTGCTGGGGTTGGTGCCTACTAAGAAAAACAGGAAATTCAGTAGAAGAGTTGCAATCCTTGGGTTCACACTGTCCAAAAGACGCATCGCTATTAGATGGTGGATTCCAAGACCCCCACCTCCGATGGTTGACTGACTGTGAGAGGACAGAATGGGCCAGGTGAAGGCAATCTATATGAAAAGGGTGAGATGGGACAATGGACCGGCGGGTGACCTGCTTACCTGGGGTGCAATGACTTGTGACCTGACTAATGACAGATTCCCAGCCTCCTTAGTTGTGGCGGATATGTATCGTGAGGGGGGGGGGGGGGGGGGGGGGGGGGACTCCCAGAACTTGTGAAACACAGGCATGGTGAAGGAACAAAGTGCTAGGGAATGTTATCGAAAGGATTAATCAGAATATGGCAAGTATTGAGGAAGCTACTCTTCCCACCTTGAGGCTTCCGAACAGGCCAGATATGATGGTAAAGATGTGCACTGCGGGGGGGATAAAATAAAAACTTGGTTGTTCAATGGTTGTGTTATGTTTCAATAGACTCAAAGACATGTGAAATTGTAGAACAAAGACAGATGCGCTGATCGCCCATCCAATGTTGATGGCATCGTTAGGAAGGAATGTTTCATTGGATTATAATATGCTGTGCATAGCTGCTGAGGACTATCTGGAAATGTATATTCCTGAAATGCTAATAAAAATATATATATTTTTTAAAGGCAACATGGAGGGACGGAAGGATGCAAGCAACAGCACAGAGAGACAGAAAGGCACAAGCAACAACACAGAGGATGGGAGAGAGCACACAACAACAAGTAGAGACAGGAGGCTGGGAGGGATCATGCAACAGAGCAGGCCTCGAAAATATATTTAATTTACTAGACCTGCAGGTCTAGTTAAATGTTTATGATCTACTCAGCCTAACTGTAATGCTCATAAACTGGATTCAAATGATGTGGTCTTGGGGAAATATTTTAAATTCACTGAGCTGCCATTTTCTTCGTTATCACATATGAGAGCACCTTCAAAACATGCAAGTTCAGCATGCATTCTGTACAAAAAACATATTTGATTTAATAGACTAAATTTCTGCACCATATGTAATACGAATCTAGCCACATTAGGATACACATGACCCCTGTCTTGACAATGCTGTTAATGAACTAAGAGGCATCAGGGCGGGGCAGAAATGTTTCTCAAATCATGTTTAACCCCTTCGCTGAGGGGCTAATTCCCCCACCGTGGGGGAGGGGCAGGGGGTGAGCGTGGCGCCGCTCATGACGACCAGGCCGTCATGAGTCACGGTGGAGCTGTGCTCATGACGGCCTGGTCTCGTCACGACCCCGCCCACTGATTAATTCGCCCGCACAGGCAGGGAAATAACCGCGCGTGGGCGGAGCGGCTCCGTTATGACGAGACCAGGCCGTCATGAGCACAGCTCAACTGTGACTCCAGACGGCCTGGTTTTCGTCATTAGCACACAAGGGGTTAAAAATGATCACTTAATAAATACGTATCTAAAGCATGAAGTGGTAGCACACCGCCAATCAGAAGTTTTTACATTGAAATGATAACAAAATTTCCCACTAGCATGCAGTTTTACTGATAAAATTATATAGATTACAAACAATAATATTTGGAAATCAGGTTTCTGCAAATATGTTATTGGTGCATCACCAAGTAAAGTGTTCTGAATTGTTTTGCTCCTATTTAAATCTTTTTTTGCAACACACTTCTTAATTACAAAATAAATGTGCTTTCCTAATAGAGTTTAAAATATTTGTACTCTTAACTTACAGGCTATTTAAATGTTATGTTAGAAAAAAAACTGACATCTTCAGACAGCACACTTGACAAAAAGTCCTAACTGTAATAAGAGAAAGAAAAATAAATCCCAATTTCCAAGCAGCAATTAGTAAAAAGACAAACTGACATTTGACCTCTTTCCTTGAACAGATAGCAAGTGTTTCAAGATAAAAACATGGCATCTTTATTGCTCATTCGCTTTCTGAAAGAACATAACACCTGTTCCTTTCCAGCTTAGGTTCACTGCCAGAAGGACTAGCGGGGGCCAGACAATAGCTATACCTGATCAAATCTGTCTCGCCATTGTAAGTGGACAAGTTGATTTTTCAATGCCTGCAGAGGGATGGTAGGCTGGAAGCAGCAACATGGAGGGACAGAGCACTCAACAAGGAGAAACAGGGGGCAGCATGCAACAACATAGAAAAACAGGACGGAGCACACAACAAGGATAGAAACAGGACAGTGCAGGTAACAACAGTGAGAGGAACACGGCGGATCACAAAAGAACAGAGAGAGAAACAGGACAGAGCACGCAACAACACAGAGAAACAGGACTGAGCATGCTACAACATGGAGAGAAACAGGACTGAGCATGCTACAACATGGAGAGAAACAGGATTGAGCATGCTACAACATGGAGAGAAACAGGGTTGAGCATGCTACAACATGGAGAGAAACAGGGTTGAGCATGCTACAACATGGAGAGAAACAGAAGGGTGGAAGTGAAGACGGTGGAAGTGAACAAACACAGTAAAGGAGCAGGTTATGGCAACAGCTAACAGCGGGGTAAGGAGAGAGACAACATATAAAAACACATGCACTCTTAATAAGTGCTGCAATTAGAAGGAAAAAAATAGCCTGGGCCAGAAAGCGTGAGCAGTAGAAGGACACTCACAACGAAAGGAAGCAGTAATTGGTCCAAGCTACAGAAATACATGAAGAGAAAGTGACACTGGCTTGCACTGACTTAACAGCAGCCAGAAAATGAGTGACGCTTAAGTCAACCAAAGGTAAGCAATGGGTAAGCTCCAAGCCCCTTTTAACCTAACAAAATGTCTCAGAAGCAGGTGCTGTCTCGGCCAAAAACTGATTCTACACATACAAAGTGCTTAGGCTCACACACACAAACTTCCTTGCTGAGTGAAGGTCGGTGTGTCCCTTGAGCACAGTGACATCACGAGTCGTATGTAATAGATAATTACAAACGACTAGGTGGGTCATTTTCTTATTATAGGCACGTTCTGACGTCAGGAAAGAAAATACAATTAAGGGAGATTAAGTGCTCCCACATATTAAAAAACCAAACACTCACATGGCATCCTGGTGAGCACATTCTTGGGGCCCCGGTGTCCCTTTCTGGGGGGCCGGGGCTTCGTGTCCTCGCAGACAATCAGGTTCTTGAGGCGCTGGACTCGCTCAGGATCCGGAGGAGGTTTCTTGCCTTTGCGCGTCTTGACAGTCCCTGTTGCCCGGGCCCTAGGTACCCCACCCCGGCGCTGAAAACTTTCGTATTCAGCCAAGTTGTTGAAGGCACGTACCTCAGGAAAAGGCAACGGCACCTTTGGGGAGTAAAGCACTAAGAGGGGATCAAAACGATCTGAACTCACGTCCAGTTGCGGTCCTGGAGGACTGTCCCCTCTCTCTCCAGCCTGGCCAGCACCGGGTGTTCGATCGTCCTCCCCATGGAAATGTTCAGGGGGGTCTATAGGCCGACTTACTCTATGCCCTACCCCGGGGGCCCGGCTTCCCTCCCCAGGCATGGGATCAGCGGATGCCCCTGGACGCCCACTTTCGGGGGCCCTGCTCCCATCCCTGGGGACTCTGGCTCCCTCTCTAAAGAGGGAATCAGTGGGGGCCCCAGCATAGCCTCCTGCCTTGGAGAGGGGTTCACCGGTAGTCTCTGCACGGCCTCCAACAGGGGCCCTCCATCCTTCTCTGAAGAGTGGGTCACTGAGGGCCCCAGCGCGGCCTGCCCCCGGGACACTGCCACAGACCCGGGATAAGGGCTCATTACGAGCCCCGGTCCGACCGACCTCCCTGAATGACTCGAGCGGGTGCCGGGCCGCGGGGCGGCTCTCCCCGGGGCCTCTGTCCCCTGCCCTGGGGTAGGGATCACTCGAGTCCCTGGGGCGGCCCTCCTCTGGTCCCCTGTCTCCCCCGGTGGGGACGGGGTCACTCGACTCCCTCCCTCGGGCGCTGCCTTTCCTGGGACTCCTGCCCCTGTTTCCTTTCTTCGAGAAGGGGTCACTCGAGTCCCTAGCTCCTGCGCGGCCTTTCCTCGGGCTCCTACCCGCCTCCCTAGACGAGGGGCCACTGGAGTCCCGGACCCTGGCCCGAGTGCGCCCCTCCGCTGGGTCCTGGCTCCGTGCAGCCCGGCGCCGCGCTCTCTCCTCCATGCATTGGGCGCAGCAGCAGCTGCAGGGACCAGGCTGCCCGCGCGAAAAGAAACCGAAAACAAACCAGGCTGAGGGGAGGGAGGAGAGACACGCAGGGGGTGTGACCACACGGGATCCCAGCGCGCCGTGCTCTGAGATCGTGCAGCCAAGAACAGTGCGAAAATCTCCTACGTCCTCATCTCCCAGTGACGGCTCTATAAGTGCTTCCTTTCACCCACGCAGTGCGTGGGGAGCTTCACCAGAACATACAGATTAGAAACCCATGGAATCGCAGGGTACAGAGTTTATGTCGCAGTGACTCTGCAAAGCAATAAGAGAGCAGCGTTGCTCGATTATTTCACAGGTTACAGCAAAGTGAGCAGGTTGGGGCTTTGGTCTAAAATGGGAAACAATTCTTCGAGATCCGATAAAATGGGGGTCACGATGCAGCATAAAAAGGCAGTGGAATACGAGTGAGTCAACTCACACAGTTATTCTTTAAAAAAAATTCTGCCACAAAGAAATCGCATCAAGGACAGATGTGACAGTAAATCTATACTGGGTGAGTTTATCATAAACAAGCTGCATTTTAAAGTATCTCACACGGTTAATGCACCTTCTGAAGGTGCCCATCATTTTTCAATGGATAATAATAGTAAGATAACTTTGGTGTTTAATACACTTGAAAAGATCTATATTTCAGAGCTGCTCAAAGGTCTAGGTTACTGAAAACCGTAAACTGCGTTTCTATCTCTCACATCCAGTGGCAGCCACCACATACAACAAGCATTTGTAATGCACTAGGTCTCGCATTAACGCGAATTTAAGCTATTGGCATTGTAAATGACAATGCCTTTTATTTATGTTTTAAAACCAAAACATAAATAAATGGCATTGTCATTTACAATCCCAATAGCTTAAACTTGCGTAAATGCGAGACCTATTGCATTGCAAATGCTTTTTAAAGGATTGATGTGGTCTATGGCTGCTAAAACCCTTTCCAGAACTTTCCATCAAAAAACAGCACCCTGTTGCCTCAATCAGCCCCACTCCCTCAAAAAGATGTGTGCAACCTGTTCCCATAATTGCATAATACGGTAGGAGCTTAGACACATCACAAGAATGGCACTAGGCGCTACATAAACTTGCATTTGTCAACAATAGAGCTCCCTTCCTCTCAACCCGCTGCAGGGAGGCAAAAAGGTCACAGGTCAGTCTGTACAAAGGCCACAAAAGACACTCATGGAAGAAAGAAATGAATGAATGAAATAACATGAAAACATATTTATAAAGCGCATGGATACCCGGAAGTGTCCCAGCGCTATAGAGCAGAGATTACTGAGAGAGAAGCAGCAAACTAGCTGTTACGAAATCGAATTGAAATTACGTCACACTGGACTGGGCTGGGGGTGGGAGATGTCAAGATACCGAGCAGGAAGACGTGAGACAAGAACAGTAACTTACTGTGCGGCAGCTCGTGCAGATGGAATGAACACGTGTCGCTGGCTGCAGAGTGCCATCATCTCCCCTTTTGCCGGACACAGATCACACTGGCTGTCAGTAGAGCACCCTTGCCCCCGTGCACACTGGTCATCTTGGAGATTTCCTCTCCCCTGCCAAGTCATTGCAATGTGGGGTGCCACAGGGGTCGGCTCTTAGTCCGACCCTATTTAACATTTATGTGGCCCCCCTTGCTAGACTAGTAAGATCGCAGGGGATGGAGGTGGTGTCTTACGCCGATGACACCCAGATCATGGTGTCACTGGCTCACTCTGTCAGTACATCCGCATTCAGCTTTAGGTCATGCATGCAACGTGTGGCGGAGTGGATGATTCTCAACTCCCTAAAGCTGAATGGCGACAAGACAGAGGTCTTGGTCTTTGGTAAAGACCAAGACGTGGTCGAGCGAGTGGTGGCCTTCATCTCTTGGCATCTGCCCCACTCCCTCCCAATCGGCCAGAAACCTCGGCGTCATTTTTGACACCTCACTTTCCATGACACTCCAAGTGAATAGGACCGTGGCCACCTGCTGGGGTGTTATCAAGATCTTAAAGAGAATCCTCCATTATCTCTCCTTCCAGGCGCGCAAACAGATTGCAATTGCTCTTGTTGGATCCAGACTCGATTATTGTAATTCTCTGTATGTGGAGTCCAACAAGGGCCTTATCCATCGATTGCAAACTGTACAGAACGCCGCAGCGCGCTTTGTCTTGGCCCTTCCTATAGCATCTTCGGCCACCACTGCTAGGAGAGATCTCCACTGGCTTCCTGTCCAGTTTAGAATTTCCTTTAAGCTCCTATGTCTCACATATAGAGCACTTGCGGCTGGCCCTGTAGACGCACTTGGTTTCTTGCTCACCCGTTATGTACCCACAAGATGCCTTCGATCAGCCGGGTTACATCAATTGGTAGTGCCTCGTGCTAGATTGACCAGATGGGGAGCAAGAGCTTTTTCTGTTGTCGCTCCTCAGCTCTGGAACTCTCTTCCGATGGAAATAAAAATCTTACCCTCTATCGACTTGTTTAAAAAAGCCTTAAAAACCTGGTATTTCACCAGAGCGTACAAATGAGATACTGCTGTCTGACCCGGTTTGTCTTTGTATTTGATTTAGGCGCCTTGACGCCCATTGGGCTAAGTTAGCGCGGTACAAGATACAATTCATTCATTCATTCATTCATTATGGCCATTTACTGATTGTCATCCCTCCCATGGCACCTTCCACCTATTAGCAGTGGTGACCGAATTAGAACAGGCCCCAAAGACCTGAAAGGGGGGAATCTGGCTTCCAGTCCATAAAGGAACCCTGGCAAAGTGAAAAGGTTTGGCTACTGTACAGTGCAGACATACAACATACATGCACACAGTCCATCATACAAAGGCACGAATGTACGCAGGACAAAAGACGGATGCATTCAAGCGGCCATGAAAACAGATCAGTAGACATCTCTGTAAACAGATCAATATTCATCCAACCACCCATGTACATGGGACACACACATATGTATGATTGGGCAGACATGAATAATTAGACAAACTGACGCTTTGATAAAAACCCAGTACCGGGGAGATGCAAGTCTGAGCTTTTTCTCCTCTGCAAAGGGGATCAAAGGAGAGAAAGAGTAAAGTGGAAATACCCATTCGATCATTGGCCTCTCCTTGTCAGGGTCTGACAGATGTGCCTACCGAAAGGATAATGAAGGAGGACTACATCTCCCATAATGCCTAGCGGTAGTAGAGGGACGGACCAGGAAGGCATATAGCACTATGGGAGGCAGAGATCATTGCACGTGATTCGTCCTTGGGAGTTACTGGTTGCAGACGCCCTGTCCCCGCGGAACCGCTACGGAGTTCTGTGGTTAACTTCGCGTAGCCGTTCAAGCTTCGTGGCTGAGAAGCAAGTTGCGTGCCTGCTCGGATGAGCTAGCACGTTTGAGGCAATTACCAGCTGGTGTTGGCATTGTTGAGGTGAGGCGCTGGGAGACGCCGGATTGCCCCCTCCGCGTCCTCACAGATTCTTTTGCCACCATTGCTGAGGTGAGGCGCTGGGAGACGCCGGATTGCCCCCTCCGCGTCCTTACAGATTCTTTTGCCACCATTGCTGAGGTGAGGCGCTGGGAGACGCCGGATTGCCCCCTCCGCGTCCTCATTTGGAAACGGTTGCAGCAGTACGCTCGGCTGAGGGTATAGCGCTGTGACCGGGTGTTTTGAGTGAGTTACTTGAGATTTCGGTCTGGGAGACGCAGGATTTCCCCCTCCTCGGCCGCATCAAGTAAACTGCTCATTAGGGGGATTATTGAATTCAGAGAGTCAGGAGACGCCGGATTGCCCCCTCCTGGAACTCTCGTGTTAATCTAGAGACTGGATGCGAACTATGTTTTACTTGCTTAGAAGCAGTGAGAGGACATCCAAAGAACTTGGGACTTGCCGGTAAGGCTATCTTTGTTTTCTTCTATTAACATTTCGTTTTTCGGAATCCACTGGGTTTTGCTTTGTTCGCCAATCACGGAGGTAGCGCACTTCAGTCTACCATCGTGTATACCTGTTGGAACCTTAGGGGGAAGGAAGCCATTTTTTTCATGGAGAACTGAGTGTTTCAAGTATCCAATTTTCTTCAAAGAACTATTGAGTTTGCTTTTGGTACGTATGATACTTGTGGGGTGGAGGAGTACGGGGCCTATGGTGAGGTTGCTCTAAGAATAATATGGTTATCGTTCTTCTCTCTTTTAGCTCAGTTATTATATATATATATATATATATATATATATCAGAGGAGAGAAGAATCTCAGAGGAGGGAAGGGGTCATCTCCTGAGCATTATCAGGTACTGTTTTTGAGTCAAGTTAACAGTACAAGAGAGTAGATAGAAAAGAGGTGTGTACTAACGTGTGTCCTCTTTTGTTACAGGTTTCCGTATCCCTGCTGCCCCTACCCCTACCTATCTCTCGCTTGACTGCCTTTGTGCTCTGGATGTGTTCTGCTAGTCAGAGTGCAGGGACGTCAGGAGGTGGACCCCATTTGAGCATTGTTCCGTCCTTGAGGAGCTAGCAGCCGTGACGCTCCTTGGAGGTCTCCTGTGTGACGGAATAATTGAGGTTCAATCCCCATCCAATCCCTTGTTTTTTGGAAGGCTCCCCTCCATATAAGAATGAAGTGTCAAACACATGACTCTTCCATGGCTGTCTTCTATACCAGTGGTTCCCAAACGTTTTCATCCTGTGGCTCCCTTAACCTATTTTCCATTGGCCGTGGCTCCCCATTATGTTACTTCGTTTTGGCGGGTGGGAGGGGTGTAAACCCGGCCTCAGGAGTACTTCAGTTTTTCACCCTGAAAATAATTAGCATGAAGCAGATGTAGGTATTATAATCACAATGTGTTATTTTGTGGGCTTGTGTATAAATGTTCTAGATATGCCTCTCGCTGTTCATGGTTCTGAGTATGGATGTTCGAAGTGGGTGCGTTTTTGAATGTGTGCATGGACGAACATTGTAGATGGCTATGTATGTGGATGTAAATGCATTGATAATCTCTGCCTATTTGCATTAATGTTTTAGATTGGTATATGGTTTTTTAGCAATGTTAAATGCAAAAACAACAGTTTGATGGACAGAATGCAGAACTATGTCATACATTCACCCCAGTACAGAGATCTGGGGCTAAATCCATCGTTTTTTTACTCACCATGCCATTCCAGTTTGAACCCAGCCATATGCAAATCAGTCTTGACCCTGTGCCCCATGGGAACAGTCCAGCCCGAACTGCAAAGCCAGGTCCTCCATGGACTGGAAACAAGCATCCAAGGACCGGTTTCGGGCTTTCAGCCCTCATCAGCTTGGATAGCTTGATTACAGTGGCATGGAAAGCACGGGACTCACGTCTTAGCATACCCGTCCCACTCGGGGTGACAAATGCAAAAACAACAGTTGATGGAAAGAATGCAGAACAATGTCATACATTCACCCCAGTACAGAGATCTGGGCCTAAATCCATCGTTTTTTTGTCACCATGCCATTCCAGTTTGAACCCAGCCATATGCAAATCAGTTTTGACCCTGTGCCCCATGGGAACAGTCCAGCCCGAACTGCAAAGCCAGGTCCTCCCTGGACTGGAAACAAGCATCCAAGGACCGGTTTCGGGCTTTCAGCTTTCAACCCTCATCAGCCTGGATAGCTTGATTCCAGTGGCATGGAGAGCACGGGACTCACATCTGACCAATGTTACTCATCCTTAGTGGGAGTAGGCACAGCCTTGAATGAATACAACTTTAAAAGTTGTGCAAAACCAGGCTAAGTCCATCAGAAACCGGGAACAAAGTGTCTTTGGGACCCTGGTAGCAGTAAGATGCCAATACTTATTTTCCATTGTGATGGGGAGGAATAATAAAAAATGCATTACTAAAACATAAGAAAGACAAGCATTTGCAATGCAATAGGTCTCGCAGCATTAAAGTTTGAGTTATTGGCATTGTGTATGACAATGCCAATAGCTATAACATTTGCAAATGTGACACCTATAGCATTTGTAATGCAATATGAGTTGTATTTACATGACTTAGATGTATTGATATTACAAATAACAATGGTTTTTCATTTTTTTAATACTTAAATAAAAGTTATTGTAATTGAGTTGGTGGAAGGGTGAAGTGGGTCGTGTCCCCGAGTGATGTCGTGGTGTCCCGAGTGATGTGGTGGTGTCCCCGAGTGATGCCCCCGAGTGATGTGGTGGTGTCCCCGAGTGACGAGTGGTGCCCCTGAGTGATGTGGTGGTGACCCAGAGTGGTGGGGTGGTGTCCCCGAGTGAAGTGGTGGTGTCGCCGAGTAATTACCACACCCTATAAATACTGAAAACCTCCGTTGTGGTTTTTATTGTCTGCTATGACTGCTAAATTCAAGGGTGGCAGACTCCAAACAAAGGTCCTCAGTATAAGAGGCCTCTTAATTCCTATGGGGCCGGTACCGGCTTCATTTGAATCACGTTTTTATGTCACCCAGAGTTTTGAGTTGCTAAAAGGAGCCAACAAGCCTGGTGAAAGTCCAACCAAAATGAGAATTTACCATGGAAAAGACACCCAGATTCACTGATTCCTGTGGGAATTCCTCATTTCTTAAGCTCTCATTATGAGTGGCCTGCTAAATGGCCTAGATTTTCGACCCGACCCCCCTCCCCACCCCAGCTGAAGTTCTCCCTCAAGAGTTAGAAAAAAGCATGTATAGGCAGCTCTGGGGTGTTACCGATACCTGGGCTAGGCGTACAGGCAGTGGTGGGGATAAACAAGCCCATTACAAGTTGGATCCTGAAAGTCCACCAAGAAATGAAGAATTACCAGGAAATGGGTAACTCTGGGTTTGATCTCTCTTGTAGTTCCTCATTTAGCAGAGGTGTTTGGGTCCTCCAGCGGAGGCGGTAACTTGAGGCAATTGCTTCTTATTCAGGCCTCAAAAGAATTTTGGGGACCTTCGTTTTTCTTTTAATTACCAATGAAGCACTGGAACAGTCCTACAACATCTTTATTCACCACTTTTTGTTTGCATTTTTAAAAACGTGTTAAGTATGGGAAAATTAAAACCACACAGGTCAAAATGCAATCAGATGCCAAGTGGTCCCGTTTCATTTGTAGCCCCTTAAGATTAAGACAGCCCTGGCTTCTAGGCATTTGCATTTTTGCATTCTTCAGCTTGCAAGTCTAACTTTGCATACTATCGTGCAGCTTTACACGTTTCCGCATGAAATGGCCGCTGGCCAAAAAGTCAGGGCTTCTTTGAGCCTGCCAGACATGAAATCCTGCGATATGACAACCAACTAAGATGTTGCACAACATAAATTAGAAATACGTAGGAGAATGTGACATTGTGATAAATTCACAGCTGGCACGGAGGACTTCACCCCCTGTTCCCCAGAAGGGAAATGCATCGGCTCATTTCTGCATGTAGCAGCAAGTATTCTGCTTGGAAGACGCAGCACTGAACGTGATACCACTTCCGCTTCCCAGATTACGCTTTACGCGCGCACGCGGACAGCGGCTTCTAAGAAGTTACACAGGTGCAGCCACCCACCCACAGATTACGAAGGCCGACGTCACGGACATATCTTTAACCGGATGGAACGCACTCCCTACTTTAATTTAAGTGTTAATTATAAAAAAAAACAATTGTTATTTGTAATATCAATATATCTAAGTCACGTAAATACAACACATATTGCATTACAAATGCTATAGGTGTCACGATTGTGAAAGTTATGACTATTGGCTTTGTAAATGACAAAGTTATTAATTTCTTGACTTTCAAAACCAACACATAAATAAAAAATGTGTCATTTACAATACCAATAGCTCAAACTTTCCTAATGCGAGACCTATTGCATTGCAAATGCTTGTTTTAAAGAAGTTGCACCGGGGTGTCATGATAGTCTACCTTTAACACGCTAACACGCAGCAGGATCTCGAAGGTGTGTTTAGAATGCCTTTGGGCTTTACCTCTAGTGTGTAGAGAAATAGATAACACACTCTACACAGATAGCGCTGTGTTTGTGACGCTAATTCCACATACACTTTGTCTTGATGCAGGGTTGAAGTGAGAACCTATCTTTATGGCACATACTAATGACAGGCGCGTCATTTGTAAGCTCCAAATATTACTGTATGAGGATTTGTCATTCAGGAGGACTTCATGCTATGAGCATACAAAAGCGACAGGGGTGTTTATTAAACGGTTACTTTATCATTTTTTAACTAAAATTAGGAATACATACATACTCTTATGACCGAAAATGTTCTTTCAAAGTTGTTCTCCTGCTCGATGCTGTTGTAATCTGGTTCACACATAGAGATTTAAAAATCCTGACATGAAACATGTTGACAAAGAACCGGCGGTTTATACTGGGCAGCAAGAGCGAAAGCACCAAACTCATATTACATTAAGGAAACACTAGAAACCCAATTTTGCAAGAGGGAGGGCGTTGCAAAGGGAGAGTAAATTAAATTAAGATGTGCCGCCTGCTCGCCCTTTGCTCCTTTGCCGAGGCTACCGCCAAAGTGCAGCATGGCTGCATACGTCACCCATAGCTCTCTCCTGTGGAATGGGCGTGGCTCATGGGGACACTTGCGCTTTCTGATTGTATTTATATAGCGCTTACCTAATTGTGTCGCACTTGGGTGTTTAATAACCCCATGCCTTCAGTGATGTAACACTGATCGCTGCAGTGTAGCACTCCACTCTGCCCGCTGTTCCAGACCCCCTGTCCGGAGGTCGTGGGGTCTCCCACCCCACTTTTCAAGGGGCACCTGAAGATAAAGTCAGGAATCCCGTGTTCAGGGCGCAAGGGGCGAGGCCTCCTCGCCTCACCTGGGCCCACAGCGCGCGCCTCCAATTAAATCCGGTGTTTCTTTTAATGGCCCTTTACGCTGACAAGTGGCGCTCATCCCGGGCCAGAAATACTGGGTTGATAATGCCCAGCGCTTCCAATCAGGGCCCTTTGTGCGCGCTAACCACTCCGCAGCCTCCCCCAGGGCCCGGCGCTTTCCTCCCTTTCTTGTCCTCCTTCCCGGCCATCCCCGCTCCCTCCTTCCCGCAAATTAGCGCACAAAGCGTGCGGCCGGCGCGGGCTCGGCGGCCTGTCGGCCTTAATGAGGCAATGCAAGTTTGCGCCTCTCTGCTAAATTCTCTCTTGATTGGCAGCTGCTCGCGAGCCGCGCTCACAGAAAACCTCTCCGTACACCCCGGAATCCCGCCGAGGCCACCCCGGAAGTCAGGCACGGTCGCCTGTGACGGGGCGGGGCCACGTCCAGACCGGAAGAGGAGGCAGGCGGAGGCAGGCGAAGTCAATGCGTCTCACGGCCCGGGGCTCCTGTGAGCGGTGTGGAGCCCCGGGGCCGCGCTAGCAGGAGGTTGGGCGCCGCGTGCTGAGAGAAGAGTCCCCGACATTGGCCAGGTAAGTTCCAAAGGCTGGGGGGGCTTGGTGCACTTGTGTGTGTGTGTGTGCGTGTATGCTTGTGTGTGTATGTATGTGTGCGACGGTGACGGCGGGGGAGGGGGGCCTCGTGCACCTGTGTGTGTGCGCGCGTGTGTGTATGTGGCAGGGGGGGTGTCTTTGTATGTATGTATGTGCGTGCGTGCATGGGCGCTTGTGTGTATGTATGCGCATGCGTGTGTGGTGCTTGAGCTTCCCAGGAGACAGCGCCTGGCCACAGCGCGCGTTCCCGTTTCAAATCGGCTCCAAGGATGCGCGCAGCCGGGACTGTCTCCTGGGAAGCACAGTCGCTAACAAAAGATCTCTAGCGAGACACAGCGCTGACGCGCTGTTTTCGCTACGAGACCTAAAAAATACCTAATGTCCTAAAATGCTAAAAACACGTTTAAAAAATATTTCAGTAGAGTTAAAGAGCCGAATAAATAAACATATTTCATTTATTTTAACAAAGCAGGGGGCATTCTTGGAAGAAATATAGCGAGCTGATGTTTTTGAAACTAACTGTGGGGAATATGTTAAAATGACAATCATTTTCCACAGTTTTCAAAGCGTTTATGACCAGGAGCCGCAAGAACAATGCTAGGGGTAGCAATGGGCAAGCCAGGGGTCGCAATAGCGACACCTACATGATGCCAATGCTTTTTAGCAACCACAGAACAACAAAACAAAGAGGGGAAAAAGCAAAAACATTCTAAATGCACCTTGAAGTGTGAAAGCAGCTCATTGATGCAAGTTTACAGCTCATTGCGCTACATAAAGATGACTACTGCTTATGAACTTGAAGTAACAGGAGTATTTCTTTGACAAATGCACTGATCTTGCAACACAAAATAAAATCTGTGTTCTGCATATTACACGTTGTGCTACGCAGCAGGCGCATTAACCCTCTATGCTGCTTTAAGAGGAGCCAAAACTGACAGGCTAACCACATCTATGTCTGCATTATTATCACACCAAAGCCTGATTTCACTATATTTTACACACAGCTTCTCGAAACTGGAAGCTCACTTTCATATGGGGCAGCTAACAGCATACTCTTGCCATGTATCCATGTGCAGTCAGTCGCTGGCAGCAAGGTGAGTGGTACTGTGAGGCCAGCTAGGTGGTCAGCACATGCATGCCCAGCCAATCGTCAAATGGCAGTCTTGCACTCCCACCCCCCAGTGGGGACTCATCAGCAGTCCGCACCTTGAACCCACTGCCAAGCTACACCAGCCTGACAGCTTCCAGGCACTGTGTATCCTGCAGTTCCAGGTGTGCGAATCTTGCAAGCATGCACCTCAGCTCTTCAAAGGACTCTCATGCATTCCAAGGCCTCTGTCCAGTTTTGCAACAAAGCACATGTTTATCAGCGCTTGAAAGGTGAAGCTCAGCGTAGGTCCTGTGGGGAGATCTGCACCTGGTCAGGTGCATGGCTGACTGAGTTATTGAAACCTGCTATGCCCCAATCCATTTTTTTAATGAACTTTTTCTTACTCACTATAATAGTTTTAATATTCTCGGGTTGCAGGCAGTGTTTATGATCACCAGTAAAGAGTGACCTTTCTAAATCAGAAGGAGTGTGGTATTTTAACATAGCATTTTAGTTCATCGAGCGGCATTGACTACCCTTAAATCTCATCATCTGCTGCTGGCGCTTCTATTTACCTCGTCCTTTTTTCCGGGTAGTACGTTGTAGCTGTTTTGTGGCAGGAGATGATGTTTCATTCAAATTACGCTATTGTATTTTTATGCCTCTGCTCCTTTCCTGCAAGGAGGTAGGTGTTTCTTCTGTTAATCCCTTTTCTTTTTAGAATCTGCTTCGCTTAGTTCTGTTCTCCATTCTGTGCTCCTAATAATCGTGCATGTTTTTAAAAGATTGAAGTGAAATGAAACGCCTGCCACTTCCTAATTTGAAAATCGTCTCATTTTTGACACTACATGTGCATCTGTTCCCGCCGCCACTGGCTAGTTTTGCTGGCGCGCTGGGGTGCCGCGGCGCACAGTTTGGGAACTGCTGTTCTATACAGTGACTTGCAGAGCACAGCCCTCTCTGGAGTCAGCACACACATGGTTGTAAGCCACACAGCCCTCACAATTCCTTCCACAAATCATTGCATTGTGGTAACATAGTTCAGATATTTTTGGCTGCTAAAAAAAATCTAATGCAATAGGTCTCGCATTTACGCGAATTTAAGCTGTTGGCATTGTAAATAACAATGCGGTATATTTATATTTTAAAAATGATAACAAAAATAAAAGGCATTGTCATTTGCACTGTCAATAGCTCAAACTCACGTAAATGCAAGACCTATTGCATTGCAAATGTTTGTTTAGGTAAAAGTGCCTACCTTTCACTACAACAGAACCAAGCCTCATGTGATGTGCCTGGCTCTACACCAGCCTGTGCCCTCATCTGAACTTTGAGGCTGGGGGTTTGGGTTGTGGAAGCTGCAGAGGCAGAGCCTGTGCAGTGTTGCTGTTTGGGACACAGAGTGACCTTAATTCATGCACATCCAGTACCCAGCCTCTCTCCAGACACAGAGCGAAGGTCACTTATGTGCGGGTTGTACTTAGGATTTTATAGGAGTGTGTGTTTCTGAGGCAGAGAGCGAGTACGACAGAACAACACAAAAGAGGCCATTTTGAAGTGAAGCAGTCAAAACAAAGTACATGCAGAAGAAAACCGCGAATTAATTAAATAACCATGCACGGCCGCTAAAGTGAGCGGACCACGCTGCAAATTAATGAAATAAACAAGTGCGGCTGATAAAATGAACAAAATAGTGCTCTTAGCCATGATAAAGCAGACCGTGTAGCATGACCAGTAAAAGGTCTAGGCCTTATGGGCGGTAACAAATGGAGGCAAGGCGGTACCAAGGATGGACTAAAACGCCTATATGTACCAATCAGAAGCCAGCATTTAAGAAGGACAATGACACAGAGCCAATGACAAATATGGGCGGAAGGTGGACGAGGCTTCCACAGAATACCTTACTACAGCATGCCTAGTAGAGAGAGCAGTGCATGCGTGCTGCCGCTAGGCTCAACCTAAAAAGTGGTGAGGTGGGTGGGTTCAGGCACAGGAGGAGCGCAGGAGGGTGCGCTGGTGTGGGGGAGGCACAGGACTGTATAAAATAATAATTAAGAAATCATAATACAAATTAAAAAGTTAAACTTACCTGCTTCTGGAAGCCATCCGGGTCGCGCCTCTGTGCTGGGACTTCCTTGTCCCAGCAGACACTGTGACTACATCACAGATTCCCTGTCTCTGCAGCACGGGGAATGGCCTGAGCAGGCTGGAAAGACGCTCCGCTCAGGGACTCTGAAGGGTTTCTCTAACCCAGCAGTTCAATATAGAGAAACATAAGTGTGCATGTGTTTTGATTGGCCTGAGACGGCCGGCCCCACATACATGAGCACTTAAGGAGTCCACATAGCACTCCTCCTCACCCTCCGCAACACCACACTAAGATGCTGATATCATGCATTCAGTAGCACTTATGGTCCACGAGGCGCTGCAGGTTCTTCTGTGTATTATAGCAATTAAAGCAGCCAGGACACCAATCACTGCTATTCGAGGAAATGTGGCCACTATGAGCCGGGTCAGGAGAGGCCCCTCATTGCTATGGTGAGAAGCGGTATGGGCCCCAGCCAGTTTGTTGTTGTTGTTCACTTCCCAATTAATTTTTAAACTTTCTCAGTGAAGGTGTGGTCTCCACGCCCGCTATGGTTCCATAAAAATACAAAGGAAACAAACTCCGGGCTCAATCCTCATCTTACGGCGCCTCCTGTTCACCTGTTCCAGCCCCAGAACAGTTCAATCCTGGACTGGGCAGTAGCACAGCCTCAAGATGATATCGGAACACCCAGTCCCACCAAGCACAGATAAAGGCAACGTCTCTGATGAGAGCAGCAACGAGAGAGCTGCACTAATAAAGAGCACCTTAAAAGGCCAGTCCTGGAAGGCTTCAGCTTTTATCAACAGTCAAAGCAGACAGTCAGCAGTGGATATTGAGTCTGAGACTTGGGCAGCTCCAACTAACCACCTAACCTCGGCTGTGCATCTTGCCACAGCCACACCTGCTTACGGAGGTTAGTCTCTTTTGCTAATAATAATCAAGTATACATACTTGCTTTCTTAATTGGTCAAATGTCACTTGTGCACTTTAAATCTTTTTTGTCATCATTGATCTTGAACGCTTCTTCTGTTTCTAAGTGTTTCACCTGAAAGTTTAGACAGGGTTTTGCAGTTTAGGGGAACCAAAAGAAGGGAAAGAGAAATGGGACATAATTGGATGAGAGAGCCAAAAGGAGTTGGAGAGAAAACAGAAGGGGAAAGAGCAGAGATTATCAAAAAGGAGTAGTGTAGATTAGGAGCAGAGAGAGGAAACGGAAGATAAATGGCGATAAAACGAGATGGAAGATGGAGAGGAAAGAGAACGAGAAAAGGGGAAAAAGATTAGAAGGAGAGCATGGAAAGTGAAATGTAGAGGAGGAAGACATAGATAGAAAGAGAAGAATTGCCAAAGGGTGAAGAGGAGAGAGATAAGTGGTCAGGAATTTTCAGATCTGTAATCTGAGAATCATGTCATGTCATGTTTCCTACCAGTCTAGGGGCCTGAATTAGAAGTGGGTAATTATAAAGGATACTCCAATTTATAGATATGCTAAATCTGAAACAAAAATCACTGAAGTTTCCAGCAATATAGGAAATTCCAATGGCCCAGTCTCCTCCAGTGTTAGCATTTCCTGCAGAAATTAGATGATTTTTGGTTACATCTCACTTTTAAATCATGACCTAGGACTATCCACCAACAGTAGTAAACTAGGTACCCTAGATGCCATACTCACTTTTGAATCTATGTAGCTGTTTCAATGCAGTTTTTATGTATTTATATACCCAAAAGGAATTCCCTTTTGTTTTTCTCATTACCAGAACATACATATTTTGGTGTACTCAACGTGTCACTCACAATGTTGGACATAAGCCTTGAAATGTCACACTTGAGTGCACCGAAATCCTGAAAATGTCACTTATATACACACTGAAAACGTAGCAGCTATGTAGATCTCAGATTTGTATTTTATGTAGCTAGTTCAATGGACTCGTGCTTTTGTCCCAGATTTCATTTTGTTACTTGCTGTTCATAAATTACAATCCTTGCAATATAGCACAGTATCAATGAGGTACATGCACATTGGAAGACATATGTATTGGGACGGAAAGGTCCTCTGTATGGTAATAGATGTGCACCCCTGCCTTGTGTGCCCAACTGTATTGTTGTCTGGATCTCTAATGATAATTTTTGTTCTCATAGTCAAATATAGATAATGCATGTGCGCCATGACGTAGGCCTGTCTCACGGATTGCAGTCTTATTGGACAGGTGGGGTGACCAAAGCACTACCCTCATAGTGGTGAATGCTACTGCCTTCATCAAGAGTGAAGAAACATGGGCATGGTGATGGCAGCATACGGAATAGTGATCAGCAGAAGTGAACAGGTCAGTTTAAAGCTGTGCCACTGGAGTAAAGCCTACAGACTCACTCAGATTAACCCCTTCGGTGCTGCGCACATTTTCGCCCTGTGAGGGCGATTTAAATAGTGGGCGGGATTCGGAAGGCTCCCAGCCGTCCTCCGCACAAGCCCACTGTGATGTATGACGGCCGGGGATGCTGAAGGCTTCCTCTGTGCTGGAGCGGGCAAGACTTGTTACGGGCCTACCGGGCTCTGGGGGAATCGCTGCTAAAGCCACTGCAATGCCAAAGACACTTTCAACTACTTTCTAAGAGTCGGAGTGGACTCTTGAGTACAACCTACTAGTGAGCACTCCCTAGAGCAGGCGGTGCAGGGATTTGCCAGTGAACCACTAGAGCCCCCGACTTCAAGCGGATTGTGTATTTGCTCATGAGTGTCGTAATACTCCTTTCAATGTGTAGTTAGAAGTAAAAAGCTGCTTTTTAATATAACAATAAGTATTTCAATGAACATTAGTTTATTAACAGTGCTGTGCACCCTTTGATTTATGAGTCATGTTCACTAATCTGGACCCCCGCCCCCTCCCCCCGGTGCATCGGACTGCTCAACCATAGCTACCACTGAGAGTGAATTTGAGAAGAGGTACTTGGCCCAGTTACTCAGGATCCCTAGTAGGGTGGCCTGAGGCATAAGGAGTAAAAGGCCTCAGCACCCACAGTTCAGCCCAGTAATCCCATCATGCCCCGTGGCCCTCTGAACAGCTGTCTAGCACCTTAATGTTTTTCTCAATATTTTGGTATTCTAAAGTTGCTAAAAGGGTTTCTTTGAACAGCAAGAAGGCCATATTAGTACATACTAACCCAACATTGAGCTACATTTTAAATCTTGCCTTAGTGTTTCTGCAGACAAAGCACTCTTATAATGCCTTCCATATGGATTATATTTGATTGCTACACCGGGAGCCCTTCATTGGGTTATGTAACATTTCCTGTACATTGATTTATGCACTTGTATGATCCATTGTCTTTATAATGGGTATTTGATGTAAAGACCTTTGACACATAGCGTGGAGGGCGCTGCATGAATGAGATAGATTCGTGGCAGCGAGCACTCTTTTTAATATTGTGACTTTAAGTTTTAAATTGTATTAATACTTTGTATACCTGTTTCTTGTGCACACCTTTTCAACTACCACCGTTTCACCGCCGCATTGCTCCCCGTTCCACCGCAGCAAGTGCTGATTGTGTGGAGGGAGACAGCACGGCATAGAGGAAGCGAGATCCTCACTTCCGGGGCACACCATACGCGGCCATCTTGGCTGAGGCTGACGGTCCAGTTTTTGACAGGACCGAACCCAGCCTCCTATTTAAAGCGCATATGGAGTCGACGCGCAGCGGGCGCACCAATGGCGCGCCAAAGGTAAGCCCGTCTGCGCCTGTCTGCGCTCTGGCCGGGCGCAGGGCTAGAAACGCTGCGTGTCCAGCTACCATCAGGAAGTTTAGTAGGGAGGAGCTCCTATCACTAAAAACCATCTCCCAAACTTGCCCGCATCGATTAGACGTATCTCTTTGGAAGGGCCCCGTTAGCTGTCGGTAATGTAAGAAAACTTTTGCTCTCTCATATATTGCCGCACTTACAGTTGGCAGTAATATTCTGAAGGGGGGGCTAATCAATGCAAGATCTATGCCTAAACACGCATTACATATCCATGATTTAATAACTGAAGACGATCTAGATTGTCTCTTTATCACGGAAACGTGGCTCAAATCATGGTGCAACCCCGACATAGTGCATGCCCTGCCGCCAGGCTATCGTATCCAAAGGGCTGACAGAGGGGATAAACGGGGGGGGGGGTAGGCGTGGCAATTATTTATAAGGACTCGCTCAACTGAGTTGTAGCTCAATTGCATGATCTCAAAGGGGCGTAAGGGGTGAGTTTTCACATCAAGGTCAATGACACCTTCACGTTTGCGGGTGCTCTGATCTATCGCCCCCCGGGCCCACATAAAGACTTTCTGGAGTGCATTGGGGAAGCACTTAGCATTCTGGCACTCCGATTCTTGAATTTCACGGTACTTGAAGATATTAACATACACTTGGACTCCCCCATAGACACAGCAGCCAACGCATTTAGAGACACTATGGATGTATTAGGTCTAGCAATACTCACCATTAACTTCACTCATAGTGCAGGCCACACTCTAGACTGCATCTGCTCTAATCTCGCCACATTTAAGGTCAATCTCCCCAGAACCCAGACATGGACAGATTATGCACTGGTGCCTTTCAACCTCTCACTGGATGGGAGTGTGAAAGGCAAGTGGTCTGGTAAAAGCACTCCGGCCAGAAATAAGGAATGGAAAGCAATCATGAGCCACCCGGAATTGATCGCAATGGCCAGTGACTGTAGGCCCCTTATGATAGGAAATCCTGAATCGGACAATAACACCTTCAGGGAGTGGATGTCTCAGCTTAAAATCAAAGCAGGACCTGTTACAATCAGAAACAGGCCATGCCATAAGAGATTGTCTGCCCCCTGGTTCGACCAGACATTGAAAGCAAAACAAGGGGAAGTACGGAGAGCCGAACGTAGATGGCGGAAAGAATATTGTGAGGAGGACCGCTGTAACTATAAAATAGCCAGGAGCTCATATCATGCACTTATTAAACAAGCAAAAATTAAATTCTACACTGCAGCAATAGAAAATGCGAATAACAAACAAAAAGCGATCTTTAAGATCGTAAATGGCTTTAACAACCCTAAAATACTAGTGCAGGAAATTCCACCCTCGGAGAATCTCTGTAACACAATTGCAGACTTCTTTGAGTAAAAAGTACAGGGCCTTACAAAAGACTTTGCAGTACCTATCATAGAGCCAGGAGAAGGTGGCAGTATGGGGTATTGTCCTGTGGACCATTTGGCGCTCTTTCAGCCGATTAGTCTGGAGGAGACTCATCGGGCAATACTGGCGATCAAATCGGGATCACCGTTTGATCCGTGCCCCCCCACGCTCCTACATATGATCGTCGACGTTGTCAATCCTGCAATTAATAATATTACTAATGCATCATTGGCCACGGCTAACATCCCCTCAGAATGGAAACTGGCGGCGGTCAAACCACTGCAGAAGAAACAGCTGCCTGACCCCACCATTCTATCCAACCTTCGACCAATCTCATTGCTCCCTGCATTATGTAAGATAACAGAGTCTTTTGTAAATAAACAAATTACTAAGTTTCTTGAGGATAGCGAGGCATGGCACCCAAACCAATCAGGTTTTAGAGCACAACATTCCACCGAGTCAGCTCTCCTATTTACGACCAACACCATCCGAATGGCCCTGGACCAGGGTAAGAAGGCTGTCCTAATCTTATTAGATTTGTCGGCAGCCTTCGACACGGTCTCACATACCATCCTGATTGACCGGCTAATAACATCTGGCATTACTGGAAGGGTCCTAGAATGGATTAAGAACTTTTTGAGTGGCAGGCGGCAAGTGGTCACTTTGGGTGAATTCTGTTCAAAGGAAAAATCTCTTATGACTGGAGTACCGCAAGGGTCTTGTCTAAGCCCGACACTTTTCAAAGTGTACACCACCCCTCTCATCAGGTTGATATTGTCTTTCGGCATCGATGTGGTAGCATACTCCGATGATACTCAACTGATCCTAGTCCTTGATAAAGACACTAAGGACTGGGAAGAAAATCTTAAATGCTGCTTGACGGCAACATTTGAATGGATGGGGAAGAACCATTTGAAATGTAATACGGGCAAAACAGAGATTATGCCAATGGGTCCACATAATGACTTTGTCCCTAAACTATGGTGGCTGGAGAATGCTGAGATACCGCTCCACACCACCAATACGGCTCGTAATTTGGGTATAAAGTTTGATACCGCTCTGTCATTCAAACAGCAGGCACTGACAGTAGCCGGGACCTGTTTCAATATCATCAAGGGACTTGGGACATTTTTGGACCCGCTTCCTTTGGCGGCTAGGAAAATGGTAACAGTCGCCCTCATGACATCAAGGATAGATTATTGTAACAGTCTCTATGCAGGGACTAATAAAGGGGTCACACATAAACTCCAGATGGTGCAACATGCAGCAGCCAGGCTGGTGCTGAAATGGCCGAAGAAATCCTCAGCATCAGCAGCATTAAACACCCTGCACTGGCTCCCAATAACCAAAAGGGTCCTTTTTAAGGTCCTGATTATTACCTTTAGAGCATTCCACTCTCGAGGGCCAAAGTATCTATGGGGGAAGTTTTCCAGGTATCATTCCACACGTACTTTGCGGTCCTCAAAAGCTAACCTTCTGTCTGTCCCTGTTTTCAGACTAAGTACGAGAGGTGGTAAATCTCTACCAGTCCTAGGGTCAAAAGCCTGGAATACTCTTCCCCCTTATCTCCGGACCCTGGAGCGGGAAGTAGATTTCCGAAATGCACTGAAAACGTGGATTTTTAACTTACCGGATACCTGTGTCAGAGCACTAGTGTGATAGCCTGGATGAACCACCATAAGAACCACCATAAGCAGTATGACCAGTGTTTAGATCTTTACGGTCAGTAGCGGCGCCTAGATGCTACTTGGAGCGACTGTTGAGCGGTACAAATACACCATTACATTACATTTTACATTGGGATGAGTATTGCTCTGAGAGAAATTAAATAAACAAATAATTAGAGTAATTTACATTGTTATTAATGTCAATACTTATACAGTAAGATAGAGCTGACATTTATACAGGCTATTCATAGCTCTTACACACATGCGTTGAACAAAGCCAAAAATCTGCCTCCAAATCATACTTTCTCTTAAGCACTTGTGAAGCGATAACAAGCTAAGTACCTTTGTTTCCCTCTGTTCCACTGTCACCTCAGTATTTGGCTTTGGCTAGCTCCAACACAGGATCAGATTCTAACAAAAGGAGGTCTGATGGCCCTGTAAGTGACTTCTTTGTGTTTGGCTCAGCTGGGAGTGTAAATAAGATCCGGATCCTGCTCAATATTAACGGCTAGATCTAGGATCCTAGCTGAATCGTCCTCATTGGTTTGACTGATGAAAACTCACAGCGACAAAAACGGATGACTGACACAATACTGTCGTAAACAATATCGTTGATAAAAAGATTGTGTTGAAAATATTGCTTACAAAATATCATGCTCCTATACTTAAAATGGTAAGTACAAAAGTTTGTAAACAAAATATTGTTGACAGTAATATTGTTCAAAAATAGAGAATTCTTTAGAATGTTTAATAAAGAGTTTAAAGTAGTCAATGTAAAATACTTTAATATATAAATTTGATATATTGTAAATTAAATATATCCCACTAATATTTAATACTATGGGCCAGATTTAGATCTTGGTGGACCTGGTCCCGGCATCGCTTTTTCAACGCCTTCTCCGCCCACCCGCTCTATTTAGATGCTAGCAGTTCGCTGGACAAAAGACCGTTGGCATGCCACCGACTCCACCAGCTATGTTCACCTGCTTCTACAGCGCAATGGGCAAAAGCAGCTGTCGGAGGGAGGACCACCATTTTATCCCCCAGGCCAATCACGATGTGCCATCCCACCGACGTGACTGTGGCGGCAAAACCTCCACACCAGAGCTGCTCGACTGGAACCGATCGAAGGCAGAAACTCACCTTTTCTCGCCTTTACACTTCCTTTTCCACCATGGACCCGATCTTCCAAGTCCTGCCACTGCTGCTTAAAGACGCACAAAATCTACATCATCATGGATGGAATCAACAGAGAGCTCCACTTTTGCCTGTTACCTTTTGACTTGTCTGTTAACATTTGCACTGGACAAGTGCATTTTTAAATCTCTCTTACAAGCAGAAAGCATACCAATGTGCAATGCATAAGTATGTAATGTTAAATAAATTTAAAAAAACACACCTGTATTGTCACATTGTACAACAGAAAGAAAAACCATGGCACTGAATGAGTTTTTACTAAAAAACAAGTGAAAACATAGTTTGAATATTCCTTAGTTCACACCTGTTGAGATTTGTACGATATTCTCCCAGCGCCAGGAATCCTAATACCATTTAAGCCTTGAAAAAGTCACTATGTGACGAAACATGTGTTTGCTGTCATCAATATATTGAAAATTGAAGAACATGAATTAGTGAAACAAGAATGTACTGAGGAAAACTCAAACTACGTTTTTCTGCATTAAAGAAAACTTTCAATTTAACACGGTTTAGACCTCACTTGTTTCTTGGTCATAATGCATTGAGTGCTATGGTTTTCCTTTCTGCTATGCTGACACATTGCGTCTTTGATCCAACGTGATATTACACCTTGAGTAGTAGGGTGTGGAATAAGCGTAAATGCACCACCCCAAAATACGTTTTGTGCATTTATTGATTACTGTATACCCACTACAATTTACACTTTAGCACTTGGTGTGATTTCAGGCCACTAGTATCCTATGTGCTATATTTGTCACATTGTATGTATAAATTTGGTGCAAGCTGACTTAAAAAAATGGACACTTGCACAACAAAGGGTATCAAATCAAAACGTACATATAGAAAATTGCCACATTAAAAACATGCAACACACATCATTGGAAACAGTGCAATGTAACATGATGCAGAAATTGCGCTAAACAAGGCATAACATTTACATTATAAATTACCAGTAAAATCAATGTCAGTCCCAAATTTGAAGTATTTTACCTATACATACATTTAACATTTCCCCTTGCCTAGTGCAACTTAAATAGTCACAATATTTTATAAGGTGTAATGCATATATGCTCATACTGATCAATAATCAAGGTAAAACAAACATACCTGTAGTAACACATCCCAACATTTTTTTAACTCCTTGGACGCTCATGACGAGCTCAGCTCGTCATGATGTACACCTCCATACACTCATGACGAGCTGAGCTCGTCATGAACAATGGGGTATCTCAAGTGCCAGCACAGGAGGAAAATAACACTAGCATCGATGGTGTTAAACATCAATTAGTTGGTGCAAGTGGGCATTACTATGAGGAATGACTGCACCTAAATTAAAATGACCATCACATACAATGTTAACCAGTATATGCACTTAACAAAGTAGAAAAAAAAATCTGTTGTATTACCCGACATCATAGTAAAGAAAAATAAGCACTTCACATTTTAGTCAGAAAAAATGCTAGGAAAGAAACAATTGCAAAGAAAAATTAATGCCAGGACTACCTTGGTGAAATCAAAATTATGTATTTATTCCAAACAATGAGTTAAATCTCTCAATATACTTCAAAAGCAAAATGGCTGTCCATAACATTTCTACAAAGTGCTGTGCCCTGTTGTGCGGTGGTGTAGGAAGTTGGCTCTGTATATACTATACCAAAGTGAGGTGTAGTGTGCACAGAGTCCAGTGGAACCCCCCATAGTTAGGGGTAGGTAAAGTTCGATAGCACCTCATTCTCAATTTGTGGTAGTGTGGTCGAGCAATAAGACAGTATCAGGGGACAGTGTTAAGCATTTGTTGTACACACTCAGTCAGCAAATCAATTCACACACTCAAAGACTGAATGTAGCGATCACGTTGCCGACAGGGCTATTACCATACCATTCACGGACGTTCCGCTGTTTCCCTGGTCGACCTAATACGAGGGTGTTCGTCCTGAAAACTGCAACTACCAGCATGCCTAGGGGCAGGAACCATGAGGCTCAGGGCGGAACTTACTAAAGCACCTCCTTCACGCTGAGAAGGTGCTTGTCAATTTATCTGGTTTCTTCGAGGAATGGCGGATGGTGCTACCCGCCGGATTTCAGCTTGAAGAGTGCAGCCTTTTGTTGTCCGGGACTTTGTACTGGAGATCCGTGTTCATTTGAGACTTGTAGCAGGTACTTTAGCGGTTGGAGTGCAGGCTCGCCTCCTCCGTGTCTTGCCTCGTGTTCCTGTGTGCGTTATAAGGAAAAGCCGCTGTGCAGTTTTAAACGTGTTGCTTCGCGTTTTCATTGCAGGCAGCGGGTGAACTACGATATTGCCCTGAACGCGTCTGATACCTAAGACGCGTTCAGAGTAAGATCGTTTCTAGTACTCCGGGGAAGTAGCTTTGCTTCTATTAATTTGTAGTGAACTCCGCGGAACAGAAGATTCCTGCACATTGTTAATCGAGTTCTCACATTCAGAGGAACAATACGTGTACATTGCGTTGTGCTGATAACAACGCCTGTTTTGTGGACAAGAATTTTTCCTGTGTATTACACTAAAGGGACATTGGGAATCCTTCACGTTTCTTTTGCCAAACAAAGTCACATACTGTGTTTCCGCTGTATGAGCCATCAAAAGAACCCTTGGGAGTGGACAATTATACTTCTTGTTTAGCACATTTTGTTTTGATAGGAAAAGGGAAAGAACAGGTGTTATATATTTTGCATTATCTTCCCCTTCTGCAGAGTGGAAGTCCTTCCTGGTGCCTAGCAGTTCTTTTGACCAGACCTTGAGGGAACCACAGAGATCACAGCTCTTTTATTATTTTGTCCACTTCCCTTTTCCCCGGGGCACAAGTTCACGCAGAGGGTTTCAATCTTCCTTTGTTGGGAATCGTGCCAGGGAGGAACTGGGAAGCCATTACTTCATACATCGTCTCCGCTGGTCACAAGGTTAAGGTTAGTGGCATTTATTATCCTTGAGCTACTGCCAATCCCGACACTGAACTTCAGACCAATTGTTTTTGTATAAAAGTATTCTTTTAGTTATTTTATTTCCTTGAACCAAGCATGCCTGGCACAGGTAAGTGAAAAGTTTTTTGCAGTAAATATACAGATTGTAACAGAGTTTGGATTGCAATTGTAAATGTACTTTGATTTGATTACAGTAGTGTTACTGATAATGCAATGCTTTTTCAGAATACCGTACATATACTTTGAATGGGATTTTTAGTACGTTAATTTTGAGATTTATTTATTTATTTATTTATTTATTTATTTATAGTGTTTTATATAGCGCGGACATGACCCGTGGGTATCAGAGCGCTTAACATATGGAAAACAGATTGACATAGTGGTAACATTTATAGCAACAAAACATATATAGAGGTAGGGCAGAGAGCTATCAGGGAGGTTAGAAAGGGGATTACCTAGGGACATAGAAGAATTAAACAGTTGACATTATAATAGCAATTATAGCAGCAAAAACAAATCAGGTGTGGGAGGTAATGTGCTGTCTACGGTGATTAAGGTAAGATATATTCCTAACGCCTAAGTAGTTAGTATTAGGGAGTGCCTATGTTTAGGTAGTGTCATAGTCATGCAGTCAAGTTCTATGAGGTAGTATTGTATATTATTAACAAGTCAATATCGGCGTAATAAGCCATAAGAGTAGTGAGGGAATAGTTGGATGCATCGAACATAAATATTAACAAGTTCAAGGTAAGGGTGATATCTTCCGGTGAACGGTATAGCATAGATATCACCTAATAGTGAGGTAGTAATAGGTTGTAGAGCCGATGCTTGAGTGGCATCAGTCGTTTGTCTTATTGGTCTTCCAAGTGTTCGTGGTGACTCCAGTCCTTTTTGGCAGAAATGTTCGTATCACAAGTCTGTGGGCATCTCTATATATGGTATTTACTCATCATGTGGCTTTTCAGTTCCCTTTTAAAAGCTGCGGTATTTTGAATCCTCCTGATGTAAGGAGGGAGTGAATTCCAGACTCTGGGGGCCGCTCCTGAAAAAGCTCGGTCATAAGTCTTTTTTTTCTGGAAGAATGCCGGCCGCAATAGCAGCTCTTTAGAGCTTCTTGTTGTTCTGTTGCCTCCCGATATCTTAATTTTCTTGGCGAGGTACCTCGGCATGTTGTAGTGGACCGCTTTATGTGTGATGCAGGCCATCTTCATTTTAATTCTAGCATCATAAGGTAACCAGTTTAGAGCCTTCAGGTGAGGAGATATGTGGTCGAATTTCCTAGTTCCTGTGATGAGTCTTGCCGCTGCGTTGAGACAGGCTTTTAGTGGTGCAGTGGATGTTTTCGGTAGGCCAGCTAATGTGGTACAGCCATATTCGATCCTCGAGATAACTAACGATTGGATGGCAAGTTTTAGGTCTGCTTCAGAGATAAAGGGCTTCAGTTTCCTTAGATAGTTTAAATGGAAGCGGGCGCCCTTGGCCATCAAGTTGATGTGTTCTTTCATGTCTAAGTTCTTGTCTAGTGTAATTCCTAATGATTTAGCTGAATTAAGTAGGGTCGGGGTGCAGTTCAGTGCTGTCACCAATTTCGCCCATTCCTTTGCCTCTGTGTAACTCCTTGTCGGTGAGATTAACAGGAATTCAGTTTTATTGGCATTCAGTTTCAGGTGATTGGCTGTAAGCCACTGCAATGCTCTCTTTAGAGTTTCATTCATAAGATCAATGTCTTCACTGCAGGCAATCTTCATGTATATTTGGGTGTCGTCTGCGTACATGTGGTAAGATATCTGTGAGATCCGAAGAATCTCTGTAAGAGGTTCTACATACAAGTTGAATAGATCAGGGGATAGCGTTGAGCCTTGAGGGACCCCTATTGTGTTAGGGCGAGGAGAAGAGGTTGCCTCGTTGACCAAGAATAGCTGAGTCCTGTTCTGCAGGAAGGAATTAAACCACTTCAGTACGTTACCAGATAAACCCATCCTGTCTTGTAGTCTGGTCATCAGAATCGCATGATTTACCGTGTCGAATGCCGATGACAAGTCCAGTAGAATCAGTAGGCACGCATGATTTTGGTCGAGGGCTTGTAGAGCGTCATCAACAATATGTAATATCGCAGTTTCCGTGCTGTGACCTGTTCTGAAACCTGATTGGCAGTCGTCTAGTAGTGAGAACTTAGCGATATGTTTACTCAGTTGGCCTTGTACACATTTCTCAAGAAGTTTAGCCAGTAACGGGATGTTGGTCACTGGTCGATAATTGTTCTGGTCTGTTGCATCAGCTGTCGGTTTTTTGATAATGGGAACTACCTGCCCCGTTTTTAGGCAGTCCGGAAGGGTCCCTTGTATTAGTGAGGCATTTATTATCTCCGTCCAGATTGGAACTAGAGTGTGACTGATTTCTCTTACACATTTTGCGGGTAGCGGGTCTTGGTAGTGGTTGTTGGGTTTAAGTTTCGCTAGCGTTTTGGCGATCGTTTCTTGGTTGTATAGTTCAAATGTGTCCCAGCTTGCCTTGTTTTTTGTGAAAAAATCCATCGCTGGCGCATTCGTCTCCTTTTTTGAAGGGGGAAGGGTCGTGATGTTAGCCGCTGATTTTGTGAGCTCAGCTTCTAGCAATTTAGATTTGTCCGTGAAAAATGAGAATTTCTCACAGCTTATAGGATTTTTTGGGTTCTCTTGGGCGGTTTTAGTTAGTTTGTTTGACTGTTGTTTTAGGATCTCGAAGAGTTTTCGGGGTCTGTTTGTGGCATTGTCCAGTTCAGCCCTTATAAATTCTTTTTTGGCGTTGGTTATCTTTAAGTTATATTGTTTCCTCGTTTTTCTGAGGTCCTTCAGTTCAGGGGAGGCGGGATGTTGTCTCCATTTCCTTTCAGCCATTCTCAGTATTCGCCTGTCCTCGTTCAGAGCCTCATTAAACCAAGGATTTTTGGGTTTTTCGGAGACTCTTTTCAGTTTTTAGGTCTCGCCTGTCGATGCGCATGCGCATCGAGCAAGGCGAGAGTATTGCGAGTTATCCACTCTTTATCTACACTGCAAGGAATCGTGGCGATTCCTTGCAGTGCCCGTGACTTTTAAGGTCAATGCGCATGCGCATTAAGCTTATGCGCATGCGCATTGACCTTAAAAGTCACGGGCGCGTGCATGTCCGTCTTTGTTTACCCGCTCCGCCCCCTCCCGCCGTGTCGCCTTGCCTACTCTCTTCCACAGCCTCCCCCAGCTCCGCCCCCTCACTACTTGATTGCACGGCCGCTAGGCCGTGCCTCCCCTACTCTCCTCCCCCCTCCTCCTCTCCTCCCCTGCCTGCCTGCCGCTAGGCCGTGCCTCCCCTACTCTCCTCCCCCCTCCTCCTCCTCCTCTCCTCCCCTGCCTGCCTGCCGTGTCGCACCTCTCCCCTCTCCGCCCCCTCCCCTGCCCGCCGTGTTACGGTGAAAGGCTTGTTTCCGTTTGTCTCTCTCCTTTCAGGTATTCCCTTCCTGTATTCTTTTTCCTCGTTTTTTAGGCGATGCACGGTGCTAGGAGTAGATTGTCACATCCTGTGGATCGCTTCGCCCCCGGACATCATGGGCCAGCCTTGCTCTGCACAAATGTTTCCCAGCACCAGTCCCAGCATCTCTCAGCAGCTCCGCTCTTCCTGCACTGCTAGAACGCAGAGTCTCCCACCACTGAGGGTAAGACAAGGAAGCGATCCCTGAAGACTGCGTCCAAGGGCCTCCAAGGCAGCCTGCCCCCAGCCATTTGGTTTCCGCACTGGTCTCTGCTCACAGAGGGGGTGCAGCTTCCAGGGCAGAAGGATCTGTGGCTTCCGCGTTGTCCTAACATGAGTGGCATCCAACACGACGAGGCCCCGGTCGCCGTACCCACCTCAGAGCCTACGTGCAGCCTCACGGAAGCGAAATCACCACCGCTGGTCGGTTCCGCCTCACCTCAGACCCTGGTCTTTGCAGACTGATCCAATCTGCTCCAGGGGACAGCAGGGCCAGGCTTGAATATGCCACTTTTTCGTTTGAGTTTCACTATATATTTAAAATAATCATACTTTTAAAGATATAACCGTAATTTTGACTGAAGTCTAAATTGATTATCAGGCTACGAATCCAGGTCATCCTTCAGTCTCACAGATTGCTTGGTATGTTATTAATCACAGTGATAAACCTTCTACTGCATGCCCTTTTCAACGTTGTTTGAGAGCAGGTTTGAAATGTTCGCTATAGCCCACTAATGAGCTATTGCTTGTGGCCTAGGTTTCTTGGAAGCAGATTATATAATTATATATGATATGTGGTTCAGTGCTTCTGAAGTTAAGGTGATTCTTGTAATACCCCTGATGTTTCATGAAAAGATTATCATTGAGTGGTCTTGAAATGCTCTTTTGCTAGGAGTAGTGATTTGATTACACTAATTCCTAGCTCTGTTCTTTATCTGGGTTTACACTTTTCTTTCGTGTTTTGGCCTTTTATATTTTATTCATTTTGTTTCAAAATTGCCATCACATTCCATAGCTCAATTTAAAAGGGAGACTATATTATTATTGGTTCGCAACTGCAGTAATTGTGGGGCCAGATTACATTCAGATAAATGAATATATCTGACCGGTTCCCGGAACAGGATCCTCCTTCCCCAATTAAGGGGATGTTGTTTGATTTAAAGTTTCGTTCCTCGCAAGCGTAACGGTGGTGAGTTTGCTTTGCACTCCAAACTTTAATGGTTTAAAAGTTATTGCCATGGTGTCTTTAAATTCCTTACCTTAAAGTGCTAGCAAAACCGCTAGGCGCCCTATAATATTGCCATGATTCCGAATTTCGCTACCGAGATTTGTATTCTGGTTGAGAGAGCTGCTTAATGTTTTCACTCATTATTTCTTCTCTATAGTGGCAAAGGAGGGAATTTCATGCTTAATATGTCAAGGAGCCACTGCTGGGCTAAATTGAGAAGGATTCTGGTGCAATATCATGTGTCATCAAAACTGTTGCATGTGTTTTAATGGAAGTGTTGATATGGCCAAGTGTTGCATTTCAGTATCCGCTCTTTCTTTATTTTGTCCCTGAATGTGCTTATTGAACTGATCAGTCTGATCTGTTTGCAAGTACTTATTGATTGTTCCTGCTCACTCACCCTCAACCCCTCACCCCCTCACCCTCAACCCCTCACTCACTCACTCTCACTCACCCTCAACCCCTCAGCCTCACCCTCACCCATACTCACACTCACTCACCCTCAACCCCTCACCCTCACTCACCCTCAACCCCTCACTCACCCTCAACCCCTCACCCTCACTCACCCTCAACCCCTCACCCTCAACCCCTCACTCACCCTCACTCACCCTCACCCTCAACCCCTCACCCTCAACCCCTCACCCTCACTCGCCCTCACTCGCCCTCAACCCCTCACCCTCAACCCCTCATCCTCACTCACCCTCAACCCCTCCCCCTCAACCCCTCACCCTCACTCACCCTCAACCCCTCACCCTCACTCACCCTCAACCCCTCACCCTCACTCACCCTCAACCCCTCCCCCTCAACCCCTCACCCACCCTCACTCACCCTCACTCACTCACCCTCAACCCCTCACCCTCACCCTCAACCCCTCACCCTCAACCCCTCACCCTCAACCCCTCACCCTCAACCCCTCACCCTCACTCGCCCTCACCCTCAACCCCTCACCCTCACTCACCCTCAACCCCTCACCCTCAACCCCTCCCCCTCAACCCCTCACCCTCAACCCCTCACCCTCACTCACCCTCACTCACTCACCCTCACTCACTCACCCTCAACCCCTCACCCTCACTCACTTACCCTCACTCACTCACCCTCAACCCCTCACCCTCAACCCCTCACCCTCACTCACCCTCACTCACCCTCACCCTCACCCTCACTCACCCTCACCCTCACTCACCCTCACTCACCCTCAACCCCTCAAACTCACCCTCACTCACCCTCACTCACCCTCAACCCCTCACTCACCCTCACCCTCACTCACCCTGACCATCACTCACCCTCAACCCCTCACTCACCCTCAACCCCTCACTCACCCTCAACCCCTCACCCTCACTCACCCTCAACCCCTCACCCTCAACCCCTCACCCTCAACCCCTCACCCCCTCACCCTCACTCACCCTCACCCTCAACCCCTCACCCTCAACCCCTCACCCTCACTCGCCCTCACCCTCACTCGCCCTCAACCCCTCGCCCTCAACCCCTCACCCTCAACCCCTCACCCTCACTCACCCTCAACCCCTCCCCCTCACTCTCACTCACCCTCACTCACCCTCAACCCCTCACTCACCCTCTCACCCTCAACCCCTCAACATCAACCCCTCACCCTCACTCACCCTCACCCTCACTCACCCTCACCCTCACTCACCCTCACTCACCCTCACTCACCCTCACCCTCACTCACCCTCACTCACCCTCACCCTCACTCACCCTCACCCTCACTCACCCTCACTCACCCTCACCCTCACTCACCCTCACTCACCCTCACCCTCACTCACCCTCACCCTTACTCACTCTCACCCTCACTCACCCTCACTCACCCTCAACCCCTCACCCTCACTCACCCTCAACCCCTCACTCACCCTCACTCACCCTCACCCACCCTCACCCTCACTCACCCTCACTCACCCTCAACCCCTCACCCTCACACAGTGCAATAGGTCTCGGAGCATTTGAGTTAGAGCTTTTAGAAATGTTTATGGCTTTTTTTTTAAATTCTTTAGCATTGGCTACAGGAAACAAAAATGCTAAAGATTTACAAAAAAACCCATAAACAATTCTAAAAGCACTAACTCTAATGCTGCGAGACCTATTGCATTTCCAATGCTTGTTGAGGCAAGGTGTCATTGACAATATTACCGATTGAGGTTATATAGTGGTCAGTCAGCTCATTCACACTCTGCCAGTTGTTAGGAGGCTTGAGGTCTTTCTCACATCTTTCAACCAACATTTCAATATTAGCTTCTTTAGTATCTCGTATCAATTTTTTGACCCTGTGCGGTTGCATGTTCCTGCCCTTTTTCATTGTAGGTATCATGAAAGTTATAGCGTGATGATCAGACCAGTCACATGGGTCTATAGCGGTAATTAGAATTTCTTTGTTTCTAGAAATTATCCAATCTAAAGTCGCTCCTTGTGAGTGAGTAGGCTGGGTGCATATTTGAGTGAGGTTTAGCTCATTGAGGAAGTCTTTGATCGATTTAACCATTTTGTCATTGCCATCGTCCCAGTGGAGGTTAAAGTCACCTAGGAATATGTTGTTAGCGTCTGGGTTAGAATTAGCAGTTATGATCTCCATGAGATGCTCTGTGAACTTTGCATTATCTCCAGGTGGGTGGTAGAACGCATGTAGGTTGTAGTTTTGATTATTTGGTGATCTTATATTAAGGCCAAGGTATTCACATGATTCTATAGGGTCTGATTGGAATTGGTTAACCTTTATCTCTGAGCGGTGAATGCACGCTATACCTCCTCCCACTTTCCTTGGTCTGTCTAACCTGATAATGTTATATTGTGGTGGTACTAGAAGATCCATGGTTGGGGAAGATGATTCATTGAGCCATGTTTCCGTGAAGATGGCCAGGTCGATTTCTTTGTTGATTATTAGAGCGGCTATGTCGGATGCATGTTTATTAGCCGATCGACAGTTAAGTAGTAGGCACTTCAATGTTTTCAGTGAGTTGAAGTTGTTTCCGTTTTCAGCTTCGGTTGAATTTATCTGGATGGGTTGTAGGTTGTGGAGGATTGCTTTCCTATCCTTTGATGAGGCCTTTCTATTAGGGTCAATAGGTACAACTTCAATACTCTCTTCCTTTTTCGAGGCCTGTTGTTCGTAGGATCGAAGTAGGGCATGAGCTTCTTCGTTTGGAATGGGGTTGGTCCTGTTCGGTCGGTTGGGTCGTAGTATTATATTCTGGATGTGTGTGATCTTGGAGTTCGTGTTTATCGTCATCTCCCAGATTTTCTCAATTGTCTGTGAGACTTTTATTGAGTCTTGTGCCATGTTGCTTATTAGTTTTCTAAGCTCTTTCATTTCTTTCTGTGTTCGGGGTATCTTCTTAAGTGAGATAGATCTGGCAGTTTGCGTTCTGTATTTGGATCTCCTCCGTGATCGGTCTGTTCTCAGTGTCCCATAATTTATCGTTGTATCCTTAATTTGGTTGTGCTTCCTGATTCTATTAAGGGTGGCATCATTATTTTCTATATTGTTAAGTTTGGGGGGTGTTTTTGTGGGTGAGGATCCGTGGGCCTCTAGTCTCGTATTCGAAGGGTGTAGGGGAAGGTATATATTCTCTACTATGTTCCTTTCGTAATTCTCGTCATCGGGGGGCTCGCTCTGATAAGAGTTGTCCTCTGCCGTTGGAGTGGCCACGCGTGATGGTATCAGCAGTCCTTCTAGGACTGTCAAGTTCTTCTCTTCGTTTCCAATGATATTATCTACCGTTATCCTTTCATTACCATTCTCCGGTATTGTCATCACAATTCCGGGTAGATCTCCGGCGTAAGATGTTTGATTGTCAGTTGAATTGACATCTCTACTGACTGGGTAGTTGTTGTCAGATGTGGTCTCAGGAGGGGTCACGTTTTGTTGGTGACTTGGTCTCACTGTATTTTGCAGGCGGTTTGGTCCTACTATGGATTCCTTTAAGGCTTGGAAAGTTATCTCAAATTTCTCAAGTTCTTTGTTAGTTCCTTGTATAAGCACTATTCCCGTTTTGTATATAGTAACGCATACTTCTGTATTACCTCTTTGAGTTATTGAGGTCGTTATTTTCGTGCCATGTGGTATATTTTTTACCGTTTTTATGAACAGTCTTTTTGTAATGATATTACGCCATTTAGCTGTTTTGTCTGTGTGGAATATTAGGTCATTCATCATGATACCTTTAACTCTATCAAAGTATGGGTCCACGAACAACGTGTCCGGGTTTTTTCTCAGAGTTGCGTGTTTGAATTTTTTGGCTGCATTTTTTGATAGGGTGGAAGGATATTCTATATGTTTTGCATGCGATCCGGGCGACCCGTGGTATCTGCCCTCCATTTCCGCTTCTCCTTCACGTTGTGGGTCTCCAGCAGCCCTTTGCCTATTTAGGGTTGAGTAGTTCACTGTTGTGACTCACTCCAGACTGAATATTGACTGTGGTTATTTCGTTGTGTCAGTATAATTAACTTTAGTGTTTTCAATATGGCAATGGTGATACTTTCATTTCCATTTCGTTATTTCAATATGACAATATAATTGGCTTTGGTTAACTTTAGTTTATTCAATGGGTCAGTGCTGATACTTCCCCTTCCAATACATTTCTTGAGCCTTGTATGTTGTAATTTCTGGTGACACTGCAGGTTACTTTCTCTGTGTTGTTTGGTGTTTCTTAGTCCTTTTTCAATTTCTAGTTTTATTGGTTGTTTACTTCCTTCTGCATGGGCAAGGTTCGATGTCTCAGTGTTCTTTAGTGTTTCTTTGTTCTTTTGTCCTTTTTCAGTTTCTAGTTCTCCGTTTGTTTACTTCCTTCAGTGTGGGCAGGGATCGATGTCTCAAGCGGCCGCCATTTTAAGGTCAGGCGTGCCGCTTTGAATGCTCCCGCGTTGGTTTTCTTAGGCAAAGTTCTTTCCCTTTGTCCTCCCGTAGTGCCGCTCACCCGCTGGCTCTCTCCGCTTCCTCAACTCGTTCTTCCTCCGCTCCCGGCTCCCGCTCCTCTCCCGTGTCTCAAGCCGCACCGGCAGTGCTCACTTGTCACCGCCCCTCACCGCCTCGCACCTCAGCCAGCCCCCGGTCCCGGACCTCCGATATCAGTGGCGCTCTCTCGTCGGCGCCAATGCCCCTCATCTCCCGACCACCTCCGGGGACATCGAGCAGCTAGGGCGCCCTGAACGTTGCCTCCCTCGTGACCACCGCTCCAGTGTGGGGGTCGGTCGGTGCCCCCCTGTCCACTTCCCCTCACGAGTCAATGGGCATGGAAGCGCCGCATTCGGTCCTCCAGGCCGTCGGTCCTCCGTCAAGGCAGTCTGGTCGGTCGTCCAGGCAGTCGAGTCGCAGCCCTGGTGGTCCGGTCCAGCAGGGGTCAATCGTGGTAGACACTCGTCTCTCCCCACCCGTCAACCCGAGGTATGTTGACGCTTATTACTTATTCCTTGTGTTGTGGGGGCGTTGGGAGGGGGCAAGGATGACTTTTTGGTTGGGTTTAGAAGGATTTAAACTAGAAATAGTTATCCTTGACCCAGGAGCTCTCACCGGAGCTCCTATGTAGCGGCCATCTTGCTTGGCTTGACTTTTCTTACACAGAGTAGTATACCTGGATACTACTCTGGGACATTTCCTGTAAACAGGTAAGTAAAATCGGTTTTGTTAAACAGTACAATTTTAAAGAATTGCTTTAGGTTTTCAAACGCCACACTTAGAAACGTTTCACAGAAAAACAGTCAATGTTATCCTATGGAGGAAAATAGTGTTATCGATTTTGAGGTAAGTATTTGGTAGTGGGAGTTGAAGTTCTGGGGGTAGATTCAGGGGTCCCTCAGGGTCAAGGATGCACTCTGGTTACACTTTCAGCGGGACTAGGGCGGCAGAGTGCTGAGGCCCTTTGTTATCCAATGGGGGATAGTGGGCCTCCGGTTGGTGGCTGCTGACGAGCAGGCCACAAGGCTGTGGGAGCCAAGCTCCTGGTGTTAGGCTCAGGGCAAAAGGGCAACCTGTTTAGCACAAAAAGTGCACCCGCAGCGGCAGAGGGGCGGCTGGGTGCAGGCTGATGGTTTGGCATTGGGTGCCCTGTTGTTTTCAATGGGGATTTTCGGTTTTGGTTTTAAGCGGCAGGCTCGGTCCAGGAACACTTCCAGGAGGAGCCCACAGTTGGGCAGGTAAGTTGGAGTGCTCGGGGATGTAGGTGCATTCAGGTTCTCTACTTCAGGGCGCAGGGCAGCTGGATGCAGCAGTGTCTGTTGAGGTCGTATTTCCCCTTACCGGGCCACTCGCGGTTGAGTGGGTTACTGTGCAGAGGCTGCAGGTGACGTCAGAAAGGCCTGGAGGGGTCAACCCACAGTGGACTCGGACTCTGGAGCGATGGTGAGACCCCTGGGATCCCTGGGCCATTCAAACTCGGCCGTAGGGGACAGGTGCAGTGGTGGTTCCAGGCGTCGGGTTTCTTTTTCCTCCGCAGACTCGGATTCTTTCTTTGGAGTTTCTACTGAACAGAGCTGCTGTTCAAAGGAGATCCGGTCTTTGTTGAAGACAGTCAGTCCTCCTAGGGGTTCTGGAGGTCGCTGGCTGCAGGACAAGACAAGTCAGTTGATCTCTACAGTCTCCTCTGCTGGGCATTTTGTTTCATCCTTTTTCTTCTTAGGTTGCAGGAATCTCCTTTCTTGGTTCAGGGCTGCCCCCAAAATACGGTATTTAGGGGGCGTTTTAGGGGTCTTCAGGTCAGTAGCCAATGGGCTACTGACCTTAGGGTGACTACACCTTTGGTGAGCTCACTCCATGTGGGGGAGTGAGCACAATCCCTAATCCTGATTGGGGAGTGAGTGCCATCTGCAAGATGGCGGGCACTGAAGAGTGGGCTTCACCTTGCCTCCCCCACCTGAGGGCTGGCTAGTTTTTACCGCCTGTCTTCCCGCCGAAAAGGAGGGGAGACAGAAAGGGGGCCTGCTCCGGATTGCAGGAGAGGCTGGGGGTCGTATTACAAAGGCTGCCAGGCCTTTGAAGCTCCCCTGCCACAGATGGCTCTTCCTGAACTGTGGGAGGTGTGAACACCTCCGCCCAGGAGAGGCTTGGTTTCTGGGCTCAGGGAGTGAAGGCTCCCACCCTAGGGGTCCAGAAACATGTCTCGTTGTTGCAGGCTTGTGTGTACCAGTCAGGGAACCCACCAAAAGCTGGTAATTTTTCAGTGGGCATCTATAAGATGCCCTCTGTGTGCATTTTTGATTAAATCACACACTGGCATCAGTGTGGGATTAATGTGCTGAGAAGTTTGATACCAAACTTCTGTTTTCAGTGTGGCCATTGTGGCGCTGTGGAGTTTGTAATGACAAGCTCCCAGCACCATATACTCTTAATGGCAGCACTGCACTTACAATGTCTAAGAATGGACAGACACTGTAGGGGTACAGGGCTCATGCACCTGTACCCTTATCTCTGGCATAGGCACCCAGCTAGACGGGTGACTGATCTATACCAGGGCAGTGGGTTGTAGGCATGGCAGACAGGGATGTGTGCCATGTCAACTTCACTTTGTTCTGCACCAAAACACGCAGCCTGTAAAGGTATAAAGGTACAGGGCCTCTAAGGGTGGCACAATACGTGTTGCTGCCCTTAGCAGTCTTGCCTGGTCACAGTGCCCTGGGTACCTGTGATACCATTTACCAGGGGCTGACCTGTGGCCAGAGATGCCAATTGGGTTAGTTTTGGGGAAAGAACACAGGCCCTGGGAACCTGATCGGCAGGGACCCAGGGCACATCAAGTGAAAGTGCATCGGTAGTCTGACAAAAAGTGTGTGGGGGGGTGACTGCAACAGAAAGCCTCTTTCCTACAGGTGGCAAAAAGCTTGTCTCCTAATTCACTGCCAAGGAGAACCTCCTCAGGACTAGGCATTAGTTGGCAGACCAAGCACCTGAAAGATCTTACTTGAGAGAGGGGATTTGGGTCTGGGAAAGGTGGCCTTGGGTTTGGAAGGGGGGTGCTTGAGAGAGGTACTTTTGGCTTTAATAGGGGTGGTTTCTGTTTTGGGAGGAGTGGGTTGGGATGTGAAAAGGTTAGCTTTGCCTTTGGTGGGGGTGGGTTGGGGTTTGGAAGGGGTTAAGGCAAGGGCAAAAAGAACATCTAGAGGGAAAATTGTAGTATGTTCGACAGGGAGTTGGGTTTGGGAGGTAGATGGAGTTGCAGTGTTTGATGTGCATGTGTCTGTTGAGGGTGCAGGTGCCTTTCGGTCAGGTGTAGGACGTGCACATTTGGGTTGGTGCTGCTTCTTAGGTGTCTAACTAGTCCAACTATCACCCTGGGAATACCTATGGGGTATAAAATTCTCCGCCAAGATCGACTGGAGAAAATAGGAGGCGGGATCGCCATTGTCTATAAAGACAGTCTGAACATTAGGGTTTTAGAACAAGCAATGTTACCCACTATGGAAATAATCATTTTTCATTTAAAAGTTAGCCCTAAGGTTCACTGGAAAGGAGCACTAGTGTATCGCCCGCCCGGATCTAATGCTGGGTTTTCCCTAGCTTTGACTGAATTTTTAGCCCCACACATGAAAACAAATGAAAATTTTATCCTACTGGGAGACTTTAACTTTCATATTGATGTTGCAGACCATCCTGACACTATCACATTTCTGGCAGATCTTGCCTTGTTGGGCCTTCATCTTCGTAATAATGGCCCCACTCATACAGGTGGCCATACTCTGGACCTAATTTTTACCACTCTCCCTAATGTCTATTGTCACCCTCCTAAATATATCTATTGGTCGGACCACAAAATGTTAGATTTTTCTTTCCTCCATCTACCTGAACCCACTAACCGCCCCATTATGCAAACTGTCAAACGTAGGCCATGGCACAAAGTCACTCCAGATGGGTTTATTCAGGTCTGGAAACAGCCAGTCTTTACAGATTCTGATGACATCGAAACAGCTCTTAAAAAATTTGACTCCTCCCTGATGGAAACCATTAATGTTTTGGCTCCCCAGAAAGCAGTCAAACAACCTACCATAGCTAAAAGGGAAGCATGGTACACAGAGGCCCTTAAAATAGAAAAACAGGGATGCAGGAAGCTGGAGAAACTATGGAGACGCTCACATAAGGAGGAAGATAAAGATCGTTATCTAACAGCTATGAACATCTACTATAAAAATATTAAAAGAGCAAGGAAAGTCAGTCTCACCTCCCAAATAACTGAGGCAGGCAACTCCACTCGAGAGTTATTTAAAATCATACAGACTTTCACCAATCCTGCTATATGTGAGAGTCCGGATGCTTTTACTCAAGAACTCTGCAATAATATCTCCCAGTTCTTTGAAGAAAAAATCGAGGGGATATACAAGAAAATCATGAAAGTTACAGGTCCTGCTGAGATCTTGGCCCCTAGGATTCTCCCCCAACAACCCCTGACAAAACGCTCCATGTAATTCCAAAAATTACCTTAAAAGATCTAACTACCCTTATTGGTAACATGAAAACAGGCTCCCCCACTGACCTGATCCCTGCAAAAATGACTTCCCCCTTGGTGGAATCATTAGGCCCCACTATTCGGAAACTTATAAATCTTTCCTTTGCCGAGGGACAACTTCCACAACCTTGGAAAGAAGCGGTAGTGAACCCTATACGAAAAAACACCACTCTTCCCTGGTCAGAACTCTCCAACCTTCGCCCTATCTCCCTTCTCCCGTTCATTAGCAAGCTGGCTGAGAAACACGTCAATACCATCCTTTCCAAATTTATCGAGGCGACAGGGGGCCTGGACCAATCACAATCTGGGTTCAGGCCCAACCACAGCACTGAATCAGCCCTCCTATCTGTGACTGATAAGATCAAAATGTCACAGGATAGAGGAGGGTCTATGATATTAGTGCTGCTGGACCTGTCTGCGGCCTTCGATACCGTGTCCCATAATATCCTTCTCAGCCGCTTGCAGGGAGTGGGAATTGGAGGCTCAGCACTGTCTTGGCTGGAGAGTTTCCTTTCCGGGAGATCGCAATCTGTCAGCTTGGGCCCCTATTGTTCCACCTCGAAGGCGCTCACAAAGGGGGTGCCACAAGGCTCATGTCTCAGCCCTACATTGTTTAATGTATATGTGGCCCCCCTTGCTGAGATTGTGCGGAAGTATGGGTTCACACCAGTTTCTTACGCTGACGACACCCAGCTCCTCTACCCTTTCAGCTCCCTTGATCCTATGGTCAAGGCAAATTTTGCTGAGGGTATGAGGGCAGTGTCACATTGGATGGCCGCAAATTGCCTCCAATGTAACGTTGCAAAAACTGAAGTTATGCTCTTCGGCAGAGCGAGTCTTCTCTGGTCTCCTGAATGGTGGCCGCTGGACTTGGGCCCAGTCCCTACACCTAAGCCTCATGTTAAAAATCTTGGGGTTAAGATTGACCAAAAACTGACGCTCAAGGAGCATACCAATCATATTGCAGGACTATGCTTTTATACCATTGGCCTCCTAAGACGAGTATTTCCTTATCTTCCTGACACTTACAGGAAGACACTCGTGCAGGCTCTGGTTACTAGCCGCCTAGACTACTGCAACGGCCTGCTGACGCTAGCAAACGCTGACGCAGTAGGTCGTTTGCAGGTGGTCCAGAATACGGCGGCTAGGCTGGTCATGGGTGCGCCAGCTAGGACTCCTTCTAAGCCTTTGTTGATGGAGCTACACTGGCTCCCGATACGGCAGCGTATCAGTTTCAAAATATGCTGCACGGTCCACAAATGCTTATATGGGGATGGCCCTAAATATCTCTCCCAATCTGTTGAACCATACCAACCGAGCCGTTCACTTCGCTCAAGCAACCAAGCACTCCTGAAACCCCCTGCAACAAAAAGAGCGAGACAGGGAGACCGAGCATTTTCGTCGGTTGGGCCTGCCCTATGGAATAAACTTCCTACAGAAATGAGGCTGAACACCAATCATCTGGCCTTTAGAAAGGCCCTGAAAACACTCCTCTTTCAGGAAGCATTTCAGTCCCATTAATACACCTGAAGATTACGACAACGTCCTGGCTAGCAAAGCGCGGAGATACCCTTATGGGATTGATTCCTGCGCGATACAAGAAATTAAAATAAAATAAAATAAATAAATCTGTTGTTTGGGTGATTGTGGGCGTTTGTGTTTTGTGAGCGTGGACTCTAATGTGTGTGTATGGATTGGTTGCTGTGGAGGTCCTGGGTGTGGTGGTGGTGCATGTGGATGTAGTAGTGCATTTGGGTGTGGTGCCTGTAGGTGTGCTGGTGGTGGTGCATGTGGGTGCGGTGATGGGTGAAGTGTGCAGTGTCTGGGTGTGCTGGTGATGGTGCATGCCGGAGTGTGGTGGTTGCAGAGTCTGCAGGTGCACTGGTGGAGGGGCATGTGGTGGGTGCAAGGTCTGTGGGTGTGCTGGTGATGGTGCATGTGGGTGTGGGTGCAGTGTCTGTGGGTGTACTGGTGGTGGTGCATGTGGGCGTGGTAGTGGGCTTCATGTCTGTATGTTTGGGTGTGTGCCTGTGTTTTTTGCTGTCTCTAAGTTCATGTGTGTGTGTGTGCACTGCTTGTGTGTGTTGGAGTGGGTGCATGCAAAGGTGTGAGTGTGCTTGAGACAGGGCTCAGAATAGAGAACTAGGATGGGGAAGGGGTGGGAGGTGAGGCACAAGGCTGGGATGGTTGGAAGGCTGTGGTCAGTGAGGAGACTAGACCTTGAAAAGACCACTGTAGGCCAGACATACCACTATGAATGCCTTCCAGTTAACCCAACATTTGTTGCATATGACAGCTAAGCCCCTGGATGACATTCAGGAGTGCAGTCTGGCCTACAGCAATGTTGCTCACTCAGCTCAGCACAGCTGGGGGACGGGATCAGGGGGTGAGGTACCTGCGGCAAAGGAGACCCCAGCTATTAGGGGGGCTGGGTTGGCCAACTGGGGGAAGCAAGAGGGAGGGTGTGGATGTGGATATTTAGGGGAGGACAAAGATGACGGTGCAACTGGAGCACTAGGGGCTGGTCACTGGAGAAGGCCTCCTAAGTTGTTGATCTGGTTGCCTTCATGCTAGTTCCCTCACCCTCTGTGGCAAAGTGCTCCTCGGGGTCGGATGAGATACAGTGCCCAGCTGCTTTCCCGCCTATGTGGCCAACGTCTCCTTCACCTGCACCGGATGATGCTGAAAAGACATATACAATAGTTTTATTGAAGTTGTGTGAATAGAACTGAAATAACTTTGAACACAAAACATTTTCCTAGTTTCCACATTGCACCTGCTACAAGGCTCACAAACTTTGGTTCTTTACATCATCTCATGCATTTAGGGAACATCTTCAGAAACCATTGGTCACAGTTTTGTAATTCCCTATGATAGCTACTACATCATATATGTTCTTGTCTCTTAACCATATTTATTACTATAAAGGAACTGTTGAACAACTCTGTATGGTTGGCCTTTGTTCTCCAGAATAGTGAACTTATGTGACCAATAAGGATGTACACCAAAAATTACTTTGGCCACTGAGTGTACAAAGTCAAAAAAGCTGCATTAACGACATACACTAAAAGTAGCACATGAATCAATATGTGTCAACAAATACTGTAATGTTGTACCAATATTTGTAGAAACTGAAAGCCTGTCTCCTGTGTTTGCCTATTTTACAATGGTAACACTTAACGCAAGTAACTCTAGTATAGTACAAATGTACAATATATGGTTTCAGTACTGAAGTACCTTATCAATGTATTGTGCCCTATGTATTTTCCTATGCTGTTGAATAGGTTTATACATATTGTTAATGTGAATTGACAATTGACCCCTATAGCTTAAGTAAAAACATAGGACTTGACACAATTCGAATCCACTTAGGTCAGAGCAACTACTTATTCAAATGTAACTCCGAAATATCTCAAATCAATTGAAGGTTGGCTCACAATTGTGAAATTATTTAATGAGATATGGTGGCTTTCACCATGGGCAAAAAGTACTACCACATCATAGTAAATATAACATACACTGATTCACATATGATATCCACATCAAGGAATCAAATCCAATTCACAAAATGAAACGGATCACACCCTTTTCCAATTGAATCAGGTGTTGGCCTGAGTTTGAGTCTTCAAGGTGGGATGTTCCAACAAATGTGTCATGGAACATGCAATATGTCAAAATCTCTTCAAGTATCCAATTTTTCTCCGTCATCGAGTTCTCATCTGGATATAACAAAGGACATTGAAAAATGGTTTGTGCTACTCTGTCACGTTTGTGCACACATTCCTGTCTGAGTTTCTATAAAAACTTGTATGCATATCACAAGTATTGGTACAAACACACTGTGGCTTACATACACATTTGTGAAGGAGTAAGACATCATACAAATCTGTCATTTTTACCATGTATGAAACAGTATATCTGATGCAAAACACAATTGCTATATGTGTAGACTCAAAAATGTAGCCATTAATTCTGATTTGACTAGTGATTTTGGCTCACATGCTCACTTTTGTGTAAAATCCCAACTTACCAATATGACGTTTGGAACATCCACTGTATCATAAGTGTATAGTATGTTATGTTACATGTAATTGGTCTACCATTACATCATCCACAATAGGGAAGGAGCATCATACATGACAACATAGACTTGTGGCCTGTTTGGTACAACTGTCCATCTTGACATCAAACAACCAGATGTCTATGTGTAGTTTAGGCAGCCATGTGTCTGCTCAGAACAGTCCTTTGGTATTGAACGGGAATCAGGTGGGATTCTTTCCAACAAATGAATAGACAAAGTACATTATCATACACATTGCGCAAAACATACATCTTCAAGAACTCTTCTTGTGGATTGGACATAAGTCACCCTTAATATTGATGGGAAAAATGCTGGCTTCAACAAAAAACTAGTCATGCGAAACACAAATAAGAACCCCTTGTTGCTGCTGTTGGGCTCTCAACTGCCCAAGAAGCTGGGTATAGGCTACGGCAAGAATGCGGGTCATTAGGAAAGGCAGGGTACGGCACACCAGCTTCCCACGTTGGGAGTATTGCCAGAGCTGGTCTTAGGCTGACTTTCTGGTCCAGCATCGCAGGTCCTCCCACTTCTTCCTTCAATGGAGGCTGCGTCACTTGTATCCCACCAAGGTCTGCACCTTCCTGTCGATGGCCTTCCAGATATCCCGCTTCTCATGGATGTTAACCTGTATAGATACAAGTGATGAAAAAAACTAAGAATGGTTTTGTGACTTTTTGTTTGTTTGAATTAAGGTTACACAATTTTACTATATGTATCACAAGCATGGCTCATTAGTTATCATACAACATGTGTATTTTCATATGCTGACCAAAACAAATATATTAATACACACTTTTGTAGAGCCCTGTTGACTACCCTCATACCTTGTTATGGCCGAAACACATTAATCCTGGCCAGTGACATCATCTAGCCTGGGGGCTCCTCCATTTTCTGTGAAGTGAACTACTTCAGATCAGTGCAAAAACATTGTGAGCTACTGATGATAAACAACGTTTGCATAGTTACTAGACACCCCCACAACCTCCTTCATTGACTTGATGTCTAAAGTCCAAAGAGCCAGAAACCGTGGTTTGATACATGAAAGGGCTGCCATGTACGACACTGAGAGTATGCTTTGGGGATATATGAACATGTGTTTGTATGAATGGGATTTAATTGCCCATGTGACAGAGTCTGTGTGGTATGTACTTGTAGCACAGGACACACCTTGTGCCATATGTGGCACTGTTACATGGATGACACAAACATACAATTGTATGTCCTTTTGATGTGGGGGAACTTAAAGAAACACTTTGAAATGGGAGCCAAATGAAATGAAGTTGGGTAACTCTCCATTTCAATTGTAATCCATTTAAAAACATTCAGGGGCATATTTTTGTGCCCACCTCCAAATTTGAGTTGACATGAAAATATTTTTATGAACGATATACCTCAGTGCTTCAGTTGTTTGTCCTGTGACTCAGCCCCAGCCAGACCTATGATTCTGACTGAGCACTGCTCATTGTCAGGCCCTGCAGCCTGATAATCATGATTTCAAATGAACACAGCCTTCCCTAAACTTTTATTTGAAAAAATGACCTTGTACCCATCTAGTAACTGACCTTAAGGCTGTTTGCTACTCTGAAGGGGTCTGAGAGCTACGATTGTAGCACGATTGTAGCTCCCAATCAACTGTTTGGAGACCCCTGATCTAGGCTGAGTGATTTGTGGGACAATACACATAGCAAACATCATTTTCATTTGGTTTGTACAGAAAACCTATATATGTACAGTTGTAAAGACTATATAATATGTTTTCTAATTTACATGATGTGAGATTTCTACAATTCACTTGTAATTCAAACATGTACATAGCTACATCTCTATATACACACCAAATAGTTTCTAGAGCTTGAAACACACAATATATGCTAATGTTGTTTTTAAAATTGTAAAGTACTCCCGAATCCTCAACACCATTGTTCTATATAAGGAACAAAATATATGACACTTTACATCAATAACTACACTTCACTCAGGAACTTAAAGGGACTTTGTAGCCTGTGTTAATGGAAAAAACTGTTAGATTTACATATACATTTCAAACATGTATCTATTCCTCTGGTGAGCCATAGAGTTGGATATACAGGGAAAGGACCTCCTTTAGCAGCAACTCCAGCTCCTTCTGGCGCGAAGCTCGTAGTGGCATCATTCCTCCCATAGGTCATAAACAGCAGCATTAGTGAAGGAGGTCTTGATGGCTGCAGTGTTAGGAGGCAAGTGAGCTTTTTTCGATCAGCCGTGTACACCGTCAACAGCGTAGACGGACACAGCCATTGGCCTTCATACGTTGCTTTCACACACGTTAGCCCATGGCTGTGCCATTTTAAAAGGACACATAGGGGCCGATTCCGATTCGGGAAAAACCGCTCTGAATAGCCGTTCGGAGCGTTTTTCCCATTTGAATCGTACCCTGCAGCGTCCCCCGTACGTACAACGAAGTACGATTCGTACCAGGAGCCGTACTCTGTACGAGACGTACAGAGACCGTACGACTCTAATCTCCGTACGATTCTCCCTCGGAATCCGCTGTACGCGACATCTGTGCGGTTCGCGGCTGGTTTTTACGACCCAGCAAGTACGATACGTGTCGGGTACGCATGGTACAACCCTTTTTCTACGGGAGCTGAAAGCAGCCGTAAAAGCAGAGTTCGCACCGAAACAGGTACGGAACGGCCCCCCGCGTACGGTGCGTACTCCCCATGATCGCAGGGGTACGGTGCGTACCCCTGCGATCATGGGGTGTACGAGCCGTACCCCATGTACGATGGGGTACGCTCGTACACCCATCGTACATGGGGTACGGCTCGTACACCCATCGTACATGGGGTACGGCTCGTACACCCCATGATCGCAGGGGTACGCACCGTACCCCTGCGATCATGGGGTGTACGGACCGTATGGTGTGTATGTGTTTGTGTGCTTTTCCGTACGACTCGCCCTTACCGGACGTGGACCGTACGAATCGCATCCTCATACCCCGGTCCGGATCGTACTCATCGGGTCGTACGGCATGTGTACGAGTCATACGGCATGTGTACGAGTCGTACGGTTCACGGTTTCAGCCTTGCAATACGTACGGATCGCGCCGATTCGGACGGATTCACGGAATACGGATCACGCGACTCAGACGGACGGGTACGATTCGTACAGAGAGGGCTCCGGATACAAATCGTACGGACGCTTTTTCCCCCGAATCGGAATCGACCCCATAGTGTGTTTGTGACTGTTAAGTGCATCAGCACGACTCAAAATGGTGGCTATTTTTTCTATATATTCAAACTTCAAAGGACATTCATGTATTTAAAAAAGAATAATATGGAGTGCATTACTGTGGTTAAGTGCAATAGTTGTGCGATGTTGTTTACACCTCCTTTGATGGTATTTTGGATGAAAGACCGTAAAAAAAAGAATGTGTAAATAATACATTAGAAATATATTATTTACACATTCTTTCATATTTATAATATTGACACCAAAAAATTATATGAGGAGTAAAAATGAAGAAAAAAAAATGTTAGATTAAAATAGGTTGAGAAACCATATTTTTTTAGCACAACATTACATTTGTGTTAATAATCAAAAATAAATATGTGGAAAATGTTTAAACTTTTTCCAATGGAGACATTTGAACCCTGGGAGAGTGACAACACAACAGGCTCAAGTGTACCACCCATTTACAGACCTTATCACCACGGAATATTATCAAAAAGTTCAGATTGAACAAGCAAATTATACTGGATTTATGTCAGCAGCTGGACCAAGATCTTCTGCTGCACAACACAAATCCCACATCTATTACGCTAATTGTCAAACTCATGGCAGTACTTCATTTTGTGGCCACCCAATAATTTCTAATACACTGTGGCAGTATCTGGTGAAATGTCACAACCAAATTTCAGTGGTGTGATACAAGAAGTTCTTTCATCAATGATGAGACTCATCAAAAGCTTCATCCAGTTTCCACGACATGAGGATTTTGCGTATGTGAAGTGCGATTTCTATGGTCGCCAACCACATGTGGTTGGAGCAATTGTTGGCACACATATTGCCTTAGTGCCACCACACACCAGGAAGCAAGTCTACCGGAATCGGAAGCACTTACATTGAATAAATGTGCAAGTTGTCTGCTTACCTGATTTGTACATCACAATTACATTTGAACTTACATTTTTAGTAAATTAAAATGTATAGCATTTTGTTGTATTTTATTTGTACCATTGTAAAGCAACTAAACATACTACAAAATTAAGGCTGGGAGTAAGCCCCAGTGGGAGCAAAGTGTGTTTTTAGAAATATCACAGCGCACATGCAAGCTAAATAAGGCTTAAATCACAATCCACTGATGCCATCAATGTGTGTGTCTCAGTTCATAGTACAGAGAGATAGCTGCACAGTTTGGAGGATAATGGTTGTGTAATGGTGGCAACAGCAGTGCACAGAGAAGACAAAAATTGTGTGGGCTCATAGAAATACACCGTGATCACCTCACAGTGGGGCCTATTCACTAATGTAACTTTACACTGGAGTAAAACTACATGTGTAAATGTGCTCTTTCACTTTGTAGTAAATTTACTAATTTTGGCTATTCACTAATTCGGAGTATACATTTAATACAAAGTGTAGACTTACATTTCTCCACCCCCTGGATGAGGGGATGGAGCCACATGTATGCCTGTAAAGTTACTACAGTCAAAAAAGACCTGCAGTAAGTCCAAAACCACACACGGCCAACCACAAGTACTACAATACAAAATAATAGAGGCAGGGACTTAAAATAGAACCAAATATCAAGTAATGTTAACATTACTAATTTCAACCTTTTAAAACTATATGTAAATTAATATCATGCTAAAAGAAATATATAATAAAAAAATATATTTTTATGTTAAAATATTTTAAAACAATTAATTTAAATTAGCTCTATACTTAACATTTTGTAATTTAGAAAAATAATAAGTACATACAAACATTTTACTTTAGGTGGGATTTTTAAATACACCTTTAAGAAATGAATTTAAAGTAATATGGTTAAATGAATAACATTTTTATTTAAAATTAAATTAATAGCGTAAAGTTACTACTGATAACGTTTCACATGTAGACAGTGTTTGCCAACACCAGGCAGAAATGTCCATTTAGTATACTTTGCAAACACCAGGCAGAAATGTCCATTTAGTAAAGTATAGGGACATTTAAAAAAGTGTATTAAACTTTAAAAAGATTTAGCCCAAAAATTGTTATGTTAAATAATATTGTAAATGTATATATTTGTTTTAAATGTAGAACAAAATACAAAAAAAATGCTTCAGCACTATAAACTTAATTTTGAATTACATATTTAATTCATCTATATTTATCAAAGTACACTAATAATATTTATTTCAATATTTCTTATAAAAAAATACCGTTTAACGGAAAATATTTATTCACTTATTTTGTATTGAACACTAAAAAAACTCTTCCCCATGATATTTGATTGTTGAGTCTAGAAAATTAATCTTGGCCATATGACAATTGAACCATTCATGGAATTACATTTGTTCATTCATGCCCTCTTTCCAAATCAACAACGCATTGTTAATGTAACGCCGCCATAATGACTGAGATCTTTTCTTTGAAGGGGTGGTTGGTATGACCTACCTTTCTTTTTACTTAGCCATAACAGTATGGCTAGCTCCAGGAAGAAAGGATATCCTATTGCGGTGCTTTTAGTTTGAATATACAATTAATGGTTAATTTGTTTTAAAACAAGCAGATCCTCACCAAATTAAAATAAAGTCAGTTGGTACCGGGTGGGGTCTACTTTCCAAATACCACTCCAATGTTTTTAAAGCTATATTGTGTGGTATATTGGTGTAGAGGCTGTCTACATCCATGGTTACCAATGTCTTACATTCCTCTTGTACTCGAAACCTTGAATCTGGGTACTTGTATTCATTGTGTCTTTGACATTGGAAGGTACATCAATATGAATTGTTTCAAAGAGACATCAATGTACTTTGTCAAAGGTTCCAAGATTGAATTGAACCCTGAAATTATTGGTCGACCAGGTGGTGTTACAGGATCTTTATATATCTTTGGAAATGTGTACAACACTGAGGTTCATGCATTCTCTTTAAGCAAGTACATTATCTCTTTTTCGAAAGCCAGCAGTCACTCTTCACACTCTGAATCAGTGTTTTAATCTCTAGCAAGATTTCTTTCTTGGAGTCATAACTAATCCTTCTCTAATGTTTCACATAATTCAGTTTTCTTTCCACTTCCTGTTCAGAGCTGTCCTAACCTTGGGTCACAATAGCTCCTCCTTAGTCAGTTGGTTTGATGATAATATTGCATGAATATTTTAGACAACGGGGGTGGTGTTCTGTCTCTGCTTTAGACGGTAGAACATGGTATATTTACTAATCTTCAGGCGTTTATCCAATTCCTTAAAAACAGTCTTTTCAAAAGCATTTTTTGGATAGGAGGACGTTTTGTGGAGGTCAGTCAACTCCTTCCTGGGCTAGGATCCATTCTCTCAAAGAATTCATGCAGGTGCATTTTGCAGAATTGTGTGAGTTCCACCCTTACTTGGGGGATATCTGTTTTTTGAACTGGAACAAACTATAATCCCTTCTCTAACACGCTTTCTTCATGTTTGCCTAAAATTCTTCTCGAGATGTTATGAACTGGGTTAGCGTCTCTGTTCTCCACCTGTACGTGCATCTCCAATATTACAACAGATAGAAACATGAGACCAAGATGCCACCAAAAGATAGGACTACATGGAAGGCCAGGGCCCAGTTTATCAAAAATGTCACCCAACACAGCGCAGCACATTGTGTGACAAAGTGAGAGCAGGAAAGCTTCATATCTACAGAGATATGGCAATCTCTTCCCTTCCTAGTGCCTGCATACAATCAGGCTGCCAAGCCCCACAAACACACTTTTGCACCATAGTGCAAGGGTGTCTGTTTGAATATAGCATAGGTTTTGAACTGGAAGGGAATCCTTCCAAGACAAAATACGATGCTTAGACTAATTTTACAACGTTTTCCTCCTTGGATGTGTGCTGTACTATGCAGCACACATCCAAAGTGAAAAAAAGTTAAGAGAAATATAAGCATTTCTCCTTTTAACGCAGGATTCAACATGGTGGTATTTTTTGGCGCAAACCCCTATATAATATTGTTAGTAGGTAGAGTTTGGAATCAAAAACCATGGGTGGTTGCATGAGAACACCCATGTACCACCCATGGAACGCCCCCATGACGCAGAGTAACACAAATCAGTGTTAGTCACTAGGCTTTGTGATAATTTTCCAGCAAAAAAGAAGTTTTGTACTGGCAAGTAAATTAAAAAAATCAATTTGCACAGGTAAACCCAGAGCAAAATGTTTGTTAATCTGAGCCATAGTCTCACCTAAATTTGAGAGACGCTGGGTGCTCCTAAATTGAACATTTTGGTATTGTGCTTCTAATCTGGAGGGGCTGTGAATGTTAATGAGTCTCCATGGGAAAGGCATAAACCATTATCAGCAGAAACAGAAATAAAGATCTAAATCAATTGGGAAGTTTCTTGATGCCTTTCTCTCTTTCCCCAATGTTGATATGATCCTAAGGATTCTGAAGGGTTCCTAGTTGACCAGGTGCATGTTAAACCCCCCCCCCAAGGGACTACCCTAAATGATCTGATTGCTAATTTTAACCTATGCAACCTACTCTCTTTGCAAGCTCTTATGCAGCCGGATGGTGTCCCTACTTTCAAAGGTCAGGGACCGAGATCTTTAATTGATTATATTTTAGTATCTATGGGGCTTTTTTCCTCCCTGATAGATTACACTCCAAAATGGAATCTGCACAGTGTTGCAATCCCTTGATTGCCTCTTTTGTGTGTGTTTGGGGGTGGAAGGGTGGAGGGGGGAAAGCCCGGGGGTATATGTGCTCTGTACCATATTTTAGTTTATAATAAAGATAAGGGTCATCATTCTGGGGGAACCTAATGTTAATACGCGAAGGCTCGGTCAGGATTAGTTTAGGCTTTGTCTTGATGACGAGACCCTAGATTTGGATATATTAAGTGCTTTAAATGTATGCCAAGCAGGCCCTCACTCGCTCCAGACCCATAGGTCGACCCAAGCCTTGTAGGTGGCTCGACAAAAATTGTACAAGGGCAAAGAGAGAGCCTTTGTCCTTTCTTAAATGTATCCACAGAGATAGTAGTGGAATTAAAACGTGTAGACTGGCCAATAAATCAGCAGTTGAAACTAAGAAACTTCAAATTAAGGAGGAGCAATGGTCAGACCTTGTAAAGGCTAGTGCCTCCAATGATAGCACCAAGTTTTGGCAGTCTTAAACCATCCCTTCTTTAAGGATCATCTGCTCTCAGAACAGGCGGTTTCTCTGCCAGCACAAGCTGGGATTAAACTCCACCTCCGATTCTGCTACACTTATTTTTCAGTGGCCAGAATTCAAAGAGGCTATTCTGGTGCTCCCTCAGGATAAAGCTCCTGGTGCTAATGGTGTTTTGGATGACTTGCTGAAATCGTTGGTGGATCTACGGCGCCCTGTTCCAACATTACATATAAATACGGCTATCAGAGGCCCACCCCCTAGACGCCTTGAAGTGTTCTGTAATAATCCTATTTAAAAAAAAAGGGGGATAGGCAAGATCCCACATGCTACAGACCAACATCGTTAATCCATATTTAGGTGAAGATAAAAGGGAAAAGTAGTTTTGGAGAAGCTTTCCAATTGGGCCAATGAGAAAAGGATCCTCTCTGAGCTTCAAAAAGGCTTTAGATCAGGGTGTGGCACTGTTGAACAAAATCTAAATATGTTTCGTTTTGCCCATATGTACACAAGGGCAAACGGGGGCTTGGTTCATCTGGCCTTCACAGATATCAGCTCAGCCATTGACTGTGTCAATAAAAACAGGCTATGGGCTGAGCTGGGGTCCCTGGGGGTGGACCCGACTCAAACAAATGTTTATGAGAGATTTACAAAGATATCTATTTTGTAATCTACAGATCATAAAAGTACAAGAGGATATAAATACATTTAAAACCATATTGAATTAAATAAATCTAATTTCGTTAGAATCTGACAAATTAAATAGTCAAGTTAAAAGAGAATCACATCATCATCTAAGTCCTTTAAAAACCACTTAAAGATAAGTAAACTTATTAGATAACAATTTCAATAATCAGAACAACGTGACAATCAATCATTCACATGTGGTCGTAAAATAGCCCATATATGGTTTGCCATTAAAATTAATTAGCTTAGCATGTTTCATGTTGAGTGAGAGACATATTTTTCCTTATTCTAAGACAGACTAGCAAGAAAGAGGTTGTCACAAAGCAGGTATTTGGATTCTCAAGTTTTTTTTATAATACCGGGCAGCACTGCCTAAACTTTAGCTTCTTTAAGATTGAGAGGATTAATCTATCTCTTTCCTTCTTGTAGAGCCCACAGAAAAAAAGATATGAAGGTCCAACTGCACCGACTCCTTATCACATGGGCATAACAACAGGCCAGAGCTCCTATACCTTCTTGAAGGATAACTTAACATCACTGTAAATAAGTTTAGGCAGAATCTCATCAAAATAAATCTGTGTTGTCTATGTCCAATGTTATACAAGTAGGAGAAATCCCCTACAATTATAGGTGGTAGTTGGAGATATAGCATCACTGATTTCTTCTGGCCACGATGTAATGGCGATCTCAGTTGCTACTTCCGACCAGCTTTTCCGTTTGGCAAACGGAAAAGCTGGTCCGAGGTAGCAACTGAGATCGCCATTACATCGTGGCCAAGATACAAAAACAGGGGTCCTTGGAGGGTCCGTTAAATGGTCAACTATCAATTTTGGAGCAAACCAAGAAGTAGGAAACGGTGATACCTGCAAATCTAGTATTTACTGGTAAAGAAAATCCTGTAGAAGGCATTTACCGAAACGCGTTGGAGGAAGTGTATCTCAGCAGAACTGAAAAACAAACTCACTGCCCATACTGGGCCAAAGCCTCCGGACCCTCGACACAGATTTTTTCTCCATGGCCCACTGATCCCCGGGACCCACACAAAGTCTCCTAGGGGTGTCCCCCGCACCATCTTAAATATCTTGCCAGGGGGACCACACTCTAACGCGGCTATCCTATTTTCTCCGGGAATTCGAAACCCTGCTCTTACCATACCGTGCCCTACAGGTATTCCTAAGAGCTAATCCTTGTTGACATTTCATCAGTCTGTGTACACTGACGTGGAGCCATATATCGAGATTCAGCTGGCTCCTTCCATCGAATTAGTTTGTGTCCCAGCTTTAGCACCTACAGATCTTCCCCTCACTGTTCCTTACCAAGAGCTCAGCCCCGAGGAAGGTGAAACCCGTAATAGGTCTGTCACCGAAACGTATGTCGGCAATTGACACTACTACTGAAAGAACTTGGCGGAACCTACCACTTGCTTTTGTGCCAAATCAGCCATCCTGCTTGTATATATTGATGTTTCGATTCTGTTATTGCGCTGAAGTTGATTAACTATTTGGATTCCATTCAGCTATCTCCCAGATCATTAGATCTGATACAAATTTTGGAAACTGTTTATTTTGGTTCTACAAGTATATTATCGTCCATGAATTATGTGGTTTGCCGCCATTCTCTATTTGTATATTTGTGTGATTGACTGGATCCACTAGGACCAGGACGGATGTTACTGCATGAATGCGAAACATATGTTGAGTGTTTGAGTGTGAATGTGAATGAACATTGTAGGGGAATGTATATATTTTTTGCTTTCATGTCCTTTTTGGTGCTAATTATATTGTATATATGAGAATTGATTAAAGAACCCATTTATTCCATAAATATTTATTTGTTATTGTTTTTTCTGAAGTAGGGAAAACTTTATTATTAGTGACTTTATTACCACTTTTTGATTCTGGGTGGAGACATTTCTTTGTTTATTTACAGCTAGGTTTACACTCACATACTGAAGCCAAGGGAATTTACATGCATTTTCCAAAGCAATACATTTTTACTTATAAGCTGCGTTAAATCTACAGTATGTCTGCGTCATATTGAGTGCCACAAAAGAATTGGGGCGATCTTGATAACTTCTGTTATATACGGTATTCCTGCTTCCGTATGGCAAATTTAGTTCGAACACGATCTGGGGAGAGAAAGTACTTTCTTAAAAAATCAGTCCTCTAGATTTTGGAGTTGCACTGCCAGGACCATTCCCAATATCGGTGCCCCGTATGTGGCTGCAGAGTGTCTTTGCCTGGTATATGTTTTGTACCCAGCCTGCTAGCGAAAGAATTTATAGATTCCATGCTCCTTTCCATTCCCAGAGCTCTATTTTCCACCATATAGACCAGGACTGCTTTTTGTAAAAATGGACCCCTAAGATATGAAAAAGAGTCAATCACCTCTAGTCTCCTTGGGCCTAGGGCAAAAGATTGCGATCTCTTTACCACATGAAAACCTACTATAAGAACAAAAGACTTTGCTTTATTTACTTTTAGACCAACTGAAGCCATATGAAGAGCCACCCCCATACGAGCTATCAATACCGCGTCATCAGCATATGCGAGAATCGGTGTGGTTTGGGAGTCAAAAGTGGGCACATCTAATATATCTCCAGTCAATGCGCCACCAATCCCGTTTGTGTATAAAGAAAAGAGGAAGGGAGCGAGAACGCACCCCTGTCTAATGCCCCTTGTGTGCACTTCCCGTCCTTCCCATACCTGACACTGGCAGACGCATTTGTATACAGCTGCTGAATAAAACGGGTGAGTTCTGGGTCCACCTCCATTATCTCCCACAAGCGAGAGTGGTTTACGCAATCAAAGGCAGAACTTAGGTCCATTAAACTCAAAAAGATCTGCCTTTGTTTTGCTCTGCTATATTTATCAGTTATCATAGCTAGGTTGAGGCATTGGTCTATAGTTCCTGCATCATGATCTTATTCTCCTCAGCCCACTCTTCTAACCTATTTAATAGTAGGCGTCCCATTAGCTTAGCTGTAGTATCCAATAATGAAATGGGTCTGTAGTTCTGTGGTTTTCGTTTGTCGCCCTTTTTAGGTCTCGCCTGGCGTCAGCGGCGCATGCGCTGCTCTCGCCATGCGATTGCCTTTGCGATCGATTCAGCCAAAGATGAACATGAATGCGTACGTACGGACAGTCCGACGCCATCTTGTTTTAATTATTGTGGCCTTTCACTTTCACGGCCGCGTCGCTTTCACGGCTGCACTTGTTATTGCTAGATTTGACCACCACTTTCGCTTGAAACCCCCTCCCCTTATTTTGTATTAGCAATAATTTAAGCCTTTCGTGAGGGGGCGGCAGAGAAGGAGCTCATCCCCCACCCTCCCAGCCTTGGCTCCGGGCAATGATTTGGAGCTGGGACCCGCAGGGCGCGTCCTTGCTGCAGTCCCCCGGGGGCGGCTGCCCCACCTGCCGGGATCACCTTGGACCCCGACACGCCCGCAGCCTCACTGTTGCCTTCTTCGATGACCCCTTCCTGCCGGCGTCTGTTTTTCAGACCCTCCCTGCAGACTTGCATTTCTTTAACACTGTGAGCTTGTCCTAACTTCGGTGGCACATGCCTCCAATTTGCATATTTTTTATTACCGCTGTTTAGGGAATATATGTTCAAGTTCAAGTTCAAGAATTTGTATAGCGCGCTACTCACCCAGAGGGTCTCAAGGCGCTTGGGGAGGGGGTTCATTATTTATCGAATAGCCAGGTTTTAAGTTCTTTTCTGAAGGAGATGTGGTTCTGTGTGAGGCGGAGGTGAGTGGGGAGTGAGTTCCAGGACTTGACCGCTAAGTAGGAGAAGGATCTACCTCCCATGGTGGACCTTTGGATACGCGGGACTGCAGCGAGGCCTTGATTGGCGGATCTTAGTTGGCGGTTGGGTGTATAGAAGGATAGCCGAGTGTTGAGGCATTCGGGTCCTAGTTTGTAGAGGGCCTTGTGTGCGTGGGTGAGGAGACGGAATGTTATTCTCTTGTTGACGGGAAGCCAGTGGAGGTCTTTCAGGTGGCCGGTAATGTGATCTTGGCGAGGGATGTCCAAAATGAGTCTCGCCGATGCGTTTTGGATGCGTTGGAGTGTTTTCTGTAGTTTGGCTGTAATTCCGGCGTAGAGGGTGTTTCCGTAGTCTAGTCGACTCGTAACCAGTGCGTGGGTGACAGTCTTTCTTGTCTCGGTGGGGATCCAATGGAAGATTTTTTTGAGCATACGAAGTACGTTGAAGCAGGAGGATGAGACGGCATTGACTTGTCTGGTCATCGAGAGGGAGGAGTCTAGGATGAAGCCTAGGTTGCGTGCGTGGTCTGTGGGTATGGGTGCGGAGCCCAGGTCCGAAGGCCACCATGAGTCGTCCCAGGCAGAGGGGGATGATCGTAGGATGAGCACCTCCGTTTTGTCTGAGTTAAGATTTAGGCAGCTGTTTTTCATCCATATGGCTACTTCTTTCATGCCTTCGTGAAGATTGGTTTTGGCGGTGTTGGAGTCTTTGGTGAGGGAAAGGATCAGCTGGGTGTCGTCAGCGTAGGAGATGATGTTGAGGTTGTGTTGGCGCGCGATGGAGGCGTGTGGACTCATGTAGATGTTGAAGAGGGTGGGACTAAGTGATGATCCTTGTGGTACACCGCAGATGACTTCGGTGGCCTCTGATTTGAATGGGGGGAGGCGTACTCTCTGGGTTCTTCCGGCGAGGAATGAGATGACCCAGTCCAAGGCTTTACCTTTTATGCCAATGTTGCTGAGGTGTTGTGTGAGGGTGCTGTGACAGACAGTGTCGAAGGCGGCGGAGAGGTCGAGTAGAATGAGGGCCACTGTTTCTCCGTTGTCCAGTAGTGTTCGGATGTCGTCTGTTGCTGCGATGAGGGCGGTTTCGGTGCTGTGTTTGGCTCGAAAGTCGGATTGTGATGGATCGAGGGAGTTGTTGGATTCCAGGAAGGTGGCGAGTTGGCTATTGACGGCTTTCTCAATGACTTTGGCCGGGAATGGGAGGAGGGATATGGGGCGGTAGTTTTTAAGTTCAGAGGGGTCTGCTGTGGGTTTCTTCAGGAGGGCGCTGACTTCGGCATGTTTCCAACTTTCTGGGAAGGTAGCAGAGTTGAAGGAGCAGTTGAAGATGTCACGGAGATGGGGTGCGATGATGGAGTCTGCTTTGTTGTAGATGTGGTGGGGACATGGGTCGGTTGGCGAGCCAGAGTGGATGGAGTTCATTAGACGGATGGTGTCTTCAGTGGTGATTGGGTTCCAGACGTTGAGGTGGTTGGAGGGCGGTTTAGGTTCTGAGGGCGGTGGAGAGGATTGTTCGTTGGAATTGTTTCCGAAGCTGTTATGTATGTCGGCAATTTTGTTGTAGAAGAAGGAGGATAATGAGTCGCAGAGGTCTTGGGAGGGAGTGATGTCGTTTGAAGCTGCGGTGGGGTTGGTGAATTCCTTGACGATGTTGAATAGTTCCTTGCTGTTATGGGCGTTGTTGTCGAGTCGATTCTTGAATGCTGATTTCTTGGTGGATCGAATCAGCTGGTGGTGTTTGCGGGTGGCTGACTTGAAGGTGGTCATGTTGTCGGTGGTTGGGTTTTTTCTCCATGTTTTCTCGAGAGTACGGCATAGCTTCTTGGATATCTTGAGGTCATCGTTGAACCAGGGGGCCTTTTTGTTGTCTTGTTTGGTGTGATGGTTTTTCAAGGGTGCTAATTCGTCAGCGCTGTGAGTGATCCTCTGTTTGAATTTGATGGCAGCTTGGTTTGGGTCCGATGAGAGGGCGGGTGGGTTCTGGTTGAGCGATGTGAGGAGTTGGTCGGTGGTGATTTTGTTCCATTTTCTCCGGGGGATAGGTTGTGGGGGGTTGTGGGTCGAGGTTATTTTGTAGCTGAAGTGAACACAACAGTGGTCCGTCCAGTGGAGAGCTGTGGTGTGATCGAAGGAGATGTGTTTGCTGGAGGTGAAGATTTGGTCGAGCGTATGTCCGGCTACATGGGTGGGGGTTTCAACAAGTTGTTTGAGGCCGAGATTGGCCAGGTTGTCCAGAAGGGTGGTGGTGGTGTTGTCGTTTTTCTTTTCCAGGTGGAAGTTGAAGTCTCCTAGTAGAATGTAGTTCTCGGAGGCGAGGGCATGTGGACTGATGAAGTCAGTGATGTCTTCGCTGAATTGTTTACGGGTTCAAGGTGGTCTGTAGATGAGGGTGCTTCTAAGTGTGGTTCTGGGGTCGGTGTGGATCTGGAAGTGGAGGTGTTCGGCGGTTGTAAGGTTATCGTCGGAGCTGGTCGTGATTTTGATGGTGTTCTTATGGACGATGGCGATGCCTCCTCCTGTTTGGACGGTGCGGTCTTTCCGGATGATCTTCTAATTGTCAGGGATGGCAATGGCAATGTCGGGTGTTGATGATGCGTTCATCCATGTTTCAGTAAGGAAGGCGACATCCGGTGATGTAGTGTCGAGTAGATCCCAGAGTTCAGTGGCGTGTCTGTGGACCGAGCGGGTGTTCAGCAGGATGCACTTCAGGTGGTTAGGGTCGGAGTTGTGTTTGGGGTTAGTGGATGTGGTATGGGTCTCATCGTTGGTAAATTTGCAGGAGCGACAGGCGAAGGGGCCGTGGGTACGTCCCATGGCAGCTACTTAGCATTGTGGTGTGTGTCCGGGGTTAAGGCGAGGAGAGTTGCGTCGTCATACGAGAGGCGAGTGGGCAGGGTAAGGCGGGGACCAGGGGGTATGGCGCTGGGCGCGGTCCAGGCGTAGACGGGCTTACCTTTGGCGCACCTTCGGCGCGCATGAGGTGAAATATAGTTTATATTCTTCTGGTGTTGTCAATTGCTTATAGAGTTATCGCTTATTTTTGAGGATCTTAGTCTGTTTTTTTTAGTGGCCTTTTATCTATATTTTGCCTTTTCTTTGGAAAGTTTGTACTATGATGGAACCCCCAGCACCACTGCCATGCTGCAAGAAGAGGCTTTCCCTCTCGTTCCCCGTGCCCCGGGAGGGCCAGGCCACCCTCAAGCCCCCCCCCAAACACCTGTGGAGGCAACCCCGGACACCCATCAAGATCATGCACAGGGGGTACTCGGACACCGACCGGCACCCTCACCAGCAGATGGAGCGGGCAGACGCCATGGACACGTCAGACCGGCCTGGCCTCAAGAAGTTGCGCATGTCCTGGCCTTCCTCAATTCACGGGACCACCAGCACCAGCCACCATCATACCACCAACAAGCGGTAGGTGTGGGCCTATGGCACTGGAGGGGGGATGGGGGGGGGGAAGGGTGCTGTCGTCACTGGTGGCATGCATGCCAGGCTTCTTCCAAGCATGCTGCTCCGGGGTCAGCAGAGTGGGCGTAGTCGGAGTCCTGCACAGATCTCAGTGCATTCTGTCCCATGCACACAGTGGTGCAGTCTGAATCCTGCACAGGGTTCCGTGCATTCTATCCCAGGCACAGACCGAGGTGCATTCTGAGCCCTGCTGATCCAGCAGACACTGCAGTGCATTCCGTACACTGCACACATTGTTGTATGTTCTGTCCCCTGACTACGCAGTTGTGTGCATTTTATCCCCAGAACACATTTTAGGGGGCTCACAGATTTCAGTTCATTTAGTCCGCTGCACAAATTTTGCTGCAGTCTTTTTACACCACAGGTTATTGCCCCCCAAGATCCCTTGGCATTCTGTCCGCAATCTAAACCCATGTGCACTTTGTCCCATGCCCAAAATGCAGTGCATTCTGGCCCCAGCACGGATTCTTGGCACCCTGCCCTAAGCACACAGTACAGATTGTGCAGCATGCCGTCCCCTGTATCTTATCATGATGCATTTTACTTTCTGTGCAGTCTTTCTCGAACTTCTTTGCTTGTGCAAACTACGTTGCTTTTTTGTACTGACCGTGATTGTCAGAGTGATTTGCATTTTATCAATGGTGATCCGTGGTGTAGATGTTGTATTTAATTTGTTTCATATTCAATTGCATTGCTCTTTCAGTTCATATTCAGTCGTACCTATATCCCATGTAATATCAGTAGTGTTTTGTTCCCTAGTGCACATTCAGTTACATTTATTCGCCAGTTAAGCTGGGGCCGGCATAACATCACACTCCCACATACGGTTTCAGATATCTTTTATTCCCCGCACAGAGCCAGTTGCATTTTATTCCCCGCACTGATTCTGTTGCATTTTGCCTCCTGCACAGATGAAGTGGCCGTTTACTGATAGTGAACATGAAGACGCTTTTTTATTTGCATGCCATTCAGTTGTATTTTGGTCTTGGTACGGACTCAGTTGCATGGATTCCCAGTTTAGAATCGATTGCATTGTATTTGGGATGCATGTTACTCCGGTGCCGTTTCAGCACGTTTTCTTCCCATTGCAGATTCGGGTGTCTTTTTTTCTCGGTGCAGGTTTAGTCATTTTAAACGCGCACTTCGATTCTGCGCTTTTTGTGCATTCTTCCGAGACACGCCACAGCTCCCAGCGCTGATAAGCTGCATTTTTTTTCCAGGTAGTCGCAGAGCAGCGGGTCCTGGGTTGGGTACAGGGAGTCTGCAAATCTCTCAGCTAGAAATGAACATGAAAAAAACCATGGTTGTTCCGTTCGGCAAAAAACGCTACAGTGGCGGAGGCTGGACAATAGATAAAGAAAGCATCTAAATCGGCCAATCTTACAAATACTTAGGGGTCCATTTGGACTCCAGGGGCAGTTTCACCAAACAGAACACTGTGATTGCAGCCAAGGCTACAGCGTTAATGGTATCCTTGGCTAAGCTATCGAGGAGACTCTCAGGCCCCACTGTCTTGCCTCTACTGGAAGTGCTCAGAGCAAAGATCGGGCCTACACTTTCGTATGGCATAGAGATCTTTAAGGGTAAAATGAACAATACCTTAAATAAACTAACAACCAAACTCTACAAGAAATTGCTTCACCTGCCGAGTTCCTCCTCGCCAGCACAGGTCAGACTAGAGCTGAACTTAATTAACTATGAAACCTCCAACGTTGGCTCATATCTTAACCTGATGCACAACCTAAGACAGGCAGAAGCTGGTACCCTGGAATTCCTTGTTGAAATGTTGAAATATTGGCGTGAAGCTGATGGACAAGGAGCAATTGTCGACGTTAAGTAACCCCTGTAAAAAATATTGACTAGGTTGCCTGCTCCGCACCCTGTCCTGATGAAGACCCCACAGCAAGGGTATCACTAATTCCTGCAACAATTTGAGGGTCGAAACGTTGACAATTGCTCCTTGTCCATCAGCTTCACACCAATATTTCAACATTAATGTATTTTGTGAAGCATGATTCGTTTCCAGTGATGCATTGAACCTATGGTCTTTTGTTTTGTATATTGAAATTGACATACAAATGCATCTTTGATATTTGGTTGATTTTACTGTCACGATTTCCCTGCCACACTATCCTCACCTTATCACTTCCCCTTTTCCCTTGGGGCACTGTACAACCGTTTGAAATTTGTACCACCAGATACTATATCTGACAAATATATCTACATTGTGAATAAAAACAATGCAGATTCATCTATTGTATTTCTAAATTTTTTGATAATTTTGTGTTTATTGCCAATTCACACTGGGACCCCTCCTTCTCAGTACTGTTATATAAACAAGCAGATAACGAGACCTAACAAAGAAGCTCGTGAGTAGTGCCAGTCGCGCGCCACTGCGAGCATATGTTTTGAATTATCTCGGCTGTCAAGCCGCAATAATACAAAACATATGGCCTTCCAGTGCGCGTAACAGACACCAATAGGCCTTAGGCGGAGCTACATGACCACCTATGGCCTATTGCGTGTTCTGTTTAAAAAACAGCACGCACCGGAAGGCCTATGAAAGTGCACCATGGATTCCAGAAGGGCACGAGCCTTCTTGAATGCATGGTCCAAATCCAGATCGCCCAGAAGAGGACTCTGGGCCACGCCCACACTGCTACGCAGTGTACGGCAGGCCCGAGCCCTAAAAATGCAATAGGTCTCGCCTTTCATTAAGTTAAAGCCATTTGCTTTGCTATACATTACCATTAGCAAAGCAAATGGCTTTAACTTAATCAAAGGCGAGCCCTATTGAATTTTCAAAGCTTGTTATATATAGAATGAAACAGTAATGCTAGTGTTCCATGAGGCTAGTGGGATAGTTTTTGCAACATCATTAAAAACATTAGTTATTAGAGGGGCCCATAAGTCCTGGTGGTCGAGAAGGAAATCTATGGGGACGCCATCCAGGCTTGGAGCCTTTCCACTAGTACACTTACCGAACACCTAATAACCTCCAGTACTGAAAAGGTCAGATATTCATTTATTGGTCTTTCAAGATCAGGACCATTAGACCCAGAAATGTTATGAGTCAAAAATCTATTCAAAATGGGCTATCCATTGATCTTCGCTTATATGAGTATCTAGAGACGGGTCACTTTTTTTAAAAATAAGAAGCGTTGATCACTCTCCAAAAGTCTTTCAAATTCTTGGAGGCTGCCGCCATCTCCGATTGTTCCCATGCTTCTTCTCTTATAGCCTTTTCGCTGTCCTTTTTGGCCACAGCATATGCCTTAAGAAACAGATTGATCTGATCCCTGTCTTTTGGTTGTTCTTGTAGGGAGTTACGCAATTCCTTAGAGCTTTTGAACAAGCTCGAACAAACCACCCTTTCTCCTGTGTTTTTGATGGAGTGTTAGTACTTGTCAGGGCAAGATATCTCACTGGGGTGTTTATATTTAGTCAAGATCGGGAATGTACTCAGCCCTTTAAAATAAATAAAGGTGTTTTTCAGGGCTGTATTCTTGCCCCTCTTATTTATTATGTACTTTAATCATCTAGAGGTGGTTTTAATTGATATTAAAGCAGACGTTTCTAAGGCAGGGGGAACAGCTATACCAGTTTTATTATACACCAACGATGCGGTTTTATTATAGCCTTAGAGCCCGACGTTGCTGGCTCAGCCGGCCATTAAAGGCCCACTCCAGTGTTAATTAACAAGGGAGTGGGCCTTTAATGGCAGGCAGAGCCTGCTACAGAGGGCTCTAAGGGGCAGAATGTTCTAATTTGTAAAACAAAGGTTTCATGGAGCCGAAGGGGATTAAAATCCCCTCGGGCTCTGTGAGGCCTTTTGTACACAGAAAAAGAGCTGTCAACAAACATTGGAGTGTTGGAACTCTGGGATTCTACCGGTCATTACAAGCCTGGAGCATTCCATTGTTTTCAATGGAGCTCCCAACATTCCAATGTTCTAGTTGCCTGCACGGCAAGGAGCCTGCAACCTTTGGTAGATGCATTTGTTGATTTTATGTGTAGTCTAGACCTATCAACAAATTTTAGAAAATCACATTCTACGGTGGTGGGTCCCAGGAAAACTAAATGCTGTTAACCCCCAGCCAAGGGTTTTCCCTACCTGATTTTGCTCTTTAATGCGGACCTTAGTTGGAAACTTCTTTTACCTAAAAATTGGGGGGGGGGCCTCCAAAGTGCAATTTCTGGGCATCAAGATTTTGCTAGGCGTGTTGGGCATAAGTCCCCGACACTATTACTTGATGCCTATAAGAACAAATGTATCCTGATAGTCACCTTTGGTAGCAGAATTTGGGGGTATGTAAATACTGAGTGTATTCAGGTGATAGAGAACTAATTCCCAAGAAATATACTGACCATTGGTCAAGGAATCTCCACCGAAATTGCACATGGATTGTTAGGTATTCCATTTATTGCACATTTTATTCATGAACCCACCCCCCCCCTCTTAATGTGGAGTTCGGTTTGGTATAAACTGGATTTGCAGTTTAAAAGGATTATACGCTAGGATTGTTTTCTCTCAGACATTGTGGCTCATATCCCATGGTTACAATACTTTAAAAAAATGTTTAAGAAATTAGGAAGTCCAGGCTTATATTCTAAACCTGGAGGAATAATTAAAAAAAAAAAGGATCTTGCATGGGTTAAACAGACTTTCATCCCACTGGTGGCTATTGAACGGGAGAATTCTGCCTTGATAAAACAGATCATTCAGAAGTACTCCCGGGTCCGTAAGTGGAATAGAGACTTATCTCCTCCTGAATGTGTCTAGTAGGCAACATCTTTTGAAATTGTTAAGACTGGATATTTTTCACCAACTTTTGTTACTGAAAGTGGCCTCGTATAAACTGCCTAATCTGTGTATTTGTAGATACAATAAGACTTCGATCTGTGACTACATGCATATTGAACTTGTGTGTCAAATGTTTGCTTACCTACGTTTCAAGTATATTTGGCCTCTTCTAATTCTGTCACATTTAAGGCAAATCAAACTGGCATATCTCTATTTACAGCTGTTAACAACACCAAAACTTTGCTTCTTGTTTACTCTCTGGTGTTCTTTCGACTACTCATTAATTCTGCAAAGTGCAATGTAGGCTTTTAGATATCGTTGGGATAATATGGGTCCTCATAGATTAATTTATTTTAGCTGTTTTTAAAAGGTTTAGATCAAATTATATTTGATGTAGTTTATCTGAGATTTTATTATGATTTGTTGCTGCTATATATGGATTTGTCTATTTTTAGATTTACTATGTTGAATGTGCTGTACACTTTTATGATTTTACCATGAAATCGAATAAAGTTTAATGAACTAAACTGATCCAAATCAATTGTTAAAGTTTGACCAACCAATATTAAATATTCAAAAATTAGCTAAAACCTGTTCTTTGAATGCCCACCTCCCCCTTCACCTCAAGTACATTTGGTGCCTACTCCACTACCTTTCACAGTATGCGATCTGAGGCAGTAGAACCCAGTGGTGCCTTTGGACCTACCCTTTTAGCACAGGATCTTTTGAATGGCCTTAGTCCTCGCTGAAATAAACTGTGTGAATAGAGTTTTGGAAATGGAGGGTCACGTCATGTCATCTGAGCTGGTGAAAGGTACATGCCCATTTAACACCTATTGCCGTAGAATATCAAGCCCATTATATTGATGTATAGTCTGCTGCCAATTGATAATCTCACCTCTTGTCTCTTTTTGAAATTTATATGCACTCCTGTCTATGACTACATTTAGTGCACTATCCATGTGGATAAACCTTTAGGTTGTATTCCTATTTTGAAAGTAATAAATAAACTAAAGTCAATTGATATAAAGAATTCATTTTTTGTGTGTTTTTAAGACAATAAACTATTATTTGTATATCTTGGTTTCTTCAATGTATTAATTATCATATACTGTGATAATTGAGAGCTATAGGTAAATGTGAAGTCCTAAGGCATTAGGACTTCACATCTACCTATAGCTCTATGTTCAGTTTCTAGTATGGAAATTACAACTTCTAAGTCTAGCCCTTTTGCTTTCCTTATCCTCACATAAGTGATTGTTTTGTTTGCAACAAGCTATCCTCTTATAAGAGCCTTTGCTGCATCCCACACTGTATCGAAGGCTTCCCTTCTGTTAAGTCTTCCTACAGACAATTCTCTATTGCTTCATATATGCTTGTTATACGGACTGGGTTACGAACAGAAAACTCATTAATTTTTCACTTTGAGACATGACTGGGTGGCCCAGGAAGCATCTAGTGTCAGCATCACTGGTGCATGGTCACACTCAATTGAGCTTCTTCATTCACCGAAGATGTGAGATCTCTAAATCTAAACTGTGACCCAAACTGGAGCTGTACATCCTTGGAAGAAACTGAAGAAAAATCTATACAGATACATTCACACAAGAATTTCCACACAGTGATCCTCGCCAATTTGCAGCCTCTCTCAAAAAATGCCCTTTTATTACTCACAAGCCCAACGCAAGAAGGGTAACAAATAGGTCACTTAGGATCTGCCCATTGAAAAGCAAGGACGATGGGGAATAAAACTAACAGACACCACATTTTTTTTCTTGCATTCTCAGTATAACAAGTTAACCAGCATGAGGACAAAAAGAGCAAAGAAACCTTTGTATATTTACAAGGAAATGGGGTCCCAAATCTGTCAAAGTAAGCACCTGCCCCTTCAAAGACTGGTGAAGCTATATAATCACCATTTTCTGTATTTAAATGGATTCTGTGGGGAGACAAAATTTCACTGACCCACTGGTACTATTGAACTTTAATGCCTATCACCTCTCCACAAGCTTAGCCCTGTACAATAGGAAAGCATCAATAAAAAGCTTGGCTTGCTTTAAAAATAATGAGCCCTTCAACTTAGCCATGCAAACCAAACGTCTTTTGGGTCTCTCTAGGCCGGCCCCATTCATTGCAGACATAATCAATGCTTCTCTCTCCTTTAGAGATCTCCAATAAACTGAAAATGCCAGTCATATACCTAGATCCAGAGGCTACCTACCTCACATCACATTCCAGTGCAGCTGCTTTCATAGCAGGAAGGACCAGCCAAGTCAGTAGAAGTCAATGTAATCCAGCTAAAGGTACCGGACAGCCGATGCTAGCATATGCTGGACCACTTAACAATCTCCCAGGAATGAGCAGTTCCATTGAATATTTTCATTGTCTTTAAACTCCACAGTACAGTGAGGCTCCAAGCAGGAGGCCTCTGCTAAGCTCAAGGCCCTTGTATATGTTAGGCCGTCAAATTTTAGGTCCCTACCATCAAATACATTTCTCTGGACTTGTAGATGATTTCTGCATTTCATTTGTTTACTTAAATAACAAGTGAAGTGAAGTATGAAAGGTCATTGATCTTCCTGGTTCTCCTCATTCCTCCAGGATATTAACTTCATACATTAAGTATTGAATCTTCACTGTCAATTATAGGACAGACGAATACTATGACTGGACTGGCTCTCAGTGTGACAAAGAATAGAGGGACCAGGCCCTGCGATATCCAGCCTGGCAGTCGAATCCAGATCAGGTCCTAATTCTCACAACACTGGGCTACCCTGATCCAGAATCACTTTGGCATCAAGAAAATAGCTCAACAGGGAAAAAGGTGATAGAAGTAAAAGAGACAAACACAGAGAGGCACGGTCTTATATTTCATGTCACTAACCCCCTGGGAATGCCCTTCTAGGACTTTACTGTTTAAATTTAAGGCACACAGACACATAACAGAACTAAAAACAGGTAATGTAATTGGAAAGCATATACAACATATGAATAAAATAAGTGAAACAATGCTTACTGGCTTTTTGCAATGGCTGTAACTAGCCCAAGGGAACACCAGGATACCAACCCAGGATCCAAAAGGACTTGGAGAAATCAATAGAAGCAACAGGGGAACAAACAACCAAACTCTAGCACAGAGCATGGAGTTTAAGCCAAGGGATCTGAGAAGGGGAAAACAGTGTGGGAAGCTTTCATGGGTTTGGACTGTACGTGGGAGCAAAGAGAGCATTTAACATTGAAAGTTACTGGGTGCAGTGTTACTGGAGCCAGTGCAAAGTGTGGTGATATTTTTCCTTGTGACCCAGAAGTGCAGAAGATGCAATGCAAGTGGTTCCTGCTGGCGTTGTCCTGCCCCCCCCTCAGCAGTCACGGACAAGTCCAGAGAGTCGCAAGTCCTTCCTTGCTCTATACAGCTTTCTGCAGCGCATCATGGAAGTGCTGAACCCTTATTCCACACGATGTGTGTATCTATCACAAAGCCTGACGGACTCCCTCATTTGCAACATAACCCCAGAATTAGAGAATGGTAACAGGGCATGACAGCACATTTTCAACTAGTTTGGCAGGGAGTCATGTATTGCAAGAGTTTATTGCCTCCAATTTCAAATCTTTATTAACTCATCTTAAACTGTGGTACAAAACAATCCATCTGCGACAGTCCCCAAAGTTTCATCGGGACTTTAAAAATCTGAACTTGGACACAGCATCTTCGGAGGCGGTCTGACTAGAGCCTGTGGCCGCACCCTCTCCACCCACCCCCAGCTGGGTGCGAGTGTGCGAGCTGAGAACTGCTGCACAGCAAGGAAGAGGCCTGAGAGACCTGGTAGGACCACATTCTAAGGAGACAGTAAGGCCTGGAGGCCCACTCCCAGCGGTGCACACAGTTTGCCAGTCTAGGCTGCTGCTCCCTCAACGGTGATGGGAGGGCCTGACACACTGTCATTAGATTTCCAGGGGGCCTTCCAGGTTTCATGGAAGGAGACCTTGATATACTGAGAAGGCCCATGACATTTTTTCTCCAAACCCTTACTGTTGAATTAACCTGCTGCATCTCCTGGCTTTTAACTAGAGCTTTCATGGAGACGGGGTGAGGGCCCAAATTTCAGATGACTCAGATGCACGGAGTTGGCGGATTAGTTCCAGTTTGAATGCTTCTGCCCCTATATGTCTCAGAGACTACCATCCATGGGTGAGGCGGGTCTCTGCAGCCACAGCTGTTTGGGGAAACCCCCACTGAACTCCGGGTGCCATTTATCCCATCGCATGCACCACTCCATGCTAGGTAAAGAAAGATTGCATGGGCAAATGGAAGGGAATGCTCGCACAATGCAGAGACTCTCTACAGACCCACCACGTCTGATGCCACATTCTCTATTGCTTCAGAAAAGGGGGGTGGTGATGAACAGAGTGTCTGAATTAAGCAGACCACTCTTACCCAGTCCAAAGATCAGGGCTTGATCCATCACCGTTTTTTAGCTCACTGCACCATCCCAGCTCAGAACTTGGCTATATGCAAATTAGTCTGACCCTGGCCCAGTGCATCATGGGAACAGGGCAGACCAAACTACCAAGCCAATTCTTATACTGGGAAGGAAACAAGCTACCGGGGACCGGTTTCTGGCATTTCAGCCGTCTTCGGCCCGGCTTGCTTGAATCCTGATGGTGCAATGAGCTAGGGACTCACATCTGAGTATACCCTTCCACGCTTATGGTGGACAAAAATGATTCAGAAAAGGGGGGTGGTGATGAACAGAGTGTCTGAATTAAGCAGACCACTCTTACCCAGTCCAAAGATCAGGGCTTGATCCATCACCGTTTTTTAGCTCACTACACCATCCCAGAACTTGGCTATATGCAAATTAGTCTGACCCTGGCCCAGTGCATCATGGGAACAGGGCAGACCAAACTACCAAGCCAATTCTTATACTGGGAAGGAAACAAGCTACCGGGGACCGGTTTCTGGCATTTCAGCCGTCTTCGGCCCGGCTTGCTTGAATCCTGATGGTGCAATGAGCTAGGGACTCACATCTGAGTATACCCTTCCACGCTTATGGTGGACAAAAATGATTCAGAAAAGGGGGGTGGTGATGAACAGAGTGTCTGAATTAAGCAGACCACTCTTACCCAGTCCAAAGATCAGGGCTTGATCCATCACCGTTTTTTAGCTCACTGCACCATCCCAGCTCAGAACTTGGCTATATGCAAATTAGTCTGACCCTGGCCCAGTGCGTCATGGGAACAGGGCAGACCAAACTACCAAGCCAATTCTTATACTGGGAAGGAAACAAGCTACCGGGGACCGGTTTCTGGCATTTCAGCCGTCTTCGGCCCGGCTTGCTTGAATCCTGATGGTGCAATGAGCTAGGGACTCACATCTGAGTATACCCTTCCACGCTTATGGTGGACAAAAATGATTCAGAAAAGGGGGGTGGTGATGAACAGAGTGTCTGAATTAAGCAGACCACTCTTACCCAGTCCAAAGGTCAGGGCTTGATCCATCACCGTTTTTTAGCTCACTGCACCATCCCAGCTCAGAACTTGGCTATATGCAAATTAGTCTGACCCTGGCCCAGTGCATCATGGGAACAGGGCAGACCAAACTACTGGGGCAGTGAGATAAATAACGGTGATGGATCAAGCCCTGATCTTTGGACTGGGTAAGAGTGGTCTGCTTAATTCAGACACTCTGTTCATCACCACCCCCTTTTCTGAAACATTCTCTATTGCTGCACGACACAGCACAGGGCATCCTGATAGCGCCTATTCTAGACCCCCCGGCAGAATTGGATCCCCATTGGTAAATGGCACACCCTCTGACAAGATAGATAAAATACTGGCGGCCATCGCAGAGTCTCTTTTTACCAATGGCATAGCGATCCTTCAGGAAAATCAACAAAGCTTTCAGAAAAAGCCCAAACCACTACCCAAGCCATAGAAGAACTCCGACCAACTACTTGAAACATCGTAGAACAAACGCATTTGACCCTGGAATGGCTTTGTATAGAGGAGTAAACTGGATGATGTGTAAAACTGATCCCACCATAATAACATTCAGATTATGGGTTCGCCGGAGGGTACAGAGGGGTCTGACCCTGTCTCTTTCCTGGAACGCTGGATACAACAAGATGATGAGCTCACTACACTCTCTCTGCATTTTGTGACTGAACATGCACGCAGGGTCCAGTATCAGCACCCTCAATCTAGGGCTACACCTAGACCCATGGTGGTGATACTACTTAGAAGAAGTTGCAATGTCCCTAAAGTCAAGGATGCCCGTGGGAGAAGTCCCTCCGGGTTTGGGTACCCACTGCACAAGTTCAATTACTGGACGCAACCACCAAGTATCACAACAAATACTGTAACTGTCAATGGTCAAGTTTAGACAACAGCATACAGAAGTATCAATCATGCAAATGACAATATCCACAAAAAAAATCGGTTTTTATGTGACAGGAATAGACACTGCAGAAGTATTAAAAAGTAAACATGAGTTTATTACACTTCATAAAAGAACATTTTTTCATACAGTTTTAAGTTTAAAGTCTTTTATTCAGCACGACACATAAGGACAGACAAATAATACAAAAGACATAGCAGGGCGCAGAGCCAGAGTTCAAAAGCGGCAGCAACAAGTAACATCCTGTGAATTTCGATCACTCAGTAGCAGAAGACAAATGTCGCCTCAATGTGTCATGACATTTTCAACAAACCCCCCCCCCCCAACTGCCCCCCCAACTCCCAACTACCCCTCGCCCACCCCCCTCCCCACCCCTCGTCCAGTGCACAGTTCCTAAATAGCGACACACATCAGAGCCTCAGTATCAAGGATGACCAGTCCATAGGGAGATCATGGGGCGGAGCCCTCCGGGGTCGGGAGCCTGAGAAGGCGGAGATACCTAGGACAGGTGAGCTCCCGAAATTCAGTAAGCAACAGGGAGTGAAAGGGTTGCCAGAGTTCTCTAAACTGATCCGCATCACCCGCCACTGTAAGAGACATTTTCTCCATACCCAACACGTGCCACAATCTGTGAAGCCAGCCAGTGATAGACGGGATCGTGGCCGTGTGCCAGTGTATTAAAATGTTCTGGACAGCGGAACCCAGAGCTATCGCTATCTGTCTACCCCTGCGAGATCGAAGGGGATACATTAGATCATTCGGAAGCCCCAACAGAGTGTAGGCAGGGAAGCGGGGCAGTTCAATTTCGAAGCTAGAATCAATTTCATCCAACACTTCCCTCCAGTAAGGCTCCAGAAGCGGGCAGTCCCAAAGTATGTGAGTGAGAGTACCTCGGAGCCCACATCCTCTCCAGCATGTATCATCCTTACTACGATCAAACTCTCGCACTCGTTCAGGCGTGTAATACCAGTAGGTAGAAACTTTTGTTAGTGTATCTGTGAGCCCCATGTGATAAGCTGAATGCCTCGCTCTGTATGATATGTGTTCCCACTCTTTATGGCTTAGTGTCCTCCCCAATTCCCGTTCCCATCGCTCCCTCCCGGGGTGATAAAGGTGTGTCGCTGGTGGCTGCAGTAGTTTATACAAATCAGTGATCAGTTTGGAATCCGAGGTCCGCGTCATGAGCCAATGTTCATAGGGGAGAAAAGGCCGGTCGGCCGTCCCTCTCACCTGCGGCTGAAGAGCCCAGTGGCGAGCCTGCATATAATGAAGTCGCTCCGTCTCCGGAAGCGAAAACTCTTGACGGAGTTGGAGAAAGGGGTCAACCCCCTCCGGGCCATACAGGTGACACAAGGCCCTACATCCCGCCTGACGCCATCCCGTAAAGGCCCCATTTTCCATCCCCGGGGTAAAGTCCGGGTTGTCCACCAGTGGGGTGAGCGGAGACGGAAACGTGGTAAGACCGCGCAGAACGCCAGTAGCGTCCCACACTCGCAAAGGCACTCTTGTGACAAAGGAGGCGTAGAGGTTTTTAGGCCGGTGCGGGCGACGCAGGAAAGGGATCTCCTGCAAGGGCCTCCCAGCCACCGACTGATCCTGAAAGAGCCAATGCTTATCAGATTCCCATTTACTCCACTCTACAAGGTAGCGCAATTGAGTAGCCTGAAAGTATTTGCGGAAGTCAGGAATACCCAACCCACCAGCCTCCGGGGCCAGCAATGAGAGGGCTCGACGCATCCTAGGCCTCTTACCCTGCCAGACAAACCGAGAGACGTCCGCCTGGAGCTGCGAGATCCATCCCACTGGTGGTTGGAGCGGCAGGGCCCGAAAAAGGTATAGTACCTGAGGCAACACCGTCATCTTGACAGCGGCTATCCTGCCAAGCAAGGAAAGAATGCCTCGGTTCCACCGGCCCAACTCCTCCCTAATCTTGGCACCTAGAATCCGGTAGTTCGCTCACACCATGGCCGGCAAGGTAGGGGCAATCTGGATCCCCAGATACGGCACCGCTCCCGAGGACCAGAGCATGGGGAACCGCTGCTGCAGATACGACCTAGTGTCCGGTTCGAGGGAGACATCCAGCGCCACCGATTTCCCCATGTTCATCTTGAACCCGGACACAATGCCAAAAGAGGCCAATTCCTCCATGCACGCAGGTAGAGCCACGCGAGGCCGGTCAATGGTCAAAATAACATCGTCAGCGTAGAGGCTAATAGCGTGTTCAAAGCCCCCCATTCGGATGCCAGTCACCATCGGGTTATCCCGCATCCGCTGGGCCAATGGCTCCATGTACAGCGCGAAAAGCAGAGGCGAGAGCGGACAGCCTTGCCTGGTGCCCCGTTCAATACTAAAAGAGGCTGAGGCACACCCGTTGACCCGGACCACCGCCGACGGGCGATTGTAGCAATTAAGAATCATGGAGCGGAATTTCTCTCCGATACCTGCTTTAATCAGCACTCGTTCTAAGTAAGGCCAGTGGACTCGGTCAAATGCCTTCTCCGCGTCCACTGCCAACAGCATCCGCTCCCCAGGAATCCGGGAGGCCTTTTCCAGCAAATGGACTACACGTTTCCTATTGTCCACCGTCTGCCGTCCGGGGACAAAACCCGCTTGATCGGGATCGATCAGACCGGGTAGGTGGAGAGCCAGTCTAGCGGCTAGGATCCCTGTATATAACTTCAGATCAATGTCCAAAAGGGAGATCGGCCTATACGATCCGCACTGTGTCGGATCTTTACCAGGCTTAGGGATTACCGAGATGGTGGCTCGAAGCAGATCAGGTGGAATGGCCCCAGGGTCCGCAAAGGAGTTGAAAAGACGCGTCAGGATGGGAGCCAACGTAGTGCAGAACGTTTTGTAAAATAGTGCAATGTAGCCGTCCTGCCCCGGTGCCTTACCATGTTTGAGTCTGGCAATAGCGGATATCACCTCCTCAACCCAGATGTCTCTGTCCAAGTGGTCCGCCTGTACCGGCTCTAGGGAAGGCAAGGCAACGGAGCCCAAATACGCTTCCAGGGCCTCCTCACTCGGGGGAGTTCCTGAATAGAGATCTTCATAAAACCCGCGGAAGACAGCCGCTATCTGCGCGTCATCAGTCTCCAGTCGCCCCGATGGGTCAGTGATTTCTTTAACAAGCTGAGATTGCCTCGCCACTCGGAGCCTATTTGCCAATAACCGGCCACACCGGTCCCCACCGGTGTAAAAGGTGTGCCGCAGCCGCAACGCCGCATACTCAGCCCGGTCAAGATCCAGGGCTGTCAGAAGCTTCCGGGTCTCCTTGAGCTGCCGCCAAATTCGGGGAGCCCCCGTCCTGCGGTGGATCTGTTCCAGCTCTCTCACCCGATCCGTAAGTTCCTCTCTTTTGGCCTGCCGCGCCTTATTCTCTGCCGATGAGATCGCAATGAATTCCCCTCTGACAACAGCCTTCAAGGCTGCCCACTGTGTAGCCCGACTAGTGTCAGTATTGTCATTATGAGACTGAAATTCTTTAATCACTGTCTCAATGCGAGCCACTACCTCCTTCCTGTGCAACAGTGTGTCACGAAGGCGCCATGTCCGAGGGCGAGGGGCCGTCGGAGGCACATCCAGCAGAACCTCAACAGGAGCATGGTCCGAAAGGGAGATCACCCCTATCTCCGCTCCCGAGGCCAGCGCCTTTACTGGGGAGGTAACCAAAAGGTAATCTAACCGTGCATACGTCTTGTGCGCGTGGGAGAAATATGAATAGTCCCTATCATTCGGGTGTAGCTGTCTCCATAAGTCAAGGAGGTCCACCTCTGCGAGCTGAGTTCTGCGGTCCGCAGAGAGTTCCCCGACCTGAGGGGAGCGCTGCGCTGACCTGTCCAGTGCGGAATCAAAGACAATATTAAAGTCCCCCCGAGTATGATATGCCTATCTTGAGTAGCAGAGACCTCTACGATCGCCGCCTGCAGAAAGCGGTCTTGCCGCTCATTGGGACTGTATAAAGACCCAATCGTAAACGGGAGACCCCCTATCCTAAACCGGTAAGCCAGCAGTCTACCTTTTTATTCAGTGAATTTGTGAAGAATTTCCCCCTTGAAGTGGCGCGCCACCAGAATCGCCACCCCGGCCGTTTTAGTGGTGCAAGAGGAAAAAAATTGTGTAGGGAACTTGTGGGACTTGAATCTGTGTGTGTCCTGTGATAGCAAGTGCGTCTCCTGTAAGAGGCAAATGTCTGCCTGTGTGTTCTCTAAGAGCGAGAGGACTGCCCGCCTCTTGACAGGATTATTCAAACCCCGAACATTCAGGGTCACCACCTTACATGTGGTGGGAGGCATGGACAACAGTGGAGCAAAAAGCAGCAGGATCCCCCGTCAGCAAGATTGGGGGGGCAAAGGCCAAGCATGGCACAGGGCGCAGCAGAGCACAAAGCAACGCACAGGGGCATGAGAAGCAATCCGTGTCATGCAAACCAGTGAGCACACCACCCATCCACCAACCCACCGCCCTCAAAATGCATCGCACCAGCCGCCCCCTGCCCCTCCAATTCACACGGAAACCTTGAAGACAAGCCAGGCCACAGTCGCTGTAGCTCAGTGGAAGCAACCCAAAAAGTACGGACACTGCCAAGATAACTAGAAACCCCTTTGTGCACTGGACGACCCCCCCTCCCACTGCCAACTCCCGGATCCCCCCCTCCTACCCCAACCCTTCCGAAACTCCCCAGGTGACCCCGTCCCACCCCCACCACCCCCCTTACCCCAGTCCCCTCCCTCAACTGGGACTGGCACAACCACCCCGAACACCTCCCTACCCTCCTCCCAAAAGTCCCGCAAACCCATTGTCCCAGTCCGGTCCCCGTCGGACAAGCCTGCGGAAAGTCAAACCAGTGGACGTCCAGCCACCACGCACCTCTCCGTGCCCCCCGCCCCACCTAGACCCCCAAACCTGCATATCCATCGGTGCGATGTCGATCTCCCCCCGGAGTTCATTCAAGCTGTCAGAGCCACCTCAGTCATTGTAGGATCAGCGGCCCCATCCTGCACCTCGGCCTCCGGCCCCAACCCAGCCGCGGGAGAGTCCGGCCTTGTCGAAGAAGCGGATGACTGCCGGCCGGGGACCGTCTGCCAACCATCTCTGGTGAAACGATTCCGGCGGGGCGAGGGAGATCCGTCCTCAGCAGCAGTGATCCCCAGCACCCCACAGGTATCCTGGAGGGAACGCAGCTGATGTAGGGTGCCATTCCAACGAAAGATGAGACGGAAAGGGTGTCCCCAGGAGTACTGCGTGCCATGACCCCTAAGAAAGTCGGTCGCAATTTTAAAAGCTTTGCGCTTCTGGAGGGTGGACGCGGCCAGGTCCTGATAAAGGGCTACTCGATGGCCCCGGAATTCCAGGGAAGATCTCTTCCGGGCCTCCCGCAGTATCCGCTCCTTCAGGGGATAATCCGGCAAGAAGGCCAAGATATCCGGAGGGGGTGCCGAAGTCCGGCGCTGCAGGCCCACTCGGTGCGCCCTATCAATCCGGATGGGAAAGTCAGCCGACTCACCCAACACCTCTCGGAACAGGTCCACAAGGTACGATGCGACGTCCTCCCCCTCCTCCCGAGACGGAATTCCTCGGACGCGGATGTTGTTCCTCCTGGAGCGGTTCTCGAGGTCCTCCGTGTGTGACTGCAGGTCCAGCTGTTGTTCCCGAAGACGAATGACCTCTTGCTGTAGTTGCGTAATTTCTTCGTCTCTGGTGTGGCCCGCTTCTTCCACCGTAGCCACTCTGTCACCCAGGCCGTCCACTTCCCTTCGTATCTCACGGACCTCTCCTGCCACCTCCTGCTTGAGCGTTTGGAAGTCGTCCCTCAGCGAGCTGAAGAGTGATTCCAGGAATGACCTCGTAACCGGCGGCTCCCCCCCCGCCCGCTCCCTCTGGAGCCACTCGGTGGAGTTGGGGACGGCTGACCCCGATCCTGTCTCGCATTGTTCCTGTACAACATCTCAGGCAACGTGCGATCTCCTTTCCGCGTCCCCCTGTTCTGCGCCATGATGGCCGACGAGATGCTTCCCTCGGAAGTCTAGTGTCTCAGCCTCCGGTATGGTCTCAGGACCGGGCTAGCGGCCTCACACGTGTCTCTCCAATGACCCAAGACCCGGGTCGCTTCACCACCAAGGCAAAAACCGCAATGGGGCCCACGGCCTGCACTCCCAGTGACCTGCTGTCCGCCTGTGTCAATAGGCCCCCAGGGCCCGCTCTCGCATTCCCCTCAGCTCCACTGGCTTCACAGTCTCAAGCCGACCGGCCCGGTCACCACCAGGGACTCCCCCTCAAGCCAGGTCTCGGCGGGGCCACCAGATCACACGGAGCCCGTAGCAACGCCCTGAGATCTGTCGCTGCCCTCTTCAGTTCAACACAGGAGTGCTCACCTCGGACGCCACAAGGCTGGCTAGGCAAAAAGGAGTCTGTTCCACTTCGCGCCAATATGCGGGCGTAATGGCGGGTCTAAAGGCAGCAGTCCCCGTCACTTATCGCCCGGGGGCGTCGGCCACAGCGTTTCAGCTCAGCGCCCTCTCGCCGCACAGCTCACCGTGGGGCCCATAGATGACTCCGCAAACTGCTCCGGGGCCCTCTCTCCAGCCTGGCGGGTCGCAAGGCCTCTGCCTCACAGAGCTGCTGAGGACCAGGAAATAGGCCAGAGCCACGGCCTCAATTAGTGCCAGGCTCCGCCCCCGCCGCTCGCTGCTCCACTTCGAGCACCGGGTCCACCAAGAAGACTCCCTCTGGGCCGAGCAGGGGTGTTCAGGACAGGCGCAGATGGATCACAGCACCTCCCAGAATGCCGAGGCGGCTATCAGATAGGTCCGTGTCCGGGTCTAGGCCCAAGCCGCGGCCTCTCTTATGTGCCGGATGCGGGCGCGGCACCGGACCCTCTCCGACTCCAAGGGCAGACCCACTGTGCGCACCGCAAGCACAGGCGGTGAAGTCCGGGCCCAGCGGGCAGAGCGCAGCTCCGTTGCAGGCACCCTGATCGGCGTCCAAACCCGGGCAGGGTCCGACTCTCTCCCAGGCCGTGCACCAGGCCTCACCTACCCTCCGGGATGGCGTCGCACCTCGGACCGCAGGAGCACCACGGAACTTGGCTACAGGCTCACAGCCGCTACTCCATGCCCTAACACCCCCGCTCCATGGATCTGAGCATTCCGGGGGGGAGAATCAGCTCAATTACGGTAGGCTTAGGGTGTCAGGACGGCGGAGCTCACTTCGAGTGCGACCACTCAGCTCGCCATCTTGGCCACGCCCCCCCCATGCTTTCATACAGTTTTAAAGTACATTATGTTATACAAAGTTTATACAATATTACACAAAACATTAAAAATGTTCATGAGAACACAAGTCGACGCGGAGTTTCGGTTAAAAAACCTTCCTCAGGACAGTTTCTATAAAGAAACACAATATTATTACATCATAATAGAATATGTACATAGTATATTTAAGCAGTAGTCAAATTTATGTGGCTGTCACAAACTATGTAAAACATTTTTTTCAAAAGTATTGACAATACTATAGCACCAACAGTTGAAAGGTTAACATTTCATAAAAAGTTGCAAAGGTTAACATTTCATAAAAATGCTGGTTGTTTTATTATGTACATAGGGATTACAGTAAACAATACTTTATACTGGTGGTTGTGCCATTAATCACGTGGGGACGAACAAACTAAATACAGCAGAAAGCTTTTAGTGCTTCCAATGGTAGGAGGCCAAAACACCTATTATGGGCGAGTTTCAATATAACCCAACCTATGGTGTCAGGGTATCTTACCTCAAAATGTTATTTGTGGTGTCTACCTCAGCTATTCAATCTGAGGTCTAATTTATTAAAAACAAATAGGAGGTGTCCAGGTTTAAACCCACACTCAAAGGTACTGAAGTCCCATTTATTCGGGATATGATAATGCCTGTCTTTATCTATAGAAGAAAAAGAGGAAAAGGGGGGAGAATAGTGTGTTATATAGACCCCACAGTTTCTTGTCTGATGGTTGGTTAAAAAAGCATTGATCACATGCATACCTTATTGATAAGATCTGATCATTTTTCACTGTATCGGAGGGGCCACCAGTAGGTATGCGTTCACTGGCAGTAAAATAAGGGAAATGTTCTAGTAGCTCTTACAAAGAATTGATTATCATAACTAGCATACGTTTGCCCTATAGTCCATGGAACTCACCAAAGGTACTGCTTATGAAATCGCTGTAGCCGCGTGCTAAATGTGCTTCGTCAGCTAATTCTGGTCGTCACGATATATAGAACATCTGCAAATCAATGAATGATTATTTAATTTTGGTAATTGTGCTTAAGATTTAAACATAAAGGTTTGGAGTTAATTGCTTGCGGCCTCTATTTGATCCTAGTGGCTTTCTTTGTAAGTCGTGGAAAAATCACATTTGCGCGAAGGATAATTTTAAAGAAGTGGGTATTGGTATCAAACCCACTAGTTGTGCGGATTAGCTTGCCTATGGTAACCTTAATATTACTGGTTTCAAACTCACTAGATGTGTGAGTTGGCTTGCCTATGATGACCTGAATATTGCAATTCAATCCTTGTAACAAACGTATATATATACGAGGCGTATTATAAAGCGTAAATTGTTACTCTTTTTACAAATTCAATACTAGCAAACAGTATTAGCAGACAGTACGCTCTCTCATATTCCACGATACTGAAAATAATGTTGTCTCTCACTTGTTTTGATCTACTAGAGATTAACTTCCTATCCTACTTTTCTATTCATGGAGGTTTAATGATTGAGTTATTTTCCATCATTTTAAGTTAATTTTAATACGTGAAGCTATTGGCGAATAGAGTGTTAATAGAGTGTTAAAAAGAAGTGCAGGGCCTCATTACTGGACACTAGCCAGAACCATGTAGGGTAAGGATGTTGCGGTCATTTACTCATGCATGTTTAAGGATATTGTTAGTACTAAAAATTATCGTTAACCCGTTGTGTAGTAATGAAATATAAGGGTCCGAGTTTTTTATAAATACATTTATCTCGTCAGGCTTTTCTAATACCGACACTTCTTACTCTCCATATTTATAAAATTATGTTACCAACAGTATGCTCTCAACTGAACATAATGCCTTGGGATTATTCTGGGGCAAAAGGTTACTAACAGTTGCCTAAATTAAACATCACGCCACATATATTGTGCTCACCTGGATTAAAAAAGCTGGCCTCCCTGCTCCTCCGTATACAGCGTCTGGGGGTTCTGGTAATTTCAATGAAGGACGCTGCGGCCATGTTGGTTGGGCCTTAAATATAAGCAGCATCCCTATTGGTCGATTTCAGGGGCCATATTATTGGATAAAGTATAGTCACGTGATCGCGATATGAAACTTTAACGTTTTCACAATAAAGTTAACATTATTGTCATACGACTAGTATTTTATTATAAAAATCCGAATGTTTGGAGACCTAGTTTGCCCATTTCGTGTTGGTTTGCCTCTGTTGTCTAAAAAACTTTAGTCATGTTCGTGCTAATTTCGCATTTCCTTTGAGTATTTGTAATCCCTTGCTTGAACTGTCATATTATTGCGAAGCGTTTTGTGTTAGAGTATGACGCTTCTGAGTTCATGTTACCTCATTTATGCAGGTCTACAGTTGCTTAATACTAAAATGCCATTAAGTCCTCATTTGTAGTGCGATATCTATTTTTACTGGGGTGCCAGCAGGATTTATGATGACAAACTGGCGGACTTTATGAAGTTTGCCTCGGTTATCAAAAAAACGTTAATTATGTTTGCGCTAATTTCGCAGTTCCAGTGAGTTTTTGTAATCCCTTGCTGGAACTGTCATATTATTATGAAGCGTTTTATATTAAAGTATGCCGCTTCTGAGTTCATGTTACCTCATATATGCGGGTCTACAGATACTTAATACTAAGATGCCATTAAGTCCTCGTTTATAGTACAATATCTATTTTTACTGGGGTGCCAGCAGGATCTTTGTTGACAAACTAGAAAACTTTATTAGTCATCGATAACCTTCCCAAATATGGAAAGACATCCTTTATTTATGACATATAATGCCATATGAAAGGTAGTTAAATAGTTGCATAGGTTCAGTGTGGTTGTTTATTTCATTGCAATGTTGTTGATATAATAGATATAATAGATATTTATCAGAAGGTACGGGCACTGTTATTGAAAGAGATAGGACACTTGTTTTGTTCAGCTAATTATGCGTTCCCAATCTTCGCAACTGTTCAATCCTGATCTGACACTGTTAAACCTTGACATAAAGTACTGCTCACGTTTTCTGCGTTTCTGATTTATGTCGCCACCTCTATTGTTAATAGTGACAGCTTCAATGGTGCTGCTTAGAAGCGGTCACTATTAACAATAGAGGTGGCGACATAAATCAGAAACGCAGAAAACGTGAGCAGTACTTTATGTCAAGGTTTAACAGTGTCAGATCAGGATTGAACAGTCGCGAAGATTGGGAACGCATAATTAGCTGAACAAAACAAGTGTCCTATCTCTTTCAATAACAGTGCCTGTACCTTCTGATAAATATCTATTATATCAACAACATTGCAATGAAATAAACAACCACACTGAACCTATGCAACTATTTAACTACCTTTCATATGGCATTATATGTCATAAATAAGGATGTCTTTCCATATTTGGGAAGATTATCGATGACTAATAAAGTTTTCTAGTTTGTCAACAAAGATCCTGCTGGCACCCCAGTAAAAATAGATATCGTACTATAAACGAGGACTTAATGGCATCTTAGTATTAAGTATCTGTAGACCCGCATATATGAGGTAACATGAACTCAGAAGCGTCATACTTTAATATAAAACGCTTCATAATAATATGACAGTTCCAACAAGGGATTACAAAAACTCACTGGAACTGCAAAATTAGCGCAAACATAATTAAGGTTTTTTTGATAACAGAGGCAAACCTAATAAAGTCCGCCAGTTTGTCATCATAGATCCTGCTGGCACCCCAGTAAAAATAGATATCGCACTACAAATGAGGACTTAATGGCATTTTAGTATTAAGCAGCTGTAGACCCGCATAAATGAGGTAACATGAACTCAGAAGCGTCATACTCTAACACATAACGCTTCGCAATAATATGACAGTTCAAGCAAGGGATTACAAATACTCATAGGAAATGCTAAAATTAGCGCGAACATGACTAAAGTTTTTTAGACAACAGAGGCAAACCAACACGAAATGGGCACACTAGGTCTCCAAACATTCAGATTTTTATAATAAAATACTAGTCGTATGACAATAACGTTAACTTTATTGTGAAAACGTTAAAGTTTCATATCGCGATCACGTGACTATACTTTATCCAATAATATGGCCCCTGAAATCGACCAAAGGGATGCTGCTTATATTTAAGGCCCAACCAACATGGCCGCAGCGTCCTTCATTGAAATTACCAGAACGCCCAGACGCTGTATACGGAGGAGCAGGGAGGCCAGCTTTTTTAATCCAGGTGAGCACAATATATGTGGCGTGATGTTTAATTTAGGCAACTGTTAGTAACCTTTTGCCCCAGAAGAATCCCAAGGCATTATGTTCAGTTGAGAGCATACTGTTGGTAACATAATTTTATAAATATGGAGAGTAAGTAGTGTCGGTATTAGAAAAGCCTGACAAGATAAATGTATTTATAAAAAACTCGGACCCTGATATTTCATTACTACACAACGGTTTAACGATAATTTTTAGTACTAACAATATCCTTAAACATGCGTGATTAAATGACCGCAACATCCTTACCCTACATGGTTCTGGCTTGTGTCCAGTAATGAGGCCCTGGACTTCTTTTTAACACTCTATTCGCCAATAGCTTCACGTATTAAAAATCAGTTAAAATGATGGAAAATAACTCAATCATTAAATCTCCATGAATAGAAAAATAGGATAGGAAGTTAATCTCTAGTAGATCAAAACAAGTGAGAGACAACATTATTTTCAGTATCGTGGAATATGAGAGAGCGTACTGTCTGCCAACACTGTTTGCTAGTATTGAATTTGTAAACAGAGTAACAATTTACGCTTTATAATACGCCTCGTATATATATACGTTTGTTACAAGGATTGAATTGCAATATTCAGGTCATCATAGGCAAGCCAACTCACACATCTAGTGGGTTTGAAACCAATACCCACTTCTTTAAAATGATCCTTCGCGGAAATGTGATTTTTCCGCGACTTACAAAGAAAGCCACTAGGATCAAATAGAGGCCACAAGCAATTAACTCCAAACCTCTATGTTTAAATCTTAAGCACAATTACCAAAATTAAATATGGATTCATTAATTTGCAGATGTTCTATATATCATGACGACCAGAATTAGCTGACTAAGCACATTTAGCACGCGGCTACAGCGATTTCATAAGCAGTACCTTTGGTGAGTTCCCTGGACTATAGGGCAAACGTATGCTAGTTATGATAATCAATTCTTTGTAAGAGCTACTAGAACATCTCCCTTATTTTACTTCCAGTGAACGCATACCTACTGGTGGCCCCTCCGATACAGTGAAAAATTATCAGAGCTTATCAATAAGGTATGCATGTGATCAATGCTTTTTTAACCAACCATCAGACAAGAAACTGTGGGGTCTATATAACACACTATTCTCCCCCTTTTCCTCTTTTTCTTCTATAGATAAGGACAGGCATTATCATATCCCGAATAAATGGGACTTCAGTACCTTTGAGTGTGGGTCCAAACCTGGACACCTCTATTTGTTTTTAATAAATTAGACCTCAGATTGAATAGCTGAGGTAGACACCACAACTAACATTTTGAGGTAAGATACCCTGACACCATAGGTTGGGTTATATTGAAACTCGCCCATAATAGGTGTTTTGGCCTCCTACCATTGGAAGCACTAAAAGCTTTCTGCTGTATTTAGTTTGTTCGTCCCCACGTGATTAATGGCACAACCACCAGTATAAAGTATTGTTTACTGTAATCCCTATGTACATAATAAAACAACCAGTATTTTTATGAAATGTTAACCTTTGCAACTTTTTATGAAATGTTAACCTTTCAACTGTTGGTGCTATAGTATTGTCAATACGTTTGAAATTTTTTTTTACATAGTTTGTGACAGTCACATAAATTTGACTACTGCTTAAATATACTATGTACATATTCTATTATGATGTAGTAATATTGTGCTTCTTTTTAGAAACTGTCCTGAGGAAGGTTTTTTAACCGAAACGCCGCGTCGACTTGTGTTCTCATGAACATTTTTAATGTTTTATGTAATATTGTATAAACTTTGTATAACATGATGTACTTTAAAACTGTATGAAAAAAAATTCTTTTATGAATGTGTAATAAACTCATGCTTACTTTTTAACACTTCTGCAGTGTCTCTTCCGGTCACGTAAAAACCAATTTTTTTTGGATATTGTCATTTGCATGATTGATACTTCTGTATGCTGTTGTCTAAACTTGACCATTGACAGTTACAGTATTTGTTGTGATACTTGGTGGTTGCGTCCAGTAATTGAACTTGTACAGTGGGTACCCAAACCAGGAGGGACTTTTCCCACGGGCATCCTTGACTTTAGGGACATTGCAACTTCTTCTTGTCATTCACCTGGTCCCAGACCGAACTTCAGGGGGCCTCCTATACCTTTTTTGATGATATTACTTAACTATCAAGACCAGGGTTACCTGAAGGATTTGCTGGCGAGTTTATGACCTGTAAAAATTCGAGGCATGCTGTCAAGGGCCATCTGAACATTACCTGATAGAGCAGGGCATACTGAATCCCTGTATTTTATAGACTATGTTTAATCAGGAGTAACTCATGGCAGGCCGCCTGTACTATTAGGGTGAGATGAGGGTTTATTGATATGCTGTTGTCATCATGCCACTACCTGGATAGGCAAACATACAGTGTCTTGATCTTTAGAATTACAAGTAGGCAATTATTGGGCTTCTGCCTGTGAAAACTAGAAAAACTAGTCTCCAAAAATACTCATGGGGTGCAAGCGATAATCAGGAAGGGTCCCCTTAGGGGAAGAAAAGAAAAAGAGGATCAATATAAGACAGCAAAAATTTGCTGTATAGGTGCTGTCAGGACAAGAGGTGGGTTATTAATTAGACTAACATGAGGAAAGAAAGAATTCGTGGAAAGTAAGGACAGAAAGGAAGGTAGTGTAGGTGTGCCAATCTTTAAAATGCAATATCTCCCGAATTATAGATAGTTAAATCTATTCTAGAATCAGGGCAACTAGCATTAGAGCATATCTTAAGAACCTACAAGGAAGGTACAGACCCTAGCATTCTTATAAGTCTTAGGAATTGCGATACAGGGTCCCAAAATTGGAGGGTTTTATAAATTGTTTAAGATCAGCAACAGTCTTTTAATGACCACAATCACTTCTTTGACCCACGGATTAATGACGCAATAGATTTCTCAGGATAGTTCACAACAACTTGGGTGCAGATTCTCGTGGCTCAAATGCAGTTTCACCTCTTCAAGACGTTCTCAGGGCAGAACTCAGTCAAGTCAACCTTGCTCTTGGTTTTCAAATCAGGGCAGCGCCTCTCCTTCTGAGGCAGCCCATCTAATCTCTACGGCAGAGCACTGCAAAAGTCGGTCTCTGTGTCCTTGGTTAGCTTCTAGCTATATAGGATATGGCAACGTCTGGAGTCTGAACCTTTTCATAAATCCAGGCGAAAACAAGGGTTCGGCTTTAAATTACTATTGGTTATTCAGCCCCGGAGGTACTAGTTTAAAGCAACAGCCAAACCTGTTCCAATGTTATATATATTTTCAGCAACGTGGTGCAGGGAACATCCTCTTAACTCAAGATGGGGTATAACTTGATAGCCAGAGAGGATGTGGACTGTACAGAGAATAGACTTTCCCAGCAGGGTTTCACCAGTGTCCAGTTACTAACAAAATGGGGATGTTTCATATGGCTGTCAACAATGAAGCTTGGGCTCTGCCTGTTAGGGCTTGCACCCGTATAACCCCCAAATCAAGTCATAGGTCATTACTGCACTCTCTTCCTAGTCCACACGGGGACAGGCATTGGGGGGCAACAGATTTTTAAATCAGCTGTACAGGGCTATTTAACAGCAATTCAGACGAACCCATCCCTCATAACGGGGGTCCTTGCCAACCACAGAGAGTTTGTGGTGTGATATTTTGAGTTGGAGTGTGTGGGACCATGAATGGAATGACCGGTGCCCCTAGAGGACACTCAGCAAGTTTAACTCTGCTCTCTGTGAGTGTCCTTGCTTCCTGGGACCCTGCCCCAAACCTGTAGCTATTTAGTGGGCAGAAAGAAATTTGCCATCTCTTCCCTGATAAACCAGTGTTTTCTGCACTACACTGAGACCCATCCTTCCTGTGTTGCACTGACCGTCGACCAGAAATCTGAAAAGGATGGTTTATGCTGTTTGACTTGCGTTTGCAAGGCACCCTTGCTGAATCTTACCAATCTGGCCACTAGCAGGTTGCCC